>NW_026000079.1:6829571-6867020 GCF_001458135.2 Marmota marmota marmota | reverse complement strand
ATTAAGTGTGGAGATTCCTGATTGGTTGACTGCTGTATCTAGTTTATGCTAATTAGATAAGCTGTGTGGAATGTATAAATACTGCTCCTGTCCTGCAATAAACGGCTTCCACTCCTGCTGTATCAATGTACACAAGTTGTTCGTCCCCCCCCCCCCCCTTATTTTGCCCAGCCAGCCGGGCTGCGGCAGTGGTGCAAGTTTGTGATCTCAGGGATTTGGTAGGCTGGGGTAGGAGTGCAAGTTCAAGGCCAGCCTCATCAATTTATTGAGATCCTGTTTCAAAGTAAAAAATAAGAGGGGCGGTGCTGGGGACAGGGCAAATTGCCCCTGGATTAAATCCCCAGAACCAAAATAAACAAACAAATATAATTCAAATATACTCTCATCTCTTAATTGTCAAGTGAAGTAGATGGTCTTCATTTTACCCAATTTTGTGGCTGTTTTGTAAAAGATACTAAAAATGCCTAAGAAATTATTGGTATTAGTTTTACTTAAAACATTTACAGTTGCTAATTCTATAGAAACAGGTACGGGTCCTTCGGCAGTTTTACAAACATTGCTACTTTTATTATTTTACATGTGAACTGTGTATTATTTTCCAGAATTCATTCGTCTGTAGGTACAACTTGACTAATCACATCAGCAGTTCTGACTTTAAGACAGGGAAAATAAAAACAGGTACGACGTGGGACGGTAAGCTAGCTCCTGGGGAGAAGAGGCCACGTTCCAAGGCCAAGTGGACCCTAGTGTCAACTTGAACCAGATGCAGCACAAACAAGAGGGACAGACAAAGTAGCCTCAGCTCCAAACGCGGCACTTAGAGGTTGGGGTAAGGGTAAGGTTAGTTAGTTAGCCCTCATTTCCACCAACGTTGGTAACTGCAGAGCAGCTGGGGAGGTTCACGAATGTGGGATTGAGGGTAATTCAGGTTTTGAAATTAAATAAGAAAACAGAGGCTCTGTTAATCTTTAAGCAAGAGTTGAAAATTGTAAAAGGCGGTAAAGAAGAGGAAAGTCGCACAGAACTAACGGCGAAGTTCCAGTCCGCCGCGCAGGAAGCGGGAAACCCCAGGCGGAGCCAAAACGCTTCCCCCAGGCCTCGGCTCCGGAAGTTCCGGGGTCCGTCGCGCCAGCTCCGCGCATGCGCAGGCCTGCGCTTAGGGTGTGGCGGAGCGCGCCCGGCCCTCAGTCTCTGGAGAAGAGGGCGGGCGGGGAGACGTCACGTGACCGGGATTGCGGCATTTGGGGCCCAATCCGAGAGGTTCTGGGAAAAGCCCTTGTGGAGCAATTCGGGTAGCCCCGGTCCTTGCGGAGCCCTGACTCGGTGTGTCCGTTTCTGACTTCTCGGTTCTGTTCGAGGACCCGGTGGTTCTCGCTCGGTGTCCCCGGAGTGGAACCGGAGGCGCCCGTTAGTTCCTTCAGGACCGAGGGGCCTGCTCGGTCTCAGGTCCACCTCGGTCTCCGCGGATCGCGCGTCCTTTCTACCCCGGCGATCCCGGAGTCGCGGGAGAGCGCCCCGTGGTAAAACAGCACCCAGAAAAAGAGCCTGCCAACCATCTCGGGGTGAGGCTGGGGCAGGGCAGGGAGAGTCGAGGTACGTGTCCCCAGGATGCGACCGAGCTTGGTCCGTGCGCCGACCTCCGATCAGTTGTCCTGGTGGCTTTCATTCCAGCCTCCCGAAAAGAACCCCGCGCGGCCGACCCTGCCGCGGCTGCTAGGAGGCAGGGCTGCGAGGTCGAGGCCAGCCTCGGCCACTAAGCAGGACCCCGTCCCCAACATTAAAAGGATGTGGCTCCGAGGCACAGCGCCCCGGGGTCAATCCCCAGTAACCCCACCGCCCAAACCCTCAAGGGTGATGACTTAACGTGGCCATTGGCCCCGGAGGGTCGTGGTGGGCGCGGCCTTTCAGGGTTTCCCCCAGCTCGAGCACGTGGAGGGGAGGCCTGGGGCTGGCCCTGGCCCAGCCTCCCGCCCAGCCTCCGGGCTGAGGTCTCGGTTCTCAGTTGCTTTAACTCCAGTTCCTTCTAGTATAGATTCTAATACCGCCCCACCGACTGGTCACAGCTCCCCGCATGAATGACGTCAAGCACTACACTGCCCTAAGAAAGGCCGGCGCCACCCCGCCTGGACCCGGCGGCTGGGGAGGCTGAGGCAGGAGGATTCCGAGTTCAAAGCCAGCCTCAGCAATTTATCAGTGCACTAAGCAACTCAGTGAGACCCTGTCTCTAAATAAAATACAAAAAAGGGCTGGGGACGTGGCTCACTGGTAGAGTGCTTGTCTCGCACTGCGAGGCACTGGTTTGGATCCTCAGCACCACATAAAAATAAATTAGTAAACAAAGATTGTGTCCATCTGCAACTAAAAAAAATAAAAAATTAAAAAAAATTAAAGGTGGGGGGCTGGGATGTACTTCAGTAGTTAAGCGCCCCTGGTTTCAATCCCTGGTACCAAAAAAAAAAAAAAAAAAGGTAAAAAAAATCCTTCTGGGAGAAATTCCCTTCACATGGAGAAACGGGTATAGCCTGTGAGCCAATTCTGGGGCTGCAGAATAAGCCTAATCAGGGAAAGTCCCAGTGAAGGGCAGAGATCATGGACCTCATCCTGAAAGATGGTGTGAAGTATTTAATAGGAGAATCAGAAAAAATAGGCAAGTTTATTGAATGTAATTTATTTATTTATTTTTGCATGCATGTTATTGAGGATTGAACCCAGGAATGGGATTACAGGGAGCCTGGCTCATCATTTCGTGAAGTTAGAATAGATTGTTTTCATCAGTGTTGTGTGTAGCATGTATCATTATTAAGCATTAGTGTGAATGTGTCTGTTGTTTTTTAAGTAGCCAAATTCAAATGATGCCTCATAAAATGTTAAATTATTTGTAAATATAAATGAAATTCAAAGTCATACCTACTTCTGAGTCTTTCTTAATCAGGGTTATTATGAAGTAATCTTACTTCAGGGTTTTACCAAAGTGTCTACACTCCTATGACATAAAACTACTTTATCAATATGTAGTCTCCCCCACCCCCACCCCTGCCATTATGTAGTCTTTTTAAAGATGCTCCTGAGATCAGTTCATTTTGTAATTTCCACTTGTGGTATAATCTTTTGTCCTTCCAGTTAAGACTGGCTGTTCAAATAGACTAATAACCCAAATAACTGTCTCAAGGTAAGGTAGGGTTCTCAGATCTTAGGCTAATTAGTATATGCAAAAGGCACCAGTAGTAGAATGCTATTTTAGCTACAGCTGCAGAGTATCATTACACCCTATACTATAAACAGGAAAAATTTCCAGCAACTAGAAAAATATCTGCTTCAAAGCCTCTCTTTAAAATACAGAACAAGGAATAAACAATATTTAAGTGTTTTGAATCATAGTCTCTCACTGAATTGCCTCATTACCTATCAACCTCACCAAAAACTGTGTGGGGATTCTACCATTTTCTTTAACCAAGAGGGTAAAGGCTTTGAATTTTTTGAAGACATAAACAAAAGTCATAGTAAATACCTGCAGCTGAAAATTCTTCAGTATTTTCCATCCCTCAGGAAGAATTCTATAATTAAAATACGTTTGCAATATTAACCATAAAACCAAAAAGCAATTGTAAAAACATTACTTAGCATTATACTTGTGCCTTAACTATACAAAACATACTTCCCAGACTTCTCCACAAGTGAAACTTTTAAAAATCACTTATCAGGGGAAAACCCAGAGTACAGAGAAATACCTACTTTTTCAAAATTAAACATGTAAGAATTATATCTATTTATATCATCAAAAGATTTTGAAGTTACACATTACAGAGTACAGATGGAAATGATGGGCTCATATTAGAAAACTGTGTTTGTGTGTGCATGTGCACACATGGTGTTGGGGATTGAATCTAGGGCTTTGTGCATGCAGACAAGCACTCTACCATTGAGCTATATCCCCAGTCCTAGGAAAACTATTAATGTACAGTTGTTGAGATTGAACTAAGGAGCACTCAAACCACTGAGCCACATCCCCATCCCTATTTTGTATTTTATTTAGAGACAGGGTCTCATGAAGTTGCTTAATGCCTTCCCTTTGTTGCTGAGGCTGGTTTTGAACTCTATCATCCTGTCTCAGCCTCCCAAGCGCTGGGATTACAGGAGTGCACCTCCACACCTGGCAATGTACAGTATTTTATAATCAATTTAACTGTAATAATAGTAATAGTTACTTCCACTACAGGCAATAAAAGTACAGGTTCAATTGCAACTCCGAAAGGAAAATTAAATGAATCAAGAATTTTTTCCTGAGGGGAGGGGGGATAGTAGAGGATAGGAAAGGCAGCAGAACACAACAGACACTAGTATGGCAATATGTAAATCAATGGATGTGTAACTGATGTGATTCTGCAATCTGTATATGGGGTAAAAATGGGAGTTCATAACCCACTTGAATCAAAGTGTGAAATATGATATGTCAAGAACTATGTAATGTTTTGAACAACCAACAATAAAAAATTAAAAAAAAAAAAAGAATTTTTTCCTGCTTCTTGGAAAAAAGTTAATAAGAAAGATGATAGGTTAAACTATTTATCACATCCAAATTTGAATGAGGAAACTTTCATTTGTTTTTAAAAAGATCTTCAAAGCTGCCAACAGTATTGCTGAAAAAGTGAATATCATACACTGAAGCTAATCATTATAACAAATCTTCAATTTATTTGAAGCAATTCCATTTCAAAAACTTAAGTTACAGCAGTCACAGGAAAAACAGGGAATAGTCAGAAACAATAAAAGAATGATCATGAGTACTGCTTTTTGATTTGTTTTTAACACTGTCATGGCTTTATTCAAAAACACAGTTGCACAAAAGTATTAACCTCAACGTTTACAGAGAGATTCTTAAAGAACTTAACACACTATATACATACTGCAATACAAAGAGCATTAAAATAGGACCCCAAACTTCTACAAAATATAAAAACCCCCTTACTTATTTGCATGAAAATACCACCCACAAAGCTAAATAAGTTCTTAAAAGTTATCTGGAGGTTCACTATGTGTTGTTTTCAAACCAAAGAACTCTAATTTTGATTGCACAATAAGATGATTGATAAGAAAGTCAATATATAGATTTCATTTTAAAAATAAGTATTTTATAATCTGGACATAGTATGTAATGAGAATTCTTAGAGACTAAAGCAGGGCATATCAATTGTTAAAAATTAAGAGAAAAAAATGTCAATCTTTTGTACTTTCTGATCCCCCTACTAAATTTATTCCAAGTGTTTTATTTCAGTCAGTTGTGCAACTGTTTTAGTTTCTCCACAAATAACCTTTAAAACGCCAAGTCATACATTTTAAACTAAAAAAAACAAGCAGCAGCAGTACTATACTCAGTAATTTAAATGTGTCCCAGTAGAAGAATAGCTTCAATTAGTTTACTGACACTAACTTTTAAAAACCTTACAAATATTCAAAACAAAGAAAAAATTTTAAGATAGTCAAGATGAACAAAGCAGTTACCTTGAACATGGAGCCTCCATGACAAAAACAGAGATGTACTGTGTACTCGTTATATTTTATTTAGTAACCATGTAAGTAGGCACACACTCATACTTATCCCAAATATTCTTCTATTTTAATGGACATTCACTTGAAAATAAGTCTTAATTTTAATATTTAATCCCAAATATTTTTCCAACTGCCTATAATATTCCAATTAAATGCTACATCTGGTAATGCTTTAAAACTATAGGAACTAAAGGTCTACTCAGAAAAATTATAAATGCTGCGCAGGGTTGGTATCCAAATAATTTGGGATGCCAACTTAAAAACTGACTTAAATGTCTCCTTAATTATCAACAGGCAATGGACATTGATGCTAATTCAAAACCCCTCCCCTGCTTCTTTACTTTCTTCCTCCTACTTATATGATCTTACATATTTTCAGTCAAGAAAGATTTACAATAAGCAGAGCTTGCTGCCTGAAATTGTATCAATAACAATATTTGTATCTCAGAAAATTCTCAGTTTCTTCCACTCTGTTTAAAACCCAGAGAGATCTGAAAAGGTGGTTGAGGTATAAGACTAAAGGTTTTCTGGGTATCCAGAAGTTCCCAGCTTCCTTTTGGGATAGAGAGGGGAGTCAACAAGAAGGGAGGTTGATCATAAAGAAATTGATGAGAATATGCACACCTAAAACAAAACGAAATAAACAACCATTGGCATGTCATGATCTGCAGCCTAAAGAGAGGGCTCACCTGCGTGTCTCACTTAGTATAAGCAATTTTTCCTTCAAAAATAAAATCTTATCAATCACCACAAAATCCATGAATTATATTACTGTCTAGAACCTCCCCCAAATCCACAAACTATATAATTTGCTGAATAGAACCTTTATTATTCTGCTTCTACTTTCCAACTTAATTCATGTGACAAAAAAAACCACCCAAATATCTTTAGCTATTTAAAAAAAAAAAAAAAATCAATGCCTTCAAAATAAAGATCCCTGGATCATCTCTAAAAAAAAAAAATAATAATAATAATCAACTTATTCAAGAGACTACTGTCATTTCATATTACAGATGACTGTAATTTCAGTTAATTTATAAATAACTTTAAAATCTTATGAATGAAATGCACCAAACTTCACCTGTGTAAAAGCAATCATGTTTTAATTACAGACTAAAAATTACTAATACAATGAACTTGAATTTGAATTAGAAAAATTAAGCTTCTAAATATAATTGCTAGAGAATGTCTTAAGGGGGAAGTGTCAATGAAATTTTTTCTCTACATACAATATGATCATTAACAGACTAGTAAATCTTAACTGGAATGATAAGGCAAAAATAGTAAAACCACACTTTTCTATAAAAAGTTACACATTATCTTCTGTAGGGATAGCTATCGTACATGAAAAAACAAAGATGTGATCACTCTATTGCACACCCAGGAATGCTGGGGAATCTGGTCTTAGAATGATCTAGTCATCTTCTTCCTCTCCATCATCTTCAGCATCTCGTTTCCTCTTCTCCCCCCGGAGACCTTCTTCTTCTAAAAGAAGAATGGAAGGAAAAGTGTAAAAAACTTTAATTTCAACAAATGAGTATTTGTTAAGTTACAAAGTTTTGACACTTAGTGAAAAGTTGACAAAATATATATGTATATATATTAAGTTTCCAGTCTTAAATTTCTTTTTATTTCAGTGTATAAACAGACTTAACAGACTAAAAAATGCACAAATAATGATAGCTTGCTATGCACCCTTGTGGCCAAGTCATGAAGTACAGATGAAGAAACTAGGCTTCATATTGAAGAAACTGTTAGTAAATTTTTTTTTTTTTTTGAGAGAGAGAATTTTTTAATATTTATTTTTCAGTTCTCGGCGGACACGACATCTTTGTTTGTATGTGGTGCTGAGGATCAAACTCGGGCCGCACACATGCCAGGCGAATGCACTACCGCTTGAGCCACATCGCCAGCCCGTTAGTGAATTTTTAAAAAGACCTATAGGTAAAGAATACTAAAGAGCAAGTCGCGTCCCCCTACCCTGGATATCAGATCTTAAAGAATATTATATTGAGTTCAACTGTTCCTCTCCTTTCTTACAGGTAAGGCTTCCCTCTTCAAAATGAGAGACCTTAAAAAGGTAATAAATTGAGTTCAGGGTAGCTCCCCTATCTCTTCGTTTTTTATTTTAAAATACATGTTATGAGCTATCCCTTTAATGGAATTAAGGAATGCCTTGAGAAATTTATTCTTTAAAAAACTTTTGTAACTTCAAGGCACTCTATGATAAACAGCAAAATCAAAAGGATCAGTGACAATTTGTATTACAGACTCATTTATTAAAGTTCATGAAAAAATATGTTTAATTCTAGAATTTGTTTCTGGCTAATGTAACTCACCCTCTTCCTCCTCTTCTTCCCCTTCTTCTACATAATCATCATCATCTTCTTCATCCTTGAAATTCAAATATTCAGTTTGAGTATAAATAAACCATAACATATTTTTCACTATTGAGTATATCCCAACAAAGGCAAAGAAACTTTAGTTACCCTGTGTTTTGATAACCACAACTTCTTCCTTATTTATATCTTTTTTTAAGATCCAACTAAGTATCTAGTTCTTTATAAAAATAAGTTATGCTTTAGACACCACTGTTCAAAAGAACTTTCTGCAACAATGGAAATGTACCATATCTGTGTTGTGCAATACAATAACCACCAGCCACACATGACTACCGAGCACCTGAAATGTAACCAGTGCAAATGAGGAATTTAATTTTTAGTTTTAGTTAATTTTAATTAATTTAAATAGCCACATCTACCTACTAGCACAGGTAGGACAGCACAACTTTTGACTCTTTTTAAAATGAGACCTTTTATTTTACAGATCAAGTTAAGAATGATCTGAATCCTAGCCCCAACATAGAGGATATATAGCTATAATTTTCAAAAAAATATAAACTACTAATCACACTTATTCCTTGATGATTTAGAAAAGTCCAAGTCTAAAAGAGCTCTTTCTCTGAATTTTGTTTCAAATTAATTGATTCATGTTCTAGACCTTTTTAAAAATCATCTTTTAGATACTATCAATAAAAACTCAGCTTTTGAGGTCACCGTGATCGCGCACACCTATAATCCTAGTGACCTGGGTGGTGGAGGCAGGGAGACTGCAAGGTTTAGGCCAGCCTCAGCAATTTTTTTTTAGGCCCTAAGCAACTTAGTGAGAACCTGTCTCAAAATAAAAAATAAAGGGGCTAGGGTTGTGGCTCAGTGGTAGAGCACTCACCTAGCATACATGTATGAGGCACTGAGTTCAATCCTTAGCACCACGTAAAAATAAAATAAAGGTATATGTCCACCTACAACTAAAAAATATACATATTTTTTAAAAACTTAAAAATAAAATAATAAAAAATAAAATGTGGTTCAGGGCTTGACTGCCCCTGGGTTAAATCCCCAGTACCCAACCCCCCCCGACCTGACCCAAAAAAACTCACTTTGCCAGAAATTTGTTCAGTAGAGACTACAGTCTTCTCATTAGTGGGAAGTGTTTCCTCACTTGTCGATGAGTAATACAAGGACACCGTGATTCCCAATCCTCCCAAAGCTCTCAACTTTTTTTGGGTGGGGTGGAGGGGTGGAGGGGTGGGGGGCGGGTATGGGATTAAACGTAGGGGTTCTTTATCACTGAGCTACATCCCCAGTCCTTTTTTATTTTTTGAGATACGATGTAACTGTTATTGAGGGTCTTACCTCACCTCCGTTTTTTAAAATAAATTTTAAAGTTGTCAACAGACCTTTTCTTTTATTTATATGTGGTGCTGAGTGCCTCGCACACGCTAAGCAAGCTCTCTACCAATGAGCCACAACCCCAGCCCTCATCTCCACTTTTTTAAAATTTTATTTTATTTTTTTTGTACCAGGGATTGAACTCAGGGGAACTTGAGCACTGAACCACATCCCCAGTCCTATTTTGTGTTTTATTTAGAGACAGGTTCTCACTGAGTTGCTTAGCACCTCATAGTTGATAAGGCTGGCTTTGAACTCGCGATCCTCCCTGCCTCAGCCTACTGAGCCTCTGGTTATAAGTATGCGCCACCACACCCAAGCATCCTCATCTCCATTTTTAATGATTTATATTACACACACATAAAGTCCTTCTTTACACATATTAATTCCTTGCCTCTGAAGAACAGTGAAATAGGAAGAAATTTTTTTAAAAATCAAATAAAAAGTTAATTGAATGGGCTGAGGTTGTGGCTTAGTGGTAGAGCACTTGCCTTGCACATGTGAGGCACTAGGTTCGATCCTCAGGACCACATAAAAATAAATAAAATAAAATTTTTTTTAAAAAGTTAATTGAATATGCACTCTCTTTCCTTCTAATTTCTTTTTAAATCTCAATCGTCTCTAAAGCATTCCCTGGCACTTAGCTTCTAAAACCAAGACATCAGACCAGGCCTGGTTGCACATGCCTGGAACTCCAGTGACTCCTATGGTTGAGGCAGGAGGATTACAAGTTCAAGGCCAACCTCAGCAATTTAATGAGACCCTGTATCAAAATAAAAAATAAAAAGGGCTGGGGATATCGCTCAGTGGTAAAGTGCTTCTGGACTTAATCCCCAATAGCAAATAAAAATAAATAAAAACAATAAAAATAAAATAAAAACAAGACTAAATTTTCAACATTCAGATTATCTCAGGAACAAAAACTCCTTCTGGTCCCTGCTACTCCTACAGTGACTTAAGGTTATATGTATTATCACAGAATTTTTTATTCTTTTTGTGGCCATGTCATTTGGGGTTAGTATTTCACAATACTCAATGGAATGATAAAGCTAACATTTGCAGTTAGTTGAAAGTAATTTTTAAATGACTTAATACTACTTAGAATTAAGGAGGAATTATTGGCACAAAAAATAAAAGGTCAAATGTTAACGAACAAGACACTTACTTATTTTATTAAATAAATAAAAATTTATGGGAAAAACATTTAAGCTATATGTTGGTATAAACCGAACAGACTGAAAATAAATATTCAAAATATTCTGTGAAGATTTAAAATATTTAAGGTTCTATTCTTCGTTATTATAAAGTTCCTAACTCACTAGGGCCTGAACCAAATATACATCTTTATTTTCCACAGTAGTTTCATATTTAAAATGGTATCAGAAAAAAATAATCACTGACCAGATATTATCGACCTGCTTGATGTAAAAGTAATTAGGAGAACAAATAATATTTAGTCTAAATAAGAATTCTTCCTCCCCACACCACCACTGTGGGGATCAAACCCAGGGCCTCATGAATGCTAGGCAGGCACTTAAACACTGAGCTACATCCCCTAAAATAATGAAAAATTACTTAAAGTTATGAAAGAAACCTCAATTTAACATTAGGAAAAAGGAACTTCACTAAACTCCCAAGAGCCAAGATCATTCATTCTTTGTGCCACTCGAGGTAATAAATGCTGAGGTGCAAAGATGAAAGGTATTCCCCACCCTTTAAGAGCTCACAGCTGCACAGAAAGTACCCAAATACGTTTTTTAAAAAAACTATCTACAGACAATAGAAGCCTAATCAAGGTTTAAAGATAACAAAGGAAGGAATGATTTTCTAAGAAAAAATATAGAAAACTTCAAAATTAAGGTTAGCACCAGAGTTGAGTTTAAGGATAAAAGTTTACAAGGCATGACTGGGGTGGCTATTACACAAGCAAATATACATGTGAAATTTCACGGAGCTATTCATAAAATTAGTGCTTTTTACATGCTTCACTTATATTTATGTTTAATTAGCACGAACAAAAATGAAGTCCATCAGGGACCTGGGTAGGAAGTCATTTCAGATAAACTAAACAATTAATACACATACAAAAAGGCAAGGGATAGTTTAGTGTGATAATTTAACTTGGTACTGAGGGAGATGAAATTAGGGAAGGAAACAGAAGCCAAACAGACAATGCAGGGTTTGTATCTTTGGGTGGCAATAGGAAAGATATTAAGAGTTTCCAGAAGGCTAGTGACAGGATCACATTTGCAAATGAGACGACCCAGGCAGCACTGCAGGGGATATTTCTAAGTAGTAATGCTATATTCAGAGTTATCAAGCAAGAAATAATTGGAGGGAAGAAATAATTGTAGGTACATTCTACAATGTACCTACAATGTGCCAGGGACTAGATACCTACATTATCTTGTCAAATCCTTAAAACAATCCTATGAGGTTGGTATAATCTCACTTTTATAAATGCAGAAACTAAGGCTAGAAACACCTATAAAATGTTTCTACCATACCATACCACTGAAAGCAGAGTGGATTTGAAAGATATCTGGGATTTATAATCAATAGGTGTTTATGCTTATCTAGATGTAGTATGGGATAGACCACAATGGGGAAAAAAAGCAGACAGATACATACACATTCACAAGTTAGGAAACAACTCTCAGATTTCTCCAACTCACTTTTTATAGTACTTAGCCCTATGCCTAAGTAATTAATTTTTAATTTTTTCACCTGAATTTATTTATTCACCTGAATTTCTTCTTTCATCAAGTAAGAAAGGCCCACTTCTTCTTCTCCCTCTCCCAATTCTGACCCTGCTTCATCTTCATCCTCCTCCTCATCATCATCTTCCTCCTCTTCCTCATATCCTTCAGGTGGACCAGCTTCATCTTCCTCTTCATCTCCATCATCTTCATCTCCATCTTTAAAAATATTTAAAAATATATATGTGGGGCTGGGGCTTAGTAGTAGAGCACTTCCCTAGTTCATGTGAGACACTGGGTTTGATTCTCAGCATCACACAAAAACAAATAAATAAAGGTATTGTGTCCATCTACAACTAAAAAACATTTTAAATATATATGTATATATTTTACACGTATACATTTATGTGTGTGTGTGTGTGTGTGTGTGTGTGTGTTGTTGTTTTTAAGATGAGCAAATGTCTGGACAAATGTTTCCTTCTAGTAACGTTCATCCTTTTTACCCTTTCCCAATCACTTTAAACTCTTAAGCCAACCAGTGGAAAAGTATTTCATGGTGACTTTTTTCTTTTAAGATTACCATTTTTGGGGAGCACGGGGTGGGGACTGAACTCAGAGGCACTCAACCACTGAGCCACATCCCCAGCCCTTTTTTGTATTTAAGAGTACCATTTTAAAACATCAAATATTTATTGCTTGAGAATGGTTTCTAAATACTGGTATTTATTCAATGTGCATTGAAGTTGGTTTTACTTCGTGGACACTTCAAAACCTGCGTGTTCATCATTCATTCCAACATTTTATAACATTATTTATCCAAAACAAATTTACTTTGCTGGGCCAGTGGCACATGCCTGTAATCCCAGCTACTTCCAAGGCTGAGGCAGGAGGATTCCAAATTCAAAGCCAGCCTCAGCAACTTAGCAAGATCCTGAAGCAGCTTAGTGAGACCCTGACTCAAAATAAAAATTAAAAAGGTAGTAAAGTACCCCTGGGTTTGATCCCCAGTATAAAAAAGAAATTATTTTAATAGTGAAAACTTTGACCCAAAAATAAATATCATCCTATTACTAACAACGGCTATTCTGTCACCTCATCTTTTAGTCTTATATTCATCTAAAAATGTATATTCACAATCTAATTCTAGGATATTTTTCACCACTTCAAAAAGAAGAACCATACCTATTATCAGTTCCCATCCCCTAAATCTCACCCCAATAATCTACTTTCTATTTCTATTGGATGTGCCTATTCTGGGCCTTTGGTATATATGAAACCAAACAA
The DNA here is from genome assembly GCF_001458135.2 of Marmota marmota marmota. Taxonomy (NCBI): domain Eukaryota; kingdom Metazoa; phylum Chordata; class Mammalia; order Rodentia; family Sciuridae; genus Marmota; species Marmota marmota. The sequence continues at coordinate 6,853,759 of NW_026000079.1, read as the reverse complement.
CATGGCCTTTTCTGTATGATGTCTTTCACTTAGCAAACTGTCTTCAAGATTCACTTTTACACGTATCAGTACTTCATTCACTTCCATGGTGAAATAATATTATATTGTATGGATATATCACATGTTTTTAACCTATTTATCAGTTGACAGATACCTGAGTTGTCTCTACTTTGGGGCTATTATAAATAATGCTATTATAAATGGATCCTTTTTAAAAAATACTATTTAAGAAGTTTTCACTATTACTGGATAGTAGTTACACAAGTTTATATGGATGTAAAATGTCACAGAGCTTCATATTACAGAAATCATTAAATTCCCTGAAGCTATTAGAAATCTGAAAGAAGAAATATAGGCTAGAGCTGTGGGATTTAAAATTTTCTTGTCTTACCAATAGCTTATGTGGGTTTTTTTCCCTCCACCTATACCTCCAGGTCCAATCTTATTTGCATGGCTAGAGTGGAGACTATAATTATGACACATTTATGAGTATTTAGAGTGATTACCCTCATCATCCTCCTCTTCGGAGTCAGGTGCTTCATTATCCTCCTGATCAAATCCATCTAAGTATGTGATTTGTTGCAGCAATTCAAAAATACTTTCTCTGTAATCTTCCAGATTTGTGATCTCACAGTTAAACAAGTCAAGACTTTTCAAATTTTTAAGATTTTGCTAGAAAAGTAAAGATGTTCAGTCAAGATTTAATATACCATATTATTTCTTCTTAATTCACAATCCAGAAAACATATATTTGAAATTGAGAGAATGACTTTTGGATTGTTAGAATTTTATAACTAAGAGTTATTTTATAAAACACAGCCAATTCTCTTAATTAGCCCCTGGCATATAAATTCCAAAACTTTGTTTGATCTACTATTGTTACCTCCAGGATCTTAACTGAGTGCCTTATTTCTAGTGGACACTCAACACACTTTTGATGACCAAACCTGTGCATAGGCAACAACAATAACATGATCAATTTAAAACCACACAGGCCAGGCATGATGGTGTACACTGTAATCCCAAGGACCAGAGACGCTGAGGCAAGAGGATCACAAGTTTGAGGCCAGCCTCACAACTTAATAAAACCCTCAGCAACTTAGTAAAACCTTGTCTCAAAATAAAAAAAAGTAAATAAAAATACCTTTAAAAAGGGTTGGAGTATAACTAAGTGGTTAAGTGACACTGGGTTCAATTCCCAGTAACAAAACAAAAAAAAAAATCACACAAAGTAGGCACAGTGGTACACACCTGTAATCCCAAAGACTTGGGAGACTGAAACATGAGGATCAACGGTAGGATCAAGGCCAGCCTCAGCAACTGAGCAAAGGCCTATGCAACTTAGTGAGAATCTGTCTCAAAATAAAAATATTTTTAAAATAAAGGGCTGAGGATATGCTTAGTGGTAAAGCACCCCTGGGTTCAATCCCCAGTACCCATAAAAAAAAGAAAAAAAAAAATACAGCTATATTTTCAACATTTTCAATGACCTCCCAATCTTTTTAAAAATCAGAGCAACAATTTTCAGAGTTTTACTAAATAGGCTTTTCCTTCCCACATACCAGAAAACTAGGGGACACTTAAAGTAACTCAAAAAATTATCAAGAAGGAATGAAAAGCAATAGAACTTAAAATAATGAAAATTTTGAAACCAGATAGTCAAATCTTGAAGCCGATGATGAAATAATAAATATAGCTTTTCACTGACTTAAAAATTCTTTTGGGTACTACCTTGTTTGTCTAAAAAGAACAAATTAAAAATTTCATCTGGGGCTGGGAGCAGTGGCACACACCTAGAATCCCAACAGCTTGGGAGGCTAAGGCAGGAAGATCTCAAGTTCAAAGCCAGCCTCAGCAACTCAGTGAGGCATAAGCAACTCAGCAAGACCCTATCTCTATATAAAATAAAAAATAAAAATAGGGCTAGCAATGGGCTCAGTGGTAAGCACCCCTGGGTTCAATCCCTGGTAAAAAAAAAAAAAAAAAAAAAAATTTCATCTGGGAACTTGGAGACTGAGAGAGAAGGATGGCAACTTCTTCAAGGCCAATCTCAGCTACTTAACAAGACCCTGGCTCAAAATATAAGAACTATGAAGGTGGCTCAGTGGTTAAGTGCCCCTAGGTTCAAAAGTATCAAAAAAATTATTATTTTTTTAATTTTAAATAAATAAATAAAAAGGGTTGGTAGAGATGTGCCCCTCGGTTAAATCCCCAACATGGGGGGAAGGGGGGGAGTGAGAGAGAGAACAAATTCAGAAGTTTTGCATTAAACAAAAATAACTAAGGTAAAACACAAACTAATCTGAGAAAATTTAACAGCAACAACAAAAAAAGAAAGTCCAGTGATAAAACCTTTCCACTTACCAGAGCTTCTACTGTACTGAGATCTTTGATTTTGTTTCCACTCAGATTGAGGTAGGTAAGATTTGGACATTTTTCTGCCAGGACTTCCAAGCCTCCAGAAATTATATTGTCACTAAGTTCCAACTATATATTCAACATGGGGAGAAACAAGGAAAGATGAAGGCTTAGGCTGGACCTAAGATTTTAAAAGCATACCAATTTAAGTAAGTTCTATCACCAGCCAAAAAAAAAAAAAGTATACCAAAGGGGGGGGGTGCATTTATCATCATTAATTTTCAAATTCCCATTTGTGCCTGTTAAATGACATATGAGAATGCTATATGATGAGCTCCTAATTCAGCTCTGGTTTAGGTTGTGTTACAATTGGATTTCATGATTCAAAGAAAAATATTTGGTAGATGTTAAATTCAAATTCATGCCAAGCATGGTGGTGAATACCTATAATCCCAGTGGCTGGGGCGACTGAAGCAGAGGGATTAGGAGTTCAAAGCCACCCTCAGCATCTGAGGGAGGCTCTAAGCAATTCAGTGAGACCCCATCTCTAGATAAAATATAAGAAAGATGTGGCTCAGTGGTTAAGCGAACCTGGGTTCAATCCCCAGTACCAAGAAGGAACTGGGCTTGTGGCTCAGTGGTAGAGTGCTTGCCTGGCATGTATGAGGCACTGGGTTTGATCCTCAGCACCACATAAATTAAACTGAATAAAGGAATTGAATCCATTTACAACCAAACAGAATTTTATAAGAAAAAAAAAAAAAAGAAAGAAAATCCAAATTTGTGTCATAAAGTAATCCCACTAACAAATTCAAATTTCTAAAAGCAGCTTTAGAGATGATTCAACAAACCATTTTTCCTATCTCTAGAAACAAAATTTTCTCACTAACAGGCAGAATAGTCATTTCATTTGGCAAAGGACTAGACATAATAACCCTTGGCACTGAAATCATTCTGCTTGTACATTAATCTTGACTTACCTTTCGAAGTTTGTTTAAACTGGGAAGTTGGGCCAATGAACTTAATTCCACATTAGCCATACTCAGAAACTCTAGTTCTTTAAAAGTATCATTCAGGCCTTCAATTTCCCCATTGACACACAGGCAATTATCAAGAACTAACTCTGTCACCTGTGAGAGGGAATACATTAATGATTAGTTTGTGATCTGTTTAGCAACAGACCTGGTTTGACACTGTGGAAATGTGAATATTAAAACACCAAATCCTAAACAGGGCATGGTAGCTGTTGCCTATAATCCCAGGTAAGTAGGAGGATCACTTAAGACCAGGAGTTCCAGGCCAGGGTAACACAGCATGACCACACTTAAAAAAAAAAAAAAAAAAAAAATTGCCTTACACAGATCCTTTCCACCCCCTGCCAGCTAATATAAAATCTAGTTATCACTACAAGCTATCTTCCAAATTAAATTTAAGAGTAACAAATTCAATGCCTGATTCAAACCACTGAGTCACTAAGGTATAGAAAACAAAACTTCATGCAGGCACCATGGTGCATCTGTAATCCCACCAGCTCAGGAGACTGAGGCAGGAGGACCATAAGTTCAAAGCCAGCCTCAGCAATTCAGTGAGATCCTGTATCAAAATAAAACATACAAAACAAGGTAGGCATGTGGCTCAGTGGTTAAGTGCCCCTAGGTTCAATCCCTGGTACTAAAAAAACAAAACTTTGAAAAAAGTTCCAACTGAAATGTTTCCGATCCTAATGAGGATCCTCACCATCTGGACATATACTTATGCAGGAAGGGAACACTTAGACTACTGGAAAAAGATTCACGTGAACAACCTACCTAAAAAGTAGGGAATGGAGGAAACCATTTTATCACTTTTAAACCACTTCATCTTTGGTTGATAAATGCCACAGGAACTTAAAAAACCTTGTTACCCCTCAAGAAGAAATGTCAGAAAGCTCCTTCTGGGTCAGCCCATCTTTCCAGTGTTATTTGAGGACAAACAATATCATCCAGAATGATACACCCTTGGAAAAATGTTATTTCTGTCACTGTGGTACATTTTTGTGGACATTTTCCCATTCTTGGGAGTGGGGGGCTGGATTCCCTATTAGGTCAGAATTGCAGAAACAAAAGTTACTGATGAGTGTGTAAATGGGTTTAACCTTAAGGGGGAACGAGGAGACCCTGCTTCTCTTACTCCCAATGCAAACCTATATTAAAGGGCTAAAAATCAGCAACTAAGCATGACACCTTTTCTATTTGAGTATGATTTTGACAGCATTATTTTAGTAAACCAGAGATGGCACCATGATCTCCTATTTGAAGATGAGGAGACCCAGGACCAATAAAGGAGAATGACTTGCCTTGGGTCACACAGTTGGTGTGCGGTAGAGCTACGCCTTCCAGTTTTAACTGAGTGGGGAGGACTACTACATTTGGTGTCAGAAAGCCAGTTCTTCCACGTAAGGAAATCACTAAATTGCCCTACGACTCCTCTGTTAGTCTGGATTCTAGAATAATACAATCCACCTTACAAGTTTGTCGGAAAGAGAAAAGTAAATAAACGTTAAAAGTGCTTTGTGGGCTGGGGCTGTGGCTCAAGTGGTAGCGCGCTCGCCTGTCATGCGTGCGGCCCGGGTTCGATCCTCAGCACCACATACAAACAAAGATGTTGTGTCCGCCGAGAACTAAAAAAATAAATAAATAAATAAATTTTAAAAAGTGCTTTGTAAACGGTCTACACAAATATACACAAACAGAGGGACCGTTATCACACCCGGCACAGGAAGGGAGCCTGCAGAAAGGTAACTGCAACCCCAGAACTGGAAGGAAATTACTCGGCTCACTAGGTAAAAGAATAGGAGAGGACAAGTCCCTTTTTCTGTCCCAAGACATATAAAATAATAATGAAGGCATTCTAAACATGTGCTTCCGAGACCGCTTTTTAGGTGTGGTTGTGTTTGTCCTGTTTCTTTTCTGAAGCCCCTAAGAATAAGTTCTAGAAAAGTTCACGTTCTCCGAGGGCTGACCCTGATGGTATGACTGTTTCCTCCTCCCGCCCGCGGCCAGCTTCAGGGACGATGACCCGGGAAGAAGCGGGGCAGGGGCAAGACCCCGGGTCCCCACTGCACCGTCCCACGTGGAAGGCAGGCGGCACCGGGGCAATTCTCCGCCGGCATGTGCGGGCGCGGCCCCAGGTCCCGCAGAGCCTGGGACTGCCATCCGCACCAAGGGTCATTTCAGGGACCGCAAACTAGCCGGCTGCTGCCGCCGTCCGCTGCGACCAGAGAAATGCGCGGGACCGACAGGAACCCCACGCCGGGCGGGGACTCCCCCAGGAAGACAAGGGTCGCTACCCCGGTGCCCGCGCTCCGCAGCCGGCGGGGAGGGCCGCGNGTCCAAGGAGTTGGGACTCTAACTCGGCTGCCCCCACCTCCTTGTCCACACACCCGCGCGCGCACACACACGCACGCACACACACACGCGCGCACACACACACACACCAGCAGTTCCTTCCCCTTCAATGGCTGCTCAGAGACTGAGCCTCCATGACACGGCACCGCCAACCCCCTGGCCTACACTCCACCCACCTTCCGAACGTATTGGTTGGTTCTTTAGCGTCACCCTATTGCATTGGGCTAGCTAAATGTCCATCAGTCTTCAGGGAGGACCTGGACCAGAAACTCTGCGTCTATTGGCTACGACCAAGCGCGCAGTTAACTCCGATAGGTCCAGGGGGGTGTACGTCTCAGCGAAACGATTTTGAATCCCAGCAGCCCCCCTCCTTTTCTTTGTGTGGTTGGCGCGCTTTCCCTAGGCATTTGTGCGGTTTTGATGTCTGTTGGATTTGTTTTTCGCTTTTAGGGTCGGTTTTGTTATTGTTTTTGTTTTTGTGTTCTTCCGCCGGTTTCAGTATTAAAGGGAGGGAGCAGGCATGCCCAAGTTGCGAAACTGACGATCCAGCGGGCGGCACGCACTGATTCTTGGCGGTTTTGAAGCGCAGCCTCTGCTGCGGCCAAGGTGTAGGGAGGGCAACGCGCACATCACGTTAGAAGCCGGTCTCCGTGGCACTGCCCTGCTGGGGACCGAGGCCTTCCGCAGTGTGGAACCAGAGCTAGGATAAAGATATTTTTAACTTCCACCATGGAAGAGTAAACAATATTGAGAGAAGTTGAGTGAAGCCTATAAGTTAGGATCCTTTAAATAAAAGTATCCTGGATGAATTGTTACTGAGGTGCTTGTTGCTGGTAATAAACGCTTAGACCTTGGAGGAAGAACAGCGCTAACCTAATGAAAATCAGACATTAATTTGCGTAGAATCAGCACAACAATTTCTCTCCTTTCTAATTTCCCTTTGGTACACCGGTTTCCATGGAAATCTGTAGATAAAGTGTGTTTTATAAGTCTACCTATTTGGGATATTAACAGTAGGCTAAGAATGATTTTTGTGTGTGTGTGTGGGGGCGGTGGTCCCAGGGATTGAACTCAGGGGCACTCGACCACTGAGCCACATCCCAGCCCTACTTTGTATTTTATTTAGAGACAGGGTCTCACTGAGTTGCTTATTGCCTCACCCTTGCTGAGGCTGGCTTTGAAGTTGCAATCCTCCTGCCTCAGCCTCCAGAGCCACTGGGATTACAAGCATGCACCACCGTGCCCGACAATAAGAATGATTTTTTAAAATTTTTGTCTTTAGGGTCTAACTTTTCTTAGTTCTGGCTTAAATTTTGTCTGCATTTCCTTACACCATTTTCAGGATAAATACCCAAAGAAATTCCAGATAATTTGGGGAAAGTGAGTGAAATTAGTCCCTCGACTTCCAGAATTGTTTGCACTTTCCAATTTCTCGGGTTAGAGATCTTTTACTTTCCAACACAGACTCCTCACCACTCCACCCATACTCTTGTCCCCATAGACACAAACAAATAGGCTTAGAATTAATAATTAAATAATAAAATGGCACCTCTGGGGCAGTATAAGAATTTGTTTGTTTTTAATATTTAATTATTTATTTATAATAAATAAATGAACCCAGGGACTTAACCACTGAGGCACATGCTCAGCCCTTTTTTAAAGACAGGTCTGGGGCTGGGGCTGGGGCTCAGTGGTAGAGCGTTCACCTAGAATACATGAGGCACTGGGTTCGATCCTCAGCACCACATAAAAATAAAAAATAAAGATATTGTGTCCACCTAAAAATAAAATATAAAAGTAAATTTAAAAAAAAAAAGGGGTCTTGCTGAGTTGCTTAGGACTTCACTAAATTGCTGGGGCTAGCTTTGAGCTCAAGATCCTTCTGCCTCAGCCTCCCAAGCCCCTGGCATTACAGGTATGAACCACCACCGGCTAGTTTTGTTTATTTTAATGCAACCAATGCTAAAGGAAGCCAAGATGACATGAAAACTGAGCCAAAATGTACTGAGCGACAGTTCAAGGAAGAGTGAAAAACAAGGGAAGAAAACAGAATAGTTCAAAAGACACAGTTGGAGGCTGGGGCTATAGCTCAGTGGTAGAGCACTTGCCTAGCACACGTGAGGCCCTGGATTTGATCCTCAGCACCACTTAAAAATAAATAAATAGAATAAAGGTATTGTGGCAGGGGGGGTCTTAAATCATGCCTGTAATCCTGGCTACTTGGGAGGCCAAGGCAGGAGGATTGCAAGTTCAATGCCAGCCTCAGCAATTTAGTGAGACCCTGTCTCAAAACAAAAAAAATATAAAGGACTGCAGATGTGACTCAGTGGTTACGTGCCCCTAAATTCAATCCTGGTACCAAAATAAATAAAAAGAAAGAGCAACATTTTAGTTCTAGCTTGGTAGTAAATCCTGAATTCTAATCCCACCTGAGACATGCAGAGTCTAGAATGAAATGCAGAGGAGCTCAAGGAGGAAGATCCTGATTTAGAAATCATTGGCATGCAGTGATATTTGAGGCCATGAGAAAAAATAAGATGTCCATAAGGTGTATTTAATAAGATTATCAGGCCCAGGAGAGTAAAACATGGTTGAGGAGGAAAAGAGAGAGAAGGGAGAAATTGTCCAGCAAACTACTCAAGGAAACTGAGGAGTAGGTCGGGAAGAAAGAAAAATTTTGTGGAAGCCAAAGGACAGATAGCAGATAATCATGGGGTTAAATAGCGTGGTCTTTGTCTTGGAGCACAGGAGACAGAATGGGAGGTACGGTACGCACATTCATTTCACCATGGAGTAGTTGCAGCAGAAAATACACCATGACAGCCCAGAGACCCACCAAAGTGAGCCTCCCCCCCATACCCTTCGCCCCCACTTTCATGTCTTCTTTCATCTGTGTTACCGTGACATTTTGAAACTTACCTCTTTATATTTTCAACCAACAAGCTAGGTTAAGCCTGGGAGGGTGGTTTAATGGTGGTGCACTGGCCTAGCATGGGTGAGACCCTGGCTTTGATCCCTTGCATGGGGGGTCGGTGGTGATAAATAAGGTACAGGGGAAGGAGAGAGTCCCTGTGAAACCCGTCTTGAAAATCAGGATCTCGTTCTTGTTCCCCTGGTGTTGAAGATTAAACAGCCTAGAAACATTGAGGCACGACAAAAAGTAAATTTTATTTAAGAAACAGAACAGAGAGAGGAAGAAAGAGAGATTCCTCCAGAGAGGAGGGGGTCCAGAGTTGGTGCCTGAGGGAATGGGGGTGACTTTCCCCTTTTATAGATTTCAGGTTTCCTCCCATCCTGCCTACCTGACCAAAAGAGACCAAAAGAGCAGGAAGAGAACCATCCAAGGGTGATTTCTTGTGTTGGAAAATGTGATCCTTCCCCTCCCCCTGCACTTTTAGCAACTGGGTGAAGGAGGGTGCTATCCCTTTTCTTTGACAATCAGCTACCTATGTCTGCCCTGATCTCACCTGTATGGCTGATACACAGAAAGGAAGGTACCTGGAGAGGAGTTAGATGAAGAACATTACCAGGATATAAGATGGGTATACTGGTGTTAAAATGGGAAGTGAAATACAGCCAGGAGAAAAACCAAACTCATGAACTGGAACATGTCTTAAAACGAAGTTGTTAGGCAAGGTTAATTGGTAGACTGAAAAGTAAGATTAAGTCATGAGAAAGAAGATGAAAAAGACCTAGAATGAGTGAAAGGGTTCAGAAGATTCCTTTAGTTCACCAAAAAGAAACAGGCATCAGAAGTTGGCCATAGTGGGCTGGGGCTGTAGCTCAGTGGCAAAGCACTTGCCTCACATGCATGAGGCTCTGGATTTGATCCTCAGCACCACATAAAAATAAATAAAAATAAAGATATTGTGTCCATCTCCAACTGAAAAAAATATTGAAAAAAGAAGAAGTAGTAGTATCAGTAGTAGTAGTAGTTTGGCATAGGGGTGCACACCTGTAATCACAGCGGTTTGGGAGGCTGAGCCAGAAAGATGTCAAGTACAAGGCCAGGCTCAGCAATTTAGCTAGGACCTAATCAGCTTAGCCAGATCCTTGTGAAGAAAGATGTGAGTGAAGGAAATAAACAGAGGAGAGGTGGCTCAATAGTAACACAAGTTTATCCAGGACAAACCTACAGAGGGCGGCCCAGTGGAGACTGAAACCTGTCTTCCTGCTTACAGCCTGGGGTAGATATAGGGGAATGAGGAAGGGGGGAATTAGGCCATTACTTAGGGATTGTCAGGGAAGGGTCCTTGTGGTGTCACCTTCATAAGGCCCTATGTGTTTTTAGGATTTCAGTCCCACATAACAATTTCCTTTTTTTTTTTTTTTTAAAGTTGTAGATGGACACAATACTTTATTTATTTTATTTTTATTTATTTATTTATTCATTTATTTATTTATTTTAAAGAAAGAGAGACACAGAGAATTTTAGAATTTTTTTAATATTTATTTTTTAGTTTTCGGTGGACACAACATCTTTATTTTATTTTATTTTATTTTTATGTGGTGCTGAGGATCGAACCCAGCACCCCGCACATGCCAAGCAAGCGCGCTACTGCTTGAGCCACATCCCCAGCCCAACTTACTTATTTTTAATGTGGTGCTGCGGATAGAACCCAGTGTTTCACATATGCTAGGCAAGAGCTCTACCACTGAGCTACAACACGAGCCCAACAATTTCCTTTCTTATGATGATGGAGTGTTTTGGGGTTTCTTTGCATGATGATGGAGTATTGTCTAGGGTTTAGGTCTGGCTGAGTCAGAGTGGACCTGGTTTTAATATGGCCAGGTATGGTGGCGCACACCTGTAATCTCAGTGGTTTGGGAGGCTGAGGCAAGTTCAAAGCCAGCCTCAGCAAAAGCGAGGTGCTAAGCAACTTAGTGAGACCTTGTCTCTAAATAAAATACAAAGTAGGGCTAGGGATGTGGCTCAGTGATTGAGTGCCCCCATGTTCAATCCCTGGCCCCCCCCCAAAAAAAATGATGGAGGATATGTTTCAAAATGGTGTTGCCTATATCAAATTCTATCTAACACCTTTCTCAAAATAAAAAGGGCTGGGGATATGACTCAGTGGTTAATCACCCCCTGGGTTCCATGTCTGGCACACACAGAAAAAAAGAAATACGCATCAGGATATTATTAAACTCAACATGTCTTTTTTTAAAATATATTTTTTTAGTTGTAGTTGGACACAGTATCTTTATTTTATTTTTATGTGGCGCTCAGGATTGAACCCAGAGCCTTGCACATGCTAGGCAAGCGCTCTGCCACTGAACCACAACCCCAGCCCCCTCAACATGTCTTTAACATTCAAAAACTAAACTAACTGGTCACAGTGGCGCATGCCTGTCATCCCAGCAGCTCAGGAGGCTGAGACAGGAGGACCACTAGTTCAAAGCCAGCCTCCACAACAGCAAGACACTAAGCAACTCAGTGAGACTCTGTCTCTAAATAAAATACAAAATAGGGCTGGGAATGGGGCTCAGGGTTGAATGCCCCTGAGTTCAATTCCTGGTACCAAAAAAAAAAGCCTAAACTAAATTTAAACATATTTTCAGGTGACGAATATTTTGTTTGCCCCTCTAGATCCTCTCTTCACTCTTCTCCACCTGTTCTGTGACAAAGCCCACACGGTTGCATCAAATCCTCCAGTTACCTGGGTTTGATCTTGGTAGGAAATCAGAAGTCAGGAGGAGAGTGAGGTTGGGGTATTTCCCCTGCTTCCTCTGCCAGGTCCTTACAAAACAGCTGAATCCCTCTATTGAAAGCTACAGATCCTATTGGTGGCACACTGGGATGCAGTATCACAGAAGAAGAGACGCCTATGAAGAAAGATCCAAGGAGCTCCCACAGGGGAGGGGACCAGCAGGGTTCATGGTGTACACAACAGAAAAGAAGTTCAGCGCAAGCCAGACAGAGGCATGGACAGAGGTTAATTCAGGAGTAAATGCACACTCAAGGGAGATGTTGGCTGTCTCCAGAATGAGAAGCCCCTCCTTGGGTTGGGGGTCAAATATTGATTGAAGGGCTATTGGGGAAAGGACTGGAGGTGAAGCAGGATGGAGGCACACTTGTTGGTGCCAGGTTTTCCTGCGCTTGTCTGTGGGTTTCCCTCATTTCACAAGGGCATGTCACTCTAGATTTACAACTGCACTTTCTGCATCTCAGTGGCTCAGAGGCATTTTCTTTAGGACTCAGTACATCTCTCCCTTTATCTTAGATTTTTAAAAATATTTTTAGTTGCATATGGACACAATACCTTTTATTTATTTGCTTGTTTATTTATTTTATTTATTTTATTTTTTTAGTTGTAGATGGACACAATACCTTTTTGTTATTTATTGACTTTTATGTGGTGCTGAGGATTGAACCCAGTGCCTCACACATGCTAGGCAAGTACTTTATCTCTGAGCCAAACCCCAGCCCTTCCTTACCCTAACTTTTTATCTCAAACCACCCAGATTTTTCTTCAGGAATGAATTCCTTTCCCTAACTGCTAGGAGTACAGCTAAAAGGTAATCCTAGGGCTGGCTCAGGGCTACAGCACTTGCTTAGCATGTGAGGCACTGGGTTCAGTTCTAAGCCCTGCAGAGAAATAAATGAATGAAGGTCCATCAACACCTGAAAAAAAATTTTTAATTAAAAAAAAAAAGATGATCCCACCAGATACTAGCCCTTGTAGAGAGGGAAACAACATCCAGCTCAACACAGTCATATAAAGACCCAGCCTGCCATTTTGTCCAGATTTACACAAGTTCTGAATGGTCATCCCAGCTCCAAGCCTCCCATGGGTTGGCGGAGGCCTTTATTAAGGCTGCATGATCATTCTCCCTCTGGCATTGGTGCCAATAGCACTCAACAATAAATGTTCCAGATTGTATTTCCACCTCAGACTCTGCTCTCTGAAGAACCCAACGTGAGACAGTGGTTCTCTCCAAGCACCTTCCCTCTGAGAAACTCAAACTAACCTATATTATAGATCACGTGGAGGGGCTGGGTTGTGGCTACAACAGTGGTAGAGGGCTTGCCTCGCCGGGTGAGATGCTTCTTTTGATCCTCAGCACCATAAAAATAAATAAATAAAGATATTATGTTCATCTACAGACAAAAAAAAAATTTTAAATTGGACACATGGAGAAGGCTTGAGACTATGTGATGAGGGTGAGAGGGTCCCAGCCACCCCCGGCTTCTCCAGCTCCAGCCCCTGTCTGACCACAAGCACGTGAGAGATCCTGAGTGAGAACTGCCCCGTGAGCCCCTACCAAACTCCTCGACCACAGAAACCGCGAGAAACCAAAAACTGATCTTTATAGCTTTAAACATCTAAATTTGGGGTTGTACAAAGATAACAATTGTTAATTGTTATTGTCAATAATTGGAACAACTTCCTAAAACATACTTTTTCTGATGGAGGCTCTCTAGTACCCTTTTTGCTCTGTGACATGAGGGGTGACAATTATCTCACTCTTCTTTAGTTTTGCTTATGCTTTTCTTCTACCTTAACCAAATAATTTTCCCTCCTCTAAATTCTCAGAGCTTATTAATCATCTATTCATTCAGCATTTATCTTATGCTCCCTTGAAGTATCCCATGTGTGCTATTTAATTCTGTTTTCTCCCAACCAGATTGGAATGTCCTAGAGAAAGAGCCAGTCATCAACCTGGCTGTTTTTTGGCATCACTCTCAGGACTTGGCACAGCGCTGTGCATAGGTACTCAAGGCATGTTCAATAATTGATATATCTCAAATAGCTCTCAGGTAGTAGTCTAAATTCATGCTTACGATAGGAAATTAAGAATTTGGTTGGTGCTTTCTTAGAGAACAGGAGATGAAGTAGGAGTTAAGGATAACTGCAGACTGCTCTGCCTTTTACCTTTTTAACTTTACATTTTCCAAACCAGATAATTTGTAGTCTCAAGATAAAAGCTAAGTAGCCAGGTGCAGGGGCACATGCCTGTAATCCCAGCAACTGGGGAGGCTGAGTCAGGAGGATCATGAGTTCAAAGCCAGCTTCGGCAAATTAGTGAGGCACTAAGCAACTCAGCGAGACCCTGTCTTTAAATAAAATATAAAAAAGGGCTGGGAATGTGCCTCAGTGGTAAAGTACCCCTGGGTTCAATCCCTAGTACCAATACATAAATAAAAATAAAGCTAAATCAGTGTAACTGATGTATTTTTTCTGGAGTTCAGACTGATTTGGAACCCCCAGAAATGTTTTTCACCCAAACTTCTGAGAAATTCCATCCCCCAAAATCCAAGGTCATAACTGCTCCCCTTAGTTCCAGAACAGTGATCAATACTCAGCAAACAACAGCTCTAGTTGTTCCCTGTACTAATATCCTTTGGGAACTTTCTAGATCAACATCCTCTGAGGCAAGGTAGGTTTTTATATTTGTTTAGGGCCTTAGAATTAGGAGATATAGATCTATATATTTATATCTATCTATCTAAAGTGAGTTGCAAAGGAAAAAAAAAACTGAACCTTATTGAAGTTAAATGGTGAGGTAAATTATCTGCATAGATGGCCAGCAACAATTTCTCCCATTTCTATGCACACGTGATCCTCTTCATATCAAGAGGTAGAATCCATTTCTCCTCCCCTTAAATCTGGGCTCACCTTCTGACTTGCTTTCACCAATAAAATATAGTGGAAATAACACCATGTCAGATCAGAGCCTATCATTTAAGAGGCTGGAAGTTTCTTTCTTGCTGTTTTAGGAGCCAGTTCTCACATAAAGTCCAACTATCCTACTGGAAAGAGAGCCCACTGAATCCCTCATTATAAAGATAAAAGCCCTGGACAATGAGAGACTGTAAAGCGAGGGAGAATCCAGACATCCTCTAATGTCCCAGCCACAACTGGGCAGGCGTGGACCAAGTGAATGAAGTCTTCTTGGATCCTTCATCCCTGTCAAGTGGCCCCAGCCAGTGCTACGTGGAGTAGAGATGGCTATTGTACCATGCCCAGCCCACATTCAGAATCTTGAGTCAATATAGCATGGTTGTTGTTTTAAACTACTGAATTCTGAGATGATAATAGGTAGCAATAGGTAATTAAACAGCAGCAGTAATAGATAACTAAAGCAAGGGATATACCCAAGGTCTTATAATTTTACATTAAAAAGATGAATATTTTTTAAAATATATATTTATTTTAGTTGTAAATGGACCTTTATTTTATTTATATAAGGTTCTGAGACTCGAACCCTGGGCCTCACACATGCTAGGCAAGTGCTCTGAGCCACAACCCCAGCCCCTGAAGATGAATCTTAATAAATCCAGTTTCTCTGAGCAAAGTTCATATCTTTTTCTAAAAGTGACCATTACAATACTGCTTAATCTGTGAGTGCTCCCCAAAATAGTAATAATAATAATAATAATAATAATAGTAGTACCAAAGATTGAACCTAAGGGTGTTTAACCACTAAGCCATATCCCCAGCTCTTTTTATTTTTTTTATTTTGAGACAAGCTCTTGCTAAGTTGCTTAAGACCTCACTAAGTTTACTGAGGATGGTTTTGAACTCATGATCCTCCTGCCTCAGCCTCCTGAGCTGCTGGGATTATAAATATGTGCCATCCTGCCCAGCTAAAATATCATTCTTACTCCCTGCTTATATTCAAAATGCCACAGCTAGATATTCAATCCTATAATCCTTGTTGAGATGCAAAAACTGCAGGATAAGAAAACGTGATTATTTTACTAAGCCTTATTTAAAGATATTTATCAGATATTTTTGAAAAGTTTTCATTGGCATCAAGAAAACTATAAAGCCAGGCACTGTAGCACATGCCTGTAGTCCCAGTGACTCAAAAAGCTAAAGCAGAAGAACCGGCAAGTTCAAGGCCAGCCTTAGCAATTTTGCAAGACCCTCAGGAACTTAGACCATGCAGAAAAATAAAAAGAAATGAATTGCAGTGGACTGGGATTGTGGCTCAGGGGTAGAGTGCTCACCTAGCACGTCCAAGGCCCTGAGTTCGATCCTCCGCACCACGTAAAAATAAATAAAATAAAGGTATTGTGTCCAACTACAACTAAAAAATAAATATTAAAAAAAAAATTAATTGTGGTAAAGTGGTAAAGTGTCCCTGGGTTCAATCCTTAGTACACACACAGGAAAAAAAAAAAAAAAAAGAGAAAAGAAGGAAGGGGAGGAGGGAGGGAGGAAGGAGTAAAACAACTGAACTACCCTACATTTTTTTATAATTTGGAATCCTCTGTACAGACTGCCAGTACACAGTAAAGAAAGAAATCTACATATTGTTGCAGTAGCTTGATCATCGTCATGTAAATACCAGATTCTGTGGATCAGCTGCAAACCTGTAAAATCTAGGCTGACTCACCTCCCTGTGCAACGGGAGCGAACTTCTCTAACATAAGCCAAAGACAAACTTGAAGAGGGAGTCTTCTAGAAATAAAGCCATGTTGAGTATCAAATATGAATCAAGTTACTTCTGTGTATATCCCAGTAACACAGATGATAAATGTTGCCTTAAGTGAAATTAATGGCTAGGCATGGTAGCACACACTTGTAATCCCAGCTACTCAGGAGGCCGAGGCAGGGGGATTACAAGTTTAAGGCTATCCTGGGCAACAGAGACCCTGTCTCAAAATAAAAAATAAAGAATTAGGGATGTGACTCAGTGGTAGAATGCCCCTGGGTTCAATCCCTAATACTGGGGAAAAAAAAAAAAAAGTATAACTTTGGTCATAAGGTTACTTTCAAAAACAACTGTCAGTGTGGCAGCGTGCTTGCCCAGCACCTCTGAGGCACTGGGTTTGATCTTTAGCACCACAAAAAAATAAACAAATACAATAAAGGCATGCTGTGCATCTACAACTACAAAACAACAACAACAAACTAGAAACTTCTGGTTAAACATGGAAATTTTTTGTGGGGGAGGGTGCTGGGGATTGAACTCAGGGGCACTTAACCACTGAGCCCCACCCCCAGCCCTATTTTGGATTTTATTTAGAGACAGGGTCTCACTGAGTTGCTTAGCACTTTTGCTGAGGCTGGCTTTGAACTTGAGATCTTCTGCCTCAGCCTCCTGAACTGCTGGGATCACAGGTCTGAGCCACTGTGCCCTGGAAATTTTAGTACATATTTTCCTCCATTTCTTCCAAATCTTACTAACATGACTTTGAAACAATAAGATCTAAATATAAAAGAACAAAAGAGGACTGGGAATAGAGCTCAGTGGTAGAGCACTTGCCTAGAACTGGTTCGATCCACAGCACTACATAAAAATAAATAAATGAGTAAAATAAAGGTATTGTGTCCATCTACAACTAAAAAAAAATTAATAAGAATATAAAAGAGGGGCTGGGGTTGTGGCTCAGCGGTAGAGCACTCACCTAGCACGTGTGAGGCCCTGGGTTCAATCCTCAGCACCACATATAAATAAATAAAACAAAGATATTGTGTCTAACTACAACTAAAAAATAAACATTTGGAAAAAAAAAAAAAAGAATATAAAAGAACAAAGACTGAGCAAGGAGAAGACAACTCACAACAGCCGAACTATGGAAGCAGGCTAGATATTCATGGACAGATGAATGCATAAAGAAAATGTAGGATAGGGCTGGGGTTGGGGCTCGGTGGCAGAGCACTTGCCAAGCATGTGTGAGGCCCTGGGTTCCATCCTCAGCACCACATAAAAACAAACAAATAAAATAAAGGCATTCTGCCCACCCACTACTACATAAAAAAAGAAAAAAAGAAAAGAAAATATAGGATATATACACAAAGGAGTTCTAGTCAAACATAAAGAAGAATGAAATGAGTCATTTGCAGGAAAATGGATGGAATTTGAAAACATCATGTTAAGTGAAATAAGCTGAACTAGAAGGTTAAGGGTCACATTTTTCCTTCATACATGGAAGCAAGAAAGTAAAAAGAAGAAAGTCAAGGAGTCTCATGAAAATCAAAGGGAGACTAGAGAGGAAAGGGACCAGGGGGCGGGAGAAGGGCAGGGAAAAGAGTAATATTGGCCCAATTACATTGTAATATCGTGTGCACATACAAATATGTACAAATATGTACAAATAGTAACCGTGATCCCGCCATCATGTGTCATCACACTGCATCAGCAAAAATATAAGGGAAAAGGAGAAGTAATGAGAGAACCCAGCAGAACCTTGGAATCTGTAAAACAAATAAACAGTGTGATTCAGAAATGTTGTTTCTTGATTCTGACGTCTTCCTTTTTGTGAAGAAAAGCTCAGTCAGTGTAACAGCGCTTTGTTCATCGACTCTAAATGGACTGTTCCATCAGTTCCACCCCTTGCTCCTGAGAGGGGAAGCCTGCCCACCACCACTCTGCTCTGTGCCTTTACCCTGACGTCCCCCTCACCCAGGCCGCCTGATTCTCAGGGGCAGTTACCGTCACACTGAAATTCATTCTCCAATCTGGCCCCTACAGTAAAAAAGTAGATACGTGGACATCCATATTTATTTTTTGCTTTATTTCGCAACCTGTTTGGGACTTGAAAGAAAAAGGAATGCCACTGTCGGGACCCCCTTCATCCCTCCCTAGTCTAGAGGTAATTATCTTAGCAGAGAGGAGAAAATCCAAACCTCCCCACAAGGGGTTCAGAGTCAAACTGATTTACATCCTAGAACCACAACATTTCCAAGGCACTAAGAACTCTTGAGGTGAGGGTGAAGGTAGAGCTAAAACAGAATAGGGTCAAAGGTTTATTGAAAGAGCGAATTTCAGTTCCCAACTCTGGTCCCCAGAGATCAAAGAGTTACTCTAAACTCGGTGGAACGGAGCCACGTTAGATGGAGGGAGCAATGTCAGAAGAACTGAAAGCTTCTGTGAGAAGGTGAGAAGCCTCCTCTCCACCCAGCCAACGCTTTTCTCTCTTTCATTCATCTTATAGTCGAAGTGTAACTTGAGGTCAAAAGTTAGAGGTTTCTTCTCTGAAGAGAATGGTAGGAAATGGCCAGATATGGTCATCCCTTCACCTTGCAGTCTACCAACCGACACCTTCCAGACCTGATCATAAACACCTGAGGGCCGCAGTCTTAGGTATGAATGAAAAGGCAAGGATCACCAAATATTTTAGAAGGGGTCTGACAGAAAATCAGAAACTTAAAATAAACAAATTCAAAAAAGAACTCCGAAGAAACGAGGCAGGGCAGGGAGCAGGAGGAAATAAAAAAAAGAATGTTATTTCATGAGACGGAGACTGTAGTTCTGTGGTAAAGCATTCTCATGGGTGTGGTGGTGCACACCTGTGATCTCAGTGGCTTGGAGGCCGAGGCAGGAGGATCTCAAGTTCAAAGCCAGTCTCAGCAAAAGTGAGGCACTTAGCAACTCAGTGAGACCCTGTCTCTAAATAAAATACTAAAATAGGGCTGGGGATATGGCTTAGTGACCAAGTGCCCCTGAGTTCAATCCCTGGGATCCCTACCTGCCCCCCCCCAAATTCTCATACTGTAACTATCAGCAATGTGATCTGGAAAACTGAAAAAAAAAATATTCAAAGGAATTCTGACCACCCTCCTCTCCCTAATTACTTTGACATTAATTCTTGAGCACTTTTGTGTTTTCTTAAGCAGCTGTAGTACTAAAGTGTTAAACAACACACATGTAATACTAAATGTGATTACCTATCAAATTAGAATCTCAGGTCTACATTACCTCAGGGTGCAATGTTATTTGCTTTTCTAGAAAATCTGATTCCATCTATTTCAGTCTCCTCACTGATTCTTTCTTAGCCAATAGTTACCACTTGTACTGCTTGCAGTTCTGTTGTAACCATTCTTGGTTTGGGGTTTTTAAAAATCCGACTCCCTCCTTTATTTAACTCCCATATACCCCACCACACAAACTCAGAGCAATTAACAGGTTCCTATAATGTTTTAGAGTAGCGAGTTTAAATACCTAGGTTAAGACCCTTTAAGACAAGACAAACAAGAAAGTCACTACACCTGAACACTTTTGATTCTGACATTCACATTTCACTGCATTTGCTAGGACAGGAGATGGCGCCAGAAGGCAGTGGAATGACTTGGTTTTAGTAGTTTAGCCAACCCCAGGAAGAAAAAAAAGACTGGAATGGGAGAAGTCAGCACTGAAACAAAGATGCCAGAGTTTGAATAGAAACTCTCATTTAAAACAAAATAATTAGGGGGCTGGGATTGTGGCTCAGCAGTAGAGCGCTCGCCTAGCACATGCCGGGCCCTGGGTTCGATCCTCAGCACCACACAAAAATAAATAAATAAAATAAATGTATTGTGTCCAGCTACAACTGAAAAATAAATATTTAAAAAATCATGATTAGGGTTATCTTGACACGTACTCCATGTCAGCAAGACTGGAAAGCAACAATGGATGTATTCACAATAAAGCCAAAGATCAGAATAACATCAAATCCCCAGTTGAAGATGCTCACTGCCTTTCTCCCTCTCTCCTAGAAACAACAGCAGTCCTCTGTTTGGGAGCATGAGAGGGGCTGCTCACTCAGGAATGGAAAGTGCTGATTTGGGGCTAAGACATCTTTGTGAAATAATGTTCAACTGTACAGAAAAAAAAAAATAGCCCACCACAGTGAAATTCCTCCCAGAAGGAATCCCACTGGAAACACTTTAAATTTAAAAAATTCACAGATTAGCCAGGAGGTGGCGCCTGTCAAGATGCTA
Organism: Marmota marmota marmota; assembly: GCF_001458135.2. Classification (NCBI taxonomy): domain Eukaryota; kingdom Metazoa; phylum Chordata; class Mammalia; order Rodentia; family Sciuridae; genus Marmota; species Marmota marmota. Next base: position 6,833,358 of record NW_026000079.1, on the reverse strand, counting down.
CCTGCCTTGGGACGCTGACTCTCGATCCCGCAGGCTCCAGGGGACTGCCTGGCGGAGGTCATTCAATGCAGACTTCTTTCCTGCTGTGTGAAAGATATTTCTGCTTTTTTGTTGTGGCGGTTCCTCTGTATTAACCACTCTGATTCTGAAGAAATCGGATTTAAACTTTTGTATTCTTCAGAGATGGGATGGATAGATGAGTCTTTGGGGAAACTTCAAAACAGAAAAGTTTTCTATAAGGGAAAAATAATTTCAGAGGGAGATGAGAAAATAAAAAAGGAAAAGACATCTGAAAACAAACGGCTCTGTTTGGCAGAGCCATCCCAGGGGACAGGAGGGCGCAGCTAGTGCCCGCTGCAGGAGCTGATGACCCAGCACATGCATTATTCCCTTCCTTTGCCTTTTATCCTGCTCCCTTATTTAGCTTCGGCTCCCTTTGTTTGGGCTGTTTATTGCCACTCAGAAGGAGCAAAGAGGACAGAGGGAGCTCAAATGGGTGCCTCCTTGGGACTAGTGACTCTGGTGAAGGGTATGGAGGAGAAAGATCTTGGAATTGTCTGTGGGCTTTCACATTCCCTAATGAGGGATTTAGGATGTACATTCCGATCGGGATTTCCAGTCCTGTGGGGGAGCACACACCAGCCCACATTCCTGAGACGCGCCGCCTCTGTGCTCCGCTGGCCCGGCTCCACAGTGGCAGGTTTCTCTCAGTCCCACTGTCCTGCCTCGTCCCCCCTGGGGCAGGAAGGAAGACCCTGGGCCCCTCAGACTCTCTCTGCTCATTCCATGCTTGTTCTCTGGAGTCCGCCTTTGCCTTTTCTGTGATAGTGATTGTTTCCATGGTCTCCCCATCTCCCTCCAGCCCCGGCCTCTCTGCTAGGGGTCAGTGTCCTCTTAAGTGACAAAAGCCGCCCTAGATCTGGGCTCCCTGGGGAGGGAGGTGGCTGTGTCTGGCAGTTAGAGCCGCTGTCTCTCCATGGTGCTGTGGCAGCCCCTCCCCCACTGGGCACACAAATGGGCTTTATACAGCAAACAAAACCACCACCCCCCCAGCCACACAAGCACGTGGACCCAGGCCTCACCGTGGGAAGGGGGTAGTGACAGGAACAGGAGGAAGACAGCGCTCCCGACAAGTTCTCCTCATATTACTTCTCTTAATCTCCACAACCCAGGTTTTCAGACCTTGACTTCCCACCCCTACCCCACCTGCACCCTGAGTCCCCAGCTCCTTCCTTCTTGACTTCTCCCCTAACTCTGACTCCTATTCCAGGGCAGCACAGACACTGCCAGGCATTGGGAATAGGCCCCCCACCAGCTGGCCCCTACCACCCAGGGTGCCACTCCTCAGGGGAGAAGCCAGGCAGGCAAATGAGAACATAGTGTCCTCTTGAGGTGGCTGCATTGAGCCCCATAGGCCCCCTTTCTTGTCCCTACCTGCTCCAGGGGACACGCATCTGAGGTGTATCTGCGTGAACAGCAGAGGAAAGAAGAGCTCACCCAGCTGGGCTCCTGAGCCAGGGCCAGGGCTCCGGTGAAACTCGCGCGCTCTGGCTCTGAGCAGGGGCCATCCTGCATGCCTAATTGGCTATTTAAGGAGCTGCCCGCCTGCAGTCCAGGCACCCCCCCTCCCCACGTACACCAGTCCAGAGCCACCTTAAAAGCGAGAGGCAATTGTGAAGACACTGGCCAGCAAGTGGACTGGAGACTTCAGAAAGAGATAAAGAGAGCAGAGAGAGGCAGCAAGAGATTTTCCTGGGACCCAGAAATTCACGGTATCCCAATGAAAATCAAATTCCCTGGAAATTCAGATACAGCAAGAGAAAGAGAGATAAATATACTCAACGCCAGGAACTCATCTTTCCTCTCTCTTCCTCAGTCTCTCTTAGTCCTTTAGTCCCCAAATTCCTGGTTCCCTGTGCCCCTTCCTGGGGATACCATGTTGTTCTTCGCCCTCCTGCTAGAGGTGATTTGGATCCTGGCTGCAGACGGGGGTAGGTACAACTGGCTGTCTGTGTGTTGGTCTGGGCTGATATCCACATGTCACCATGTGTGCTCAGTGGGGGGAGGAGAGGTAAAAGGACGCCCAGGGGCTGGAACAATAGGCGCAGGGGTAGGGAAAAGAACATGGAGGAAACCGTTCGTTCCCTTCTTTTCCCTTTACCTTTCCAGCCCAGATGTTGTCGGGGACAGGGGAGAAGGTGCCAGGGGCAGGGCCTAATACAGACGAGAGCAGGCATCTCCTTGCAGTTTTCCAGAGGCTTTCCCCACTGTCCTAGTCGCAGGCCGCCCTGGTAGCTTCTTTACAAACTCTGCCGGGGAACTGAGGTGGGGGACATATGTAACAAGGCCAGCCCAGCTCAGACCCTGAACTCCAGCTGATCGCCTGATCACCTCACAGCTGAAGTCCTCTTTTTTTTTTTTAAATACTTTGTTTGAGTTGTAGTTGGACACAATACCTTTATTTTATTTTTATGTGGTGCTGAGGATGGAACCCAGGGCCCCACATGTGCTAGGCGAGCGCGCTACCGCTGAGCCACAACTCCGGCCCCCCTCTCTTGATTCTATGGAGAGACTGACTTCCTAGTTTTCCCCTGAGAATACTAGTAATAATAGTCAATATCTGTTTGACCCTTTACAGTTTAAGGTGGATTTTCAGGAACTCCCAGGAGATGAGGTGTTCCAGAAGTGTCCCCAGGACACCTACACCTCTCTTTTGTGTCTCTCTCATGCCTAGCACACAGTAGGCGTGCAATGAAGGTTTCTTAGAACAAGGCAAAGAGCTGCCTAGGGAGCAGAAGAATGCAAGAGGGTAACAGAACAGACGAGCCAAAATTTCATCTGAGGAGAAAGGAAAAAAATAGGGAAAGAAAGGGGGTGTAGAATGACTGTGTTGAGGATTTGATGGGGGAAAAGGGCCCCAGGGGATTCCCTCTGTTGGGGTGGCCCACAGAGCTGGTAAATAAGAGGTGGCCTCCAGCCATTTCTTGGGCTGCTTTTCAAAGTTGTCCGAGCTGAGGGCGTGAAGAGATCCAAGACTTCTTACAAGTCTGAGAGGGGGAAAGAGTTTAGGGTTTTCTCCAGAGTTTCTGGCCATTTTAATATTGCAGCAAAAATCCGCAAGGCCTCCCTCTTCCCCTTGAAGCAGCTTGGCCCTGTGTGGGGCTGGGCCAGCAGAGACAGGACTGCACGAGAGCCTGCAGAGAGCCTGGCATGTGACCCTGGCAGCTCTCCTTTTTACACACAATGCTTCATTTTCATCCTGTCCCTGCCAGCCTGGCTGCCTATGCCCACCCACCACCTCAACCTAGAGTAGACCCTGCCTTGACTCCCACCTCTCCAGAGACAGCAGGGATCTTGGGAAGCAGAGGTTCCAGGTAATGGGGAGTTTCCTCTAGAACTAGTGGGATCAGAAGGGAAGAATTTCAGTGTTAATTTACAGATCAGTGCCTTCCTTTATGCAGTGCTTCAAGGCAAAAGAATAATTCTCCCTTCTGCTCTCAGTAGCAGCCCCCCACCCAACACACATGCAGAACAGCAAAATTCTTTCCCTTCTTCTTTTTCTGGTCCCTTTCCTCCAAACCCTCTGCCCATATTCTCACCTCACCCCACCCCAATCTTCTGTTAGATTGACTTGGCCCAGGCTGGAGTGAGGGTTGGGCCGACGGACGGCACATTTAGACCCAAGTTAATTTTAGTCTCCAGGCTTTCTCTCTCCATTCCCCTTCCTCCTTTACTCAGCAAGCACCAGCTGAGCCTGGCTGTGATTTTAAATAGCCCCCTCCCCCCC
>NW_026000079.1:6821382-6829317 GCF_001458135.2 Marmota marmota marmota | reverse complement strand
CCCCCCCCCCCACCTTTCGGCTGAGGTGTCCGGTTTCAGGGCTTCCTTTGGGAAGTGGAGTGGAAGGCGGAGGGGGGAGGGGAAGTGGTACTAAGGGCCCCTGGGAAGGGAGGGTGGAAGCCAGGGCCCTGCCCCAGTCTGCATTGGTTGTAACCCAAATTACTCTGTCTTGCAGGTCACCATTGGACATATGAAGGTGAGAACAGAACTCCAGGCGGCCTGTCAACACCCTTCTAACCCTGGGACCTCCTCACCTGCAGGAAGACTTATCCTGGGGTGGGGAGCAGTTTCCTTTAGCTTTGCACACTAACGCCTCCCTTCCCCATCTCCCCTTGGCCTGGGTTGTGCATGTATGATTTGTAGACCCTGTTGTAATCATTAAATCCCACACCTCCTGATTCAGCATAAAAGTCAGTTGAGTCCTCAATAAATCTGTGTGGGAGTGAGGGAGTTGGTGTGGAAAGAAAACTGGGTGGGGAGAGGATCTCGGAGCTTAGCGGCTATTCTCTTGGCTCTCTGCATTCTTCTCAGTCCTATTCCCAACCTGCTTTTGGAACTGGGACAGAGCTTGAGATGAGGAGTGAGGAAGAGTAGCAGGTTAGTTTGTGACCTTAGGGGAGGTGGAACTCGATCCCTCTGAACTTCTGATTAACGACTTAACAAAACTCCAGTCTCAGTGCGAATTTCAGTGTGAGAGCAAGAAATGACAAAGTCAAGATAGCTAGCTGAATTCCAAGACTACTTAATAGGGCACTCCAAGGAGACCTTCTCTCTAGGATCATTTATTTCCCCTCATTTTATCATTCCTACTCTAATTCTACCTCTCTGGGCATTCAGGCTATCTATCCATCTCCTCTTCCCCTCATTCAGATTTCTTGTCCTCAAACTACAGGTAAGAGCTACCACTTCACATGTACCAGGGTAACTGGGGAGTCATCTCTGCCTCTGGGTAGGCAAGGGGAACGGCAGCGTAGAGTCCAGTGGGACTGCTACTTGTCTCTCCCGGGTGGGGCAAGTGCATTTCTACCTGCGCACAGATGGATAACCTGGCAGGGGTGTGTTGAAGGATGGCTGGGGCTGGAGGGCAGGACAAATATCCATGGTTACCCCCACCAGGCCCACATGGTCAGGACCATTGGCCAGCCTCTTACCCTGAGTGTGGAAGCAATGCCCAGTCCCCCATCGATATCCAGACAGACAGTGTGACATTTGACCCCGAGTTGCCTGCTCTGCAGCCCCACGGATACGATCAGCCTGGAACTGAGCCTTTGGACTTGCACAACAATGGCCACACAGGTAAAAACCTAGGCTCCCAGCAGTTCAGATCTCCAGTTCAAATCTTAGGGGCCAAGAGAAAGAAGTATTTTCATAACACAAGTTTTCAGAAAGCTCCGTCCATGAATTTGGAGATATAAGAATGAGGATTGGGCTCCTGTAATCAAGGTGGGAGCTAAATGTCTCTGATCAAGCCTGATGGGTCGACCTCACTGAGAACAGGCAAGCTGTGCTAGAAAAGCACTCACTGGTCTATGGGAGGAATTATCTCCCAAGAAGTGGCAACCACGGGTGAGAATGACCCATGTTCCTCCACCAACTCTAACTTGCTCTTTTCCTCACAGTGCAACTCTCTCTGCCCCCAACCCTGTATCTGGGCGGACTGCCCCGAAAATATGCAGCTGCCCAGCTCCACCTGCACTGGGGTCAGAAAGGATCCCCAGGGGGGTCAGAGCACCAGATCAACAGTGAAGCCACGGTTGCAGAGGTATCAGAGAACAAAGAGCTCGGACTAGGACACAAGGGATGGCACAGGGATGACTGGTTCTGGGGAAGGAATCTGGACACTAGGAAAAGCCCTACTGGGGGAACAAGGACAAGGGTTGGGGGACAGATTTGGAGCACGATGGGGGTTGCAGTGGTGGATAGGTCAAGGCCTTGGAGGGAATGGGGTAGAAAAGCATTAAATGATTCCATCCCTCTCCCTTCCCTCAGCTCCACATGGTGCATTATGACTCCGATTCCTATGGCAGCTTGAGTGAGGCTGCCCAGAGGCCTCAGGGGCTAGCTGTACTAGGCATCCTAATTGAGGTCAGTGGCCCCCAGTCCCTCCCAGCTCTCTTTCCAGTTCCTCTGCGCCCCTTAGGCCTATTTCATTGCCAGCCTCCTTCCTAACCACAGGCAACAATACCTCCTGACCATCTATTCTGTACATAAATGTCTCACTCCCAACACGGACTCATTCCACACTCTCTCCTTTTCCTCCCCTTCCAGGTGGGTGAGACTGAGAATCCAGCTTATGAACACATTCTGAGTCATTTGCATGAAATAAGACATAAAGGTGAGAACTAAAAATCTATAGTGAGATTAGACTTTAGGAATACTTTTAAAAAATGACCTAGGCTGGGCCTGCTGGCACACACCTGTAATCCCAGCATCTCTGGAGGATGAGGCAGGAGGATCACAAGTTCAAAGTCAGCCTCACTCAGCACCTGCAAGGTGCTAAGCAACTCAGTGAGACCCTCTCTATAAATAAAATACAAAATAGGCTGGGGATGAGGCTCAATGGTCAGGTGCCCCTGAGTTCATTTCCCGGTAGCCTCCCCCCAACCAAAAAAAAAAAAGACCTAAGAGGTTTTGGGAGGCAGCAATTCCAGGGCCTGTGGGTTTTGCTTTGGGAACCCTGTCTAGGTAAGTCAGAGTACAGCAAGATGAATCCTAGTCTGTTCTCCCCAGATCAGAAGACTTCAGTGCCTCCCTTCAATGTGGGAGAGCTGCTCCCCCCACAGCTGGAGCAGTTCTTTCGTTACAATGGCTCACTCACAACTCCTCCCTGCTACCAAAGTGTGCTCTGGACAGTCTTCAATCGAAGGGCCCAGATTTCAATGGGACAGGTGAGTAATGAAGAGGTAAAGGAAGAAAATTTTAACTCCAGACCCTTTCCCATCCCAAAAGTGACTTCTCCCACTCTTCTCAGCTGGAAAAGCTTCAGGAGACATTGTTCTCCACAGAAGAGGAGCCCTCCGAGCCCCTCATCCAGAACTATAGAGCTCCCCAGCCTCTCAATCAGCGGACTGTCTTTGCTTCATTCACCCAAGGTGACTCTCCAAGGCTCAGAAGAGAAGGGAAATCAGGGATTCAATGACAGGAACTAGGGAACACCTGAGACAGAAAAAGCTAAGAGGGGAAGGGGTTTCCAGTACTTACTTGGACTGGGAACCACCCCCAGCCCTGGGTGCCCAGGTGATTTTCCCAGGCATAAAGGCAGTGGGCTGCTTACAGTTGGGATGGACTCTGAAGCCCCACTGACCCAAGTTTTCTTCCTCTACAGTGGGATCCTTGTACACCACAGGTAAGACAGCCCTACCCAGGAATAAGAGACAGGAGGGACCTCAGCAAGTCGGGGGAAAGTTCAATGTTAGTCCTAGGCTGACACCTTCCATCGTTATCTCCCGCAGGTGAAATGCTGAGTTTAGGTGTGGGAATCTTGATTGGCTGTCTCTGCCTTCTGCTGGCCGTTTATTTCATCGTTAGAAAGATTCGGTGAGGTCCTACTTTCCATTCCTGCAGTCCTTTCTTTTAAAAAGTATTCTCATATTCCACCTCTAGTTGCTTCACTGAGGACACTCGTCACTCCCATGAACAATTATTCCCCCTTCCAGAAAGAAGAGGCTGGGAAACCGGAAGAGTGTGGTCTTCACTTCAGCACAAGCCACCACGGAAGCATAAGTTCCGAGACATCACGGATGCCTTCCCTTTGTGCCTATCGGGGAGCCTCTAAAGTGGGGTGCAGGGGCTGGACAGAAAATACTACTAGGAGTTGTAGGCAGACACCCCTCCTTTTCTGGACATCTCTCACGCAGAGGTAAGGACGAGATTCTCATTCAAGGAAGAACAGCAGAGCCTTTAGCCTTTGGCCTCTCAAACATGTAGGAGGACACCAGGAGATCCCCGTGTATTAACACAGCGGGCAAACTATGTTCAGTTGTAGGTGAAGTTGAAGATGTGCCCCAAGTCTCCACCCCTCGCCTTTTTGTCCCTTCCCCTAGATACACTGCAGGATCTCCTCCACGGAAAAAGGGCTGCTGCTGGGGTTACATATTTTTGTTCAGTATAATTGGAAATTAAAGTTTCTGACCTTAATTCTGGCCTATCCTTTAGGGTTCCTGGGAGTGGGAGAGGTCCTTAATCCCTCAGGTGGTAGAGACAGGCAAAGGACATAGAAAAAGAAGCCTGGGCAACTAACTCCTTTTATCCCACCCCCGAAAGGGGACGTCCAACATGTTAAACCACCAGCTCAGATTTCTGCCCTTGCACCCAAGTGATGCTTGGAGATCAGGGATTGCCAGGTCAGGAAGAAGACTGGACAAGAGGCACAGGAGGGCAGAAATCTCAATTAATATATCATTCCCTCCCTCAGAAGTCAAGTTCCCCCACAATTATAAAGTACTTTTTATTAGTCAAAAATCACAATCACCTTGATTAAAAGGATGGGACACTCCACCCTCAGCAGAAAATGATACAGTTTATAGAAAACCTCCCCACCCCTCCCATACCCCAATTAAAAACTAGAAAAAAACCCACCCTCCTTCCCTGGGATGTCCTGGAGTCCGACTCCTCCAGTGGCACTGCAGCTCTGGAGTGGCCGGCTCACAACAGCACCCTCCACTTCACCTTGGGGAGAGGAGGGATGCTGGTGGCCAAGGCGGTTAAGACCATTAGTTCCAGTAATACCAGTTCCCAAACATGCACTTCCTGCCTTTCCCCCAGGGCCTGGGACCAAGGGGAAAGGGGACAGAAATGAGCCCAGCCACAGGAACAATTTGAGGAGGGAAAATATAGCCCAAGGAGGTGAGGAGAGTTCCAACATACCTCCTCCCTCCCTCCACTTAAAAAAAAGTAAAAGGCAGTTTGGGGTCTTTATCACACCAAAAAAATGGTTCCCTTCAGACCTGAGAAAAAGACCAAGATGTCCAGTCTGGGGAGGGGGTACTGGAAAACTCAGAGATCATCTACCCTTGAGCTTCCATCCATTTCATCTCCAGGCAAAGGCTAAACTAGGTCCCTTTTCTTGGCAACCTGCACTGTTCGGAACTGGAGATGGAGAAATACAGGGCGAGGAGATCAGGAGGGCACCCCAGGCCCAGGGGTCCCCCCCAGGTTCCCTCAGTCCTCGGGTGGGATGCGCAGGGCAGAATACACCATCACCCGACTGTCCTCCTGCCGTCGGCCTGCAGAGGGGAAGGGGGGTGAGTCATGGGCAGGGTGAGAGCAGAGCACTGACACATAGAGATTCCTGGACAACACGGGGGTCCCCAGGTGGTGGGGATAAGTGCAGATTCAAACCCACCAGTCACTGACTGGCTGAACCCAGGCTACTCCTGGTGAAGCTCAGAAACTAAAGGTCACAAATGGACAAAGCAAAACCCTGAAGGTTGTTGGGGTAGACCAACGAAGAGAGAGAAAGTGGGCAATGGACCCGGGCTGGGGCTGGGTTCAGTCATGGGCAGTGGACAGGCAGGTGGGATCTGTCAGGCGATCATTCCAGGTAGTCAGTCCTTACACGAGAGGCTGCGCTGGATACTTCGGAGGGACCCTCCAGCTGTGATGAAGGCCCAGAGCCCCATGGAAACAGTCACTGCATAGATGGGCAGCAAGCTGGCCTCATACCAGGGGTTCAGGAAAGTCTGAGAATGAGGGTAAGAGTATAAAAGAAGTTAGATTCTTTCCCTGACTAATCCCTATATTCTTTTTGTACCTCTAACCCAAGCCTCCCCCAGACATCTTACTCACATTCCCCAGTCTTTCCCTTCAGAACACCAACATCTTGTGGTTAAAGGGATTTGATTTTCAACTCCCTCAAAGATTACGACGACTGCCGCTCATCTCAGGCCCTCTGCATTATAGTTTGCCTAATCCGTTCAAACTCTTCCCCAGAGCATCCTCAGAGCAGGTGACATAACTAATGCTGCAGAGACTCACCTTTCTGCCTCTGCCCAATGTAAATCAGAAATTTTCAGAGAGGACACATACCCCCATCCCACTTGCCATTAAATGCTTTTCTGCCTAACTTGGCCCCTATCTCCAACTCACCAGTCCTGATGTCAGTAGGTGACTCCCAACCACCAGGCCCAAAGCCCAGTACCGTCTCCTCTCACAGGCATCAAAGAACACAACTCCCCAAAAGGTATGGAGCAGGATAATGGCTGCTGTCAGAAAGGCTGCAGGGAGGAAGATGGGGATGAGACATCCCTGATCTTCTCCCAGCCTCCTGAGATGTGGAGCCAAAGAAGTCTCCCAGGGAAGGCCAATAAATCAGATCAGGGCCAGGGATAAATGGGACATGAAGGTAAGATTAGAAGTGAGCCTTACCTGAAGTTAGGAAGTAATAGGGTGAGTCTCCATGGATCCCAACCACACCTGGCCCAAGAGCATCAGCCAAAATATTGATAACAGAGAAGACACCACTGATGATACCGAAGGAGAGACCAGAAACTGTGGGGAGGGAGGGTGCCATCAATGTCAGAAATCACTAGAGCCTCATTACCAATGACCTCCTCCCCATTCCCAGTTACATTTCTCCCACACCTACTCTCCCTCCAGACCACCTCTCCTTGGAATCAGGTATGAAGGGAAAAAAGAAGTCACTCAGAATATGTGGATATTTGGAGATTTCCCTAGGGGAGGGGGATGTCCAACTCCCTCCGCAGGTCCCTCTCCCTGGGCTCACCATAGGCCATCTGGCGAATGGAGATGGGAGATCTTCCGTCCTCACTCAGCGATGCTAACCCCTCATCTGCCTTCCTGGGATGAGGTGGAGTAGGGGAAGCATGAGGGAGAGCAGGAATGCTCCTTTCCCTCTAATGTCTTCCCGCGGTGCCTCTTACAAACCACCACCCAAGGGCTGCCCCATTTCCCACAGTGCAATCCTCTGCCCCTCTTCCCTCCAGACCACCCCATCTTCTTACTTAAGCAGCTTGTAGTAGGCAAAGCGGAAGGCCTCCTGAAGAAGGACAGAGACAGCAGCACCAAAAATCAGGAGGCCATACTGGAGACGGGCATCTGACCGGTCTGTCACATGGACCAAGATGAACCAGACCACAGAGGCCAGGAGCAGGGAGACCAGCCAGAAAAATGCCCTGAGAAAAGACAAGGGCAATGAGACACGCAAGGGTAAGGGCAGCCAGAGAAATCAAGGAAGGGAACCAGCCAAGACTGCAGCATGAAAAATGGAAGTTAGACTTCTGGATGGTCAGAGAGCAGGGACTAGATAGGGTGGGTGTCTGCACCAAGGAACTCGTCTGTAGGAACCTGGATGTAGGGAAGGGGTATAAATCTGGTCACACAGTCTTCAGAGAGATGAGAATCAGAGCCCTGAAGGGTGAAGTGTCCACGCCTGGCTCCTCCCGCAGGGACCGGGCTCGGCCAGCCGAGGTCAGCACAGCCCCTCAGGAGTCTCGGCCTTGGGCCGCCCGGTCCCGCCGGGAGCGCTCAGGAGGAAATCTGCGGTCGCTGCACGGCGGAGACCGACCGCCGGGAGGGGCGGACCGCCCGGACCGCGTCCGACCGTCCAGCCCGGGGCCGGGGTTCGCCCAGCTCCTCCAGCCCCTTCCGCTTCTCTCTTCGACGCTCTCACGCCTCTTCGACCACCCGCTACTCACCCCGCGACCAGGATGATAACGCGGAGAGGGTCCCCAGCCACAGTGATCAGGAAAAGCGCGAAGGCTGGGCCGAAGGCGACGAAAGTGCATCCGAAAAACACCGCAGCCCCCATGGCTGGGCAGCGGGGGAGGAGCCCCGGCCGCAGGCGCAGGACGGAGCGGCGCGCCACCGGGGAGTCCGCGTGGGGGCGGCGACGCGACCCCACCAGGGGGCGCGGTGCAATGTCACCCCCGGACCCCGGGGAAGGGGAAGGGGGGTACCGAAGCCCCAGAGGGTCCG
>NW_026000079.1:6807488-6821168 GCF_001458135.2 Marmota marmota marmota | reverse complement strand
GACGGCCCGAGCTGCCCGGGCGGGCTGGGCTGGCGCTGGCGCGGACCCCGGAGTCCGGCTGCGTCTTGGCCGCGATTTCCTTTCATCACTTTATAGGGAAGGGTGGTAGCAATTCTGCTGCTTCTTGAAGGGCTTCAGAAGGGGAAGATCCTGTTTGAATCCAAGAGACAAATACAAAGAACACAGGATGGGGTGGCAAGGAGATAGAGACGGGTATTGTTCTTACTTGAATCAGAGGAAGTTGGCTAGAGTTGCTGCCTAAAGGATGGAGGTTGGACTTAAAAGCAGGAGCTCTTTGGACAGGAATACATCGTATGGCTAATGAAGTCTTCATCTGTGATGACAATCAGAGAGAAGCAAAAGGGCCTGGAGAGAAATATTGCAAAGGAATTTAGAAGGAATTGAGAAGTTAAAAAGCAATCAGAACAATGGGGTTGAGAGAAAAAAGCACACATCCCCCACCCCACCCCCCAGTCATTCAATTCCTTTTATGTCATACTTCCTCTATTTATTTTCTGAAAAATAAACTTCAGTGGCATCTTTTCCTCAGACTAGAGAGAGAGAGAGACGTTTCCCTATTAGAATGAAGGAAAGTTAAAGTAGGAGGGGAGGTTATGGTCATTCTATTTGAATGGTGAGAGGTTGATCCTTAGGCAAGGATCCTTAGGCAAGGCAAAGGACTCCTAGGATGCGAAATTGAGAGAATCTGAAATATTGTTTCTGAAAGAAAAAGGAAAAAAGCCCTACAGAAATTACTTGAAGAGAACTAGGATTCCTGGAAGGGATTTATCATTTCATATGTATACACTCACATAGATGTTTCATGCTTTTTCCAAAAAATTCTGGAAAGAAGCTGAACAATATATTTGCACAGAAAGTCACTGAGAAATCTTTCCCCAATAAGCTTGAGAGGACGGGAGCATCTTGGCCAGTGCTAAGGACTCAGTCAGGGGAAGACATGGGGGTTAGACAACTTTTTGAGCTGTTAGCATAGCGTCTCCTGATACGTAAAAGCAGGCTCTAACCGGTCTTGTGCATGGGTGATCTCTTGAGTATGGGTGATCTCAGAGAGACTTGCATAGTGACTGGCTCATGGTAGATGCTAAGCAGATATTTATTAACTGTTTCAAAACAAAACACTGTATTCTTTTCTTATTCCATTGCCTGTGAGCTCTGAATTGCCTAGCAAACTGCATCTAATACATGTTACTGTTTCTGAACTGAATTGAATGAAAATGGGAAATCAAGAAACAGTGATAAGAACTCTACCCCTGTAGTCCTTAATTAAGGGAACTATACCAAATGACTGAAAAGGGAAGGTGGAGTATGGCATCAATTACAGGGAAAGACATTCTGTGCACTACTTTTTCCACTCCATATACAGAGGAAGTTAAGAAAAAGGTGAGATGAGGTCAGCACTGACCAGAGAGGAAATAACTAGCCTTGGCTGAGAGGTTTTTATCAGAAGCAACTCAGCAGGTGCTTTGAGAGTCAAACAACAATAGGTAAATATTGCTCCCATCCTCCATAGCCAAGACAGGCAGAGAAGAGGGACTATTTTCAGTCTAGGAAAAAAAAAAAACAACACACACCCCCCCCCCATCCTTTGAGCATTTCCAAAGAAATTGGTGAAAGAGACTATGATTAAGCCTCAGAGAGAAAAGCAACTCTGGATGGTGAGTGGTAAATGAGGAACAGCAAGAAGGCGAGCTTTTTGCAAGGACTAGGAGGAAAAAAGAATAGGTAGACTTCTTTGGTAGCAGCAGTGGAGTATTGCATGAACCCAATCTAGGGCTGAGGAATTTCATGAACAAGTCCGCATCTTTTGCCTCTCTCAGCTCTGGCTAAGGACGGGTAGTAACTGAAGATCTAGTCAGTAAGTAGGCGGAGAATTCTGCCCCCAGGGAGAAGAGTCATGTAATTCCCTCCCAGCTTTGGAGCAGCAGGAGAGGCGGGGTAAGTTTGGTGGGAAACAGAGTAATTTCCTCTTTTTACTTTCAAAGCCATAGTGCAAAATCCAGAATGGATGTCCTTTTGGTAGCCATCCTTGCTATGCCACTTATCCTGGGTAAGTCCCCTTCTCTTTCTGAGCTTTTGCACTTGGTCTTCTACCATAAATGGGGTGGGAGAAAAAAACTTGGGGAGAAGATGAGTAGTATATTTCAATGGGGAGTGATTGCGCTTTCTTATCTGTGCCAGAGTCCTGTGATGGGGCAGAACAGAGATCTGGTTGGTAGAGCCAGGAAACAGGGAGATAAACAGAGTCTAGTCAAAGAAGAGAAGATTTTCAGATGATGAAGGGCAGGGAGGTCCGTTAGCAAGATTCAACTCACTTTTTCACCATAAAGTTGAACAAAACAAGAGGAACTAACAGGAGACTAAAGGAGAGAGGTGGACTCTTAGAAGCTGGAGCAGCCTGAAACTTTGTAAAAGAAGCAGGGTATCTCCTTTCCCAGAGAGTAGGAGACACGCACACACCCACACAACCTATTAGTGAAGACATGGCTGTGGGTTGACCTTTAGGGTAGTGGAAAACTGGCTGCCCTCAGGAACAGGGTCCCAAGAGTAGCATGGCTCCTTCCCTCTTTTGTTCCCCAGTCTGCCAGGTGTATGTCTCATTGTTTCCCTTTCCCCTAGATTCTTGTGTCATTAGTTTAGGATTGGAGGGAAAATGTTCAAGGAGCTCAGGGAAGTGTTTAGGAGACCTAGAGTTCTTGATTCCATCATCGATGCCACATATTTTTATGGAAAAGAAAGACAAACTAATGGAGAAGGGTCATTTAGTACAGCTGACTCATTTTTTTTTAAAATATTTATTTTTAGTTTTAGGTGGACACAATATCTTTATTCTTATGTGATGCTGAGGATTGAACCCAGTGCCTCAGGCATGCTAGGCTAGTATTCTATCACTGAACCCCAGCCCCAGCCCAGCTGACTCATTTTAAGAAAGCGGATAAATAGTTTCTCAAGGTTATTCTGCTAGTTAGCAGTGAAAGTGGAATGTCTATTAGTTATTTGTGAGAGACACTGATAAAAGATGATTTCTTAGGTTGCAGGCATAGCTCAGAGATAGAACACTTGCCTAGCAAGTGCAAGGCCCAGGGATCAATCCCCAGCACTGTTAAAAAAAAAAAAAAATCACAAGTACAGTAAATTCTGTAACATATTGAATAGAATAGAAGATTTGGTGTTTTCAGTTTCTACTCTCTATCTTCTTCCTTTTTTAGGTTTAGTTCTCTCTTTGGGTTTATAGTATGTAAAGGGATCTGTTTCTTTCTCAAGAGTTCCTGATTTGGAAGGGCACAGAGTAGCAGGCCTCAGTTCAGGTATGGAATCCAGAAGACAGAACAGTTTACAAGTGCAGAGTCAGGGAGATAACAAGACCCTTGAAGGGGAGGCCAAAAGAAGAAAAACTGGTAGATTTAGGATCAACTTCAGATGTCCTTTTGTTGTTAAGGCATTCCAGATGTCCCTTGACCTATAGTCCTTATCTCCATAGGACAAGAATATGAGGATGAAGAAGGATTGACAGAAGATTATTATCAGGTGGCCTATTATTACACAGTCACTCCTAATTATGGTGAGTGCCTCGGATCCTAAGTGGGGTGGAGAAAGGCTTTGTGAATACTTAGTTCTAAGACTATGCCCTTCCCTTTGCAACAGAAAAACTGAATGAGAGGGAAGTTTGGCTAGGAACAAAAATTATCAAAATTCATGCTTTTATTTTTTCAAGCTAGTGATTTTTAATTCTTTGGAAAATGGTTGAAACACTTTGGACAGTTTCAAATTTATAAATTTGAATGAAAATATAAACACAGTATTAATAAACATTTTGACACTAAAGTTAATTAGAAGTGGAATTTACCAATATATTTTACAACTTGAGCAAGTTAAAGCGTTCTGTGCAATTTCTTCCCCTTTCGTTACTGGATCTAGAATTCCCTTTTTCCATTGTTACTACTAATTTTTTTTTCTCCTCCCCAGATGACTTTAGTGCAAATTTCACCATTGATTACTCCATGTTTGAGTCAGAGGACAGGTTGGTGAGTGACCTCTACATTTTAGAGTGGCAGGATAAATCAAAGTTAAAAAGAAACTGGGCAATGTTGAAATGTAACTGATTAGCAAGAAAGAAAATTTGGTCGATTGAGAGAAACTAGAAAGTGGGTCCCAAACAGACTTGTCAATAATAACTGGGGAGGAGAAGGAAGCCAAGCCCAGTAGCTTTACTAAGAACTAAGAAAGAGGGGCAGTCAAAAGATTTGTTGAGCTGTAATCTCAGCAACTCGGAAGGCTGAGGCAGGAGGATCTCAAATTCAAGGCCAGCCTCAGCAATTTAGGAAGACCTCGCCTCAAAATAAAATAAAAAGAACTGGGGATGTAGCTTAGTGGTAAAGCATACCTGGTTTTCAGTTCCCAGCAAGTACCTCAAAACAAAAAAACCCAAAAAGGACTTGTTGAACGGGATAGGTAATACATTATCCATGAAAGTACAGAATAGGGAGAATCCCAGAGCTTAAGTCTTTGCGAGTGGGAAGGGTGTCCTGGTTGAGTACTGGTGCAGGGGAAAATAGAGAATCTATGAGGATGTTGGATGGAAGTGACGATAACTCTATTTCCCAATCCTACTGAGAGAAGAACAGTTTGGATAAGGAAGAAACAACACAAGCAGTGGAGACTACCATTATTCTTAAAACAGAACATGCAGATCATCAGAAGCCTGTCACCGTGAAAGCAGTGACAATGGAAACAGTAAGTTGAATGGGAATTAGAGAGGAGGGAGAGAATTCATCCCTTACCTAGATAGATCCCAGGGCTGGTGACATGGAGTAGAGAGAGGGCTGCAATACTAGGCTTTGGTGGAGGTGGAAACCAGATAGCTACAGCTGCAACGCAGGTGTTCATCTCAACTTGGCCATCAAATATCTCACTGAGATCTAACATCCATACAAACACGGGGAAGATCCATTCCAGTTAAATTTCAGTTCAGCTGTACTTAATATGTATGTGGTCTGTGTCTAAGGCTGCTGAGGGTACTGATGGAAAGAAACCTATGATGTTGCTATTGCCCTGAGGCATTTACAAGATGCATGATTACATTTATGAAATATTTAGAATAAAATGAATTTAATACAATATTAAATTACCTATAAGTTTGAGAACATATGACATAGGTAAGTGTTTTAGACATTGTAGGAAGAGAGCTTGTACAAGGTAGAATTGTCAGGAAGGTTTAGGAGGTGATGATGCTTTAGATGAACTAAACTTGATGGGAAATTGTGAAAGAACAAGTTCTATTAGGAGGAGGAACAGTTACCATAAGAGTGAACAAGCTTCATAGGTGAAGGAAATAATACAAGTATGATATGTTTAGTGAATGGGGTGTGACTGAAGAAGAGAGTCTAGAGATGGAAAAAGTAGGAATTAAGTTTAAAAAAAGTACGAACTCCTAATATTTGCTTGATAACTTTGCATAAGGCAAGATAGGACTAAATTATGGATAGTCTGAAATGTTGGACTGAAGTTTGGCCTTATAAGCAATAGGGAGCCTAGTAAGTCCTTCATATGGTAAAGAAATGATGAAAGTAGCATTTTAGGGGAAAAATAAAACTATTCGTCTGGATTGTGCAAGATGCCATTTAGTGAAGAAAGATTCATCAGATTTGCATTGTTCCAACAACAATCTATTAAAAGCCTGGACTAAGGAAGTGGTATTTTAAATCCAGAGGAGAAAGATAAGAAATATTTCGAAGAAAATGCCTTGCTTCATTAATAATCTCATCTCCGGAATAAATGAAGAGAGATTAAAAATAACACACAGATTTTAAACATGTTCGAGAAAATGGAAACTATGGGAAGCCAGTGTGGTTTAGGAGGGAAGTTATAAATTTGGTCTTGGCTAAGTTAAACGGATTCTGCTGGCCCCATGAGGGTGTCCTTTAGGCAGCTGAACTACATCAGAGCTAGAGTTCTAAGTGCAAAGTCACAGTTATGAAGGTAAATGAGCTCAACAGAGCCAGTATGCACAGAAGCTCAAAAGACCAATGAACGTGGCTACAGTTAGTAGAAAGAGAAAGAGGAACCAATCAAATAGAGAATGACTGACTGGAGAGGCAGGCAGCTAGCCAAGTCTGTGTTATAGAGTCTAGAAGAGAAGGCTTACTATAATCAACCAAATGCTACCAAGAGGCCAAGGAGAAGGAGAACTTTGGTAATCCCTAAGAACGTAGTTTTAATTGAGTTAAGAGAAGGTAAATTATGAGGAAATAGAGGCAGGTATAGACTAACCACCTGAAAATCCTGGTAATGGAAAAAAAAAAATGGCGACAGCTGGAAAGGGCAACAGGGTCAAAAGAGCAACCTAGATAGAGCTGACCATAAGTGGGAGGCGCTGGTAGGAATGGAAAACAAAAGATTGACAATAGGCACAAACACATGTTTTTAAAGTATACAGTTTGTTCACTTTGGATCGTAACCCTCTTGAGAACAGGAACCACATTTTATTTGTATTTATATCCCCCCATAGCACCAAGAGCAGTGTCATGCTCATAATAGATAAAAATAGGTGTCACTGAATTGAGTTGGGGTCTCCCTGGTATGGCCAGGGATGGAAGAAAGAATGTCTTATAGTAGTGGAGAGGAGCGTCAGAGCTTCCCTTGAGGCCAACGGTAAGAAAGAGGTTAGTGTAAAGATATGCCTTTCCTCCTGAGAAGTGGGAAGTAATAGGAAGACACTGGCCTGATGTGGGGGCATCTGTCTTTTAGCAGAGTCCAGATCTGAATGATGCTGTGTCCAGTCTGCAGAGTCCTGTTTCTCTTCTCCTGTCATGGGTCCTCCTTCAAGGGGGGATGTATTTCATGTAAAGGTGAGAGTGCAGCCACGGGCCTTGGGGGAGTCTATGAAGTAATTCTTTACTAGTTATCCTTGTCTATAGTGTTGCCAGCCTCATCAATTCTCAGCTGGTTAAATACAGAAGAAGGAGCTGGGCATGATGGCACATGCCTCTAATCCCAGTGACTCCAGAGGCTGAGGCAGGAGGATTTCAAGTTCAAAGTCAGCCTCTGCAATTTAGTGAGGCCCTACGCAACTTGGCAAGACCCTGTCTCATAATAAAAAAGTTTTTAAAAGGGCTGGGGATGTGGCTCAGTGATTAAGTGCCGTGGTTTCAATGCCCAGTACCAAAACAAAAGATAGAAGGATCACATTGAGGAAAAAAAAATCTCATTATCTAATTTTAAAGAAGTTTGTGACATGTTGAGGCAAAGATATGAGTCATTAAATTTTCTGAACTGGGAGGACCTCATGACCCCCTAGAGCAGAGGCAGGTGGAATAGAGAAGAAACCTCTCTAGGCTTCCAATATGTCTTGAGGAATCAGAGCTGGTTTCATTCTGGCCATCGTTCAAAGGGCAAAATGGGTGGGTCTTACAACCTGGTGGAGTTCAGAGGCAAAGTTCCAAGTCAGAAGGGTGGTGGTTCCCTAATGGACTGGGGTGATCATGGGGCAAAGGAGCAGGGAAAAGACAGCTGTTATAAGAAGGAATGTTAAGTTGGGGTTCTAAATAACTCTGGAGCATAAAGAGATACAGAGGAGGAGGGAGGAGTGACCAGGGGAAGGAACATATTTCCCCCAAGAGATACAACAGGGGAATCCCAGCTCAGAATATAAATTTGAGGAGTTTTCATAGAGATAGAGAGGGACATGAAGGACTTCCTGGGTTCCCTGATCCTGTTTTCTTCTCTTTGCTTTTTTAGGTGAGAGAAGGCTGCTATGACTCCTTGGATGGGAGTTTGACTAGAAGAAATTAGAAAATAAAAAAATAAATGAAATCATCTAGTCACTGTCTACTTCATGGGAATCTATTCTAAGGTCACACACTAAAGAGAGTACCAGAATTTGGGGACAGGAAGAGTAGATTAGAAAGAGAATTAGGTGACAATAGATTTGAAGGAATTATGAATTGTAAATATACCTGGAATTTGGGCTAAAATGAACACCCACAGATGACAGGTTTATTCAGAGTCCATAATTCCCTGTAATTCTATTGTTTTATATGGTATTGAGACACTATGCTTGGGAAATAGGGTTATGGTTTATTTAGAAAACTTTTTTTTCTTTTTATAAAATAAGCATATTGTTAAAAATAAGTAAAATATGAATTACTAGATCAGATTTGAGGGGCTGGGGATATAGCTCAGTCGGTAGAGTGCTTGCCTCACATGCACAAGACCATGGGTTCAATCTCTAGCACCCCCCCACACACACACACACACACACAAACACACACACAAAGAACAGATTTGAAATAGTCACACCTAAAGTCGCCATCCTCAGGACCCTAATCAGAACTGGGCTGCCCCACATCAATGTTTACAGCAGCATAATTCACAATAGCCAAGGTATGGAGCCAACCCAGGTGCCCTTCAACATGAATGGATAAATAAAATGTGGCATATGTACACAGTGGAGTATTACTCAGCCATAATGAAGAGTGACTTTATGGCATTTGCTGATAAATAGCTGGAACTGCAGACCATCCTGCTAAGTGAAGTAAGTCAATCCAAAAAAAATCAAAGGTTGAATGCTTTCTTTGATAATCAGAAGCTAATCGAAAATAAGGGGGAATAAAGATCAGTGGAGTAGACAAAAGAGAACCAAGGGAAGGGAGGAGGGATGAGCTAGATAGGAAACAGTGAACCCAACATTCCTATATACATATATGAATATACCACAGTGAATGTCATCATCATGGAATAGACACAATTAAAAAAAAGAAAGAAAAGCTGTAAGTAAATAGTACAAAGATCAGTAAAGGGGGAATAAAAAAAATATTTTTAGGGCTGGGGTTGTGGCTCAGCGGTAGAGCGCTTGCTTAGCACGTTTGAGGCTCTGAGTTCAATCCTCTGCACCACATAAAAATAAACAAAATAAAACTATTGTGTCCAATTTATATATATATACATATATATATATATACATACATATACACACATACATATATATTAAATCAGTAGAGGAAAGTGAACAGAGTGGGAGGATGGGAGGAAAATGGGAAATACTGGGGACTGAATTAGAACAAATTATATTCTGTGCTTTTCTAATTATGTGAAAGTGAATTCTATTGTTATGTATAACTTAAATATATATATGAATAAGTTCACAGTATTTAAAAAAAAAAAAGAACTGGGCTGCCCTCTTGCGGTCTCTCCGGTGTCAGAGCGTCAACCAGCCCACAGTCCCCGGGTCTTACTTCCTATTATTCCCTTTCCATTGTTCTCTTCAAACATTGCAGGGGGCAACAAATAGTGATGTCTGTTACTTTTGAGACTTTAAATTCTGGACCTGTCTCCCTCCCTCCTTCAAAGTCTTTCGAATCCTCTCCAAAGGACAAATAAACTGAAGCCGAAGAAGCCACAGCCTTGGAGCTCAGGGGTTTTCACACTCTGTTCCCTTTGCTCAAAATCCGATAATTCAGGGCACAAGCCTGAAGAGCCGAGGCAGAAAAGTCAGGCACCACCGAGTTCTGCTTTGACCTCTGCAGTCTTGGCGGGCTGGCATCTGAGCTGGTAACGTGCGTGGCAGGTTATGTAAGGAAAGGGCTGCAGGAGCCGCCCCAGCGGGAGCCGGGGAGAGCACGCCGTGTTCTCGGCCGCCGTCCCCACCCTCCTCACCCAGCAGGGCAGGAGGCACCCAACTCGGAGGAGTGAGAATGGGGAGGTGAAACAGAGCAGGGAGTCACGAGGGCTGAGACGCGCAGACTGGGAGCGGTTACACGGTGTCACACAGCCGTTCGCTCACACACGTTGCAGCACAAGTAACTGACGGGTTCCACGTGCTGTGCTCGTGAGCGGAGGCGCTCACCGAGGGGGCAGACGTGTCAGCCGGGGAGGCAGAACCCTGGGTCCCACGCCCCGAGGCACGCGCTTCCCGTCTGACATCCCTCCTCTGAACACTCCAGCTGCGAGTCTCCTGCGCCTCACTATCCTATTTAAGGCCCAGGGCTCCGCCCTTTTTCTCCCCTTCCTACTTTTTCACTCTTTTTTCCATCCTCCTCCTTTTCTCCTCACCGGGTCCTCTCCGGGAGCCGCATGTAGGGGCGGAGCACGGAAGGCTTCCCTTCCAGCCAATCGGCACCTGACTGCTTCTTTATTGGCCGAGCCCCTGTGAGCTGTAGCAAATGGGCTGTGAACTTCATTAACGGGAGTCACGTGTTACCGGCTAGCCAACCAATGAGGATGCGAAATCGGTGTACGCAGGGGGAGGCACGTGCCGAGCCGCACGTGTCCGGGAGGGGGGGAAGGGGCGGGACCACAGAGAGTGGGGCGGAGGTGGGTAGCCCAGACCCGGAGAGACTGAGAAGCAGCCGGAGCCGGAGCCGAGGCCGAGCGGATCGACCCAGGTAAGGAGACTCAGAGGGCGATGAGTGATCCGTGGAGAAGGCTGGGGCCGGGGGGAGTGGGTTTGGGTGAATGCACGCAGATGTGGGTATTGGTAGGGATTGCATCACCTGGCCGGCGCGACTGTAGATCCCTGGATCAGGGATATTGATCAAGAGAGATTGGGGAAGGTTAGGAGGTCGGTCCCTGTGGGGGCGATTTCCACAGGGACGCTAGGTAGGTTAGGTAGGTTCAGGTGTGCAGATTTACACTCGCGGGTGGCTGGCCTCAGACGCCAACTGCGAGGTCGAGCTGGGGAACAAACCAGGAGAACAGCAGAGGGGAAGGTGTCCGAACCGAGGGAAAAGAACAGAGGATGTGTCAGGCCCAGAGCTGATCTGCAGAGGCCAGAGAGGCAGCCCCAGTTTTTTCACGGGTGGGGGTAGGGGAGGTGACTTTTTCTATTGTCTATTGGGCAGGGGAAATAGAGGTGTTATCCCGCGCAGTACACCTCCGTCTCCCCGTCCGTTTCCGAATCCTTAGACTCTGGTTTCAAACTCCCTCGCTTTGCTCTTCAGTTGCAGGTTCGGATCTTTGGGTACTCCAGGACCTGCTCTCCAGCCCCTGCTTCTGGACCTATGGATTCTCCATCTAGTGTTTCTTCTTATTCCTCCTCCTCTCTTTCTCCCTCTTTTTCCACCTCCCCAGTGAACGGTGATTTTGGCTTCCCCTCCGATAGTGAGAGGGAGAACAAGGGGTCCCAAGGGCCCAGGCCAGACACTGTTGGGCAGAGGGGATGTTTCCGGCCTAGCCCGGGTCCTATCCGCTGTAGGCATCGTTGCAAGGTTTCCAGTAACCAACATACAGCATCTCATCTGGAACAGCGGGGCTTGACTTCTCCTATGGCAGAATCTGGGATCAAAAGATCAAGAGATGGTGAATTGGAAACCAGTGTAAACATCCAGGGTTGTACCACAGAGGGAGACCTGCTCTTTGCTCAGAAGGTAGGAGAAAGGAAATGATAATCCTAAACCCTCAACTGGTTAGGACCTTAAGAGGAAGGTCCTAATTTGGAAGCAGAGGAAGTATGGCTACTCACATGGACAATTCTTGGTCTTCTCATAGCCTCTGTCCTATTTTCCTACAGTGTAAAGAGCTCCAAGGATTCATTCGCCCCCTCACAGATCTACTGAATGGGCTGAAGATGGGTCGTTTTGAGAGAGGTAATTGTCTGATTATTTGCATTATTTTGGACTAGGTTCCCACCTTAGTATCTGTCTCTCTGGAATGTGTATATCTCTAAAGTCTTTATTCAGAGCCTGAATTGTTCCTTTTTTTTTTTTGCATTTGTGATTTATTTAATTCCTTTAGGTGAATCAATTTTAACCCCTTTTGCCTTCCTTTATCTTACTACAGTATTGAATCTTGGTCCTTAATCTTTCTCTGACTCCAGGATTGAGCAGTTTCCAGCAGAGTGTGGCAATGGACAGGATCCAGCGCATTGTAGGTGTTTTGCAGAAGCCTCAGATGGGGTAAGTCCACCTGATTCTTTCCCCAGTACCATATAAAAAGGAGAGCTCTCCAATCCTTTCTTGTTTCTTTTTTAATATTTGTTTTGTTTTAATGTTCTTTTCATAGGGAGCGTTATCTAGGAACCCTGCTACAAGTAGAAGGGATGTTGAAGACTTGGTTTCCTCATATAGCTGCCCAGAAGTCATCACTGGGTGGTAGCAGGCACCAGATGGCCAAGGTAAGAACTTAAACCCTAACAAAGAAGCAGGAGAATAATGGAGGAAAGGGAATATGCATGCATTTTCTTCTGGATCTTTTCCTCAAGTTTCTGTTAGGAAAGGAATGCCTAAACTTCCTGCATTGTCTTAATTCCTAGATGATTTTTGTTCTATTTTGTTTGGATTACTAGGCAGAACTCCACAAAGTTTAATCCTATCCCTCATGTGGCAGTGAATCTGCTTTCTGTACAGATACAGAAGGCGTTTTTTACCTGGACAAATTATTCATGCAGGAAGATGCCTCAGCTTCTTTCTGTAAACTCTTTCTTCCTTGCTGCCCCTAAAACTCTCGCCCTCTCCCTCTTTTGACTCCAGTACAAGTATCCTTGTATCAAATCCTCTGGAAGCCTATAAGTCTACACTGGGTTTCAAGGACTGGTCATAAGAGGTATATCACTGGGAATCCGGGAGAGGGCACCTATGGGGCATCCATGAGAAGAGTGTTGGATAGATTCTTGGACCTGGTGTGGAAGTGACCTTTTTTCTGTGCATTCAAATAACAGGATATTTAGAGGGCATTTGAGTAATGGGGAGGGGGGAGTGTCCTAGATAATGACCTATCCTTGTGTTCAATCAATAGCAGTTACTAATGCTGTGAAAATAACTTGATTAAAAAATGAGTAGAATGGTCTGGGGCTATAGCTCAGTGGCAGAGCACTTGCCTAGCATGCGTGAGGCACTGGGTTCAATCCTCAGCACTACATAAAAATAAAACAAATAAAATAAAGGCATTATGTCCCATCTATAACTACAAAAAAATTTTTAAAAACAAGCTGGTTGCAGTGGCTAAGGCCTGTAATCCCAGCAGCTCAGGAGGCTGAGGCAGGAGGATTTCAAGTTTAAAGCCAGCATCAGCAACTTATTGATGCCCTAGGCAACTTAGTGAGACCCTGTCTCTAAATAAAATATTAAAAAGGACTGGTGATGTGGCGCAGTGGTTAAGTGGGTTTAATCCCTGGTACTGAACAGAAATAAATAAGTAGAGGGATCTTGCCTGAATATTAATTTATACTTCATAAAACATTCAACATACAAAATTAGAATTTAAAATAGAGGGCTGGGGTTGTGGGCTCAGAGGTAGAGCACTCGCCTAGTAGGCATGAGATACTGGATTTGATCCTAGCACCACATAGAAAATAAAATATATTGTGTCCACCTATAACTAAAAAAAAAAAATTAAAAAATAAAAATTAAATATAGAAATTGTGGAATGATGTTTTCAATTAAAAATCCACTTTTTTAAAAATAGGCACAGTACTACATGCCTGTAATCCCAGCTACTCAGAAAGCAGGGGCAGGAGGATCACAAGTTTGAGGCCAGCCTTGGCAAAAACAAAACAACTTTTCTTTAAATAAATTCTACATTGGGTTTGGTGGAACATGTCTATTATCCCAGCTACTGGGGAGGCTGAGGCAGGAAGATCTCAAGTTTAAGGCTAGCCTTAGCAATTTAGCAAGGCTCTCAGCAACTTAATGAAACCCTATATAAAAAAAAATCATATATATATATATA
>NW_026000079.1:6800208-6806083 GCF_001458135.2 Marmota marmota marmota | reverse complement strand
AAGGCTAGCCTTAGCAATTTAGCAAGGCTCTCAGCAACTTAATGAAACCTAATCATAAAAAAATCATAAATATATATATATATATATATATATATATATATATACACACACACACACACACACACACATACACACACACACACACACACACCCATACATACATACATACATCTGAAAGGAATTGTTTTATAAATAGTGAGAATCTGTAGGACTATTTGTTGAATATCCAGTATCTTATATAGTATGTGGCACATAGTAGGCGCTCAACTATTTGTTGAATAAATGAAAGTATAACTTGATTACTAAAAATTTTACTTAATATGTTCTTGCCAGGTAAGAACACATTATCTGTTGCACAAAATAAGGTATGTTTGCACTGCAAACCGAGTTACCAAAGAAAGCAAAGTTTTAAACAATAATGTTGGAATCAGTCTGAAAACTTCCTTCACAGTTTTTTTCTTATTTCACTCCTTCCCTAGCATTTTCCAAGCCACCACAGTAATGAAACTACTTCCTCTTCTGCTCCTCCTCTGGAAAAGATGGGCCCGACACAGCTAGGACATTTAGTTTTTAAACCAAAGCAGCCTTGGCACCTCACAGAATGGCCAGCTATGAACCTCACCTGGATCCACACCACCCCTATTTGCAACCCCCCTCTAAGTTCCCCAGGTGCCGTGTCTTTTAGCCATGGTCCTGTAGGCACTGGGACCAGCATTGGTGTCATCCTTTTCGTCCAGCATGGAGTGCAGTCCTTCACCCACTCTGCTCCTGCCACTCCAGTTCCATCCACTACAGCATCTGCTGGTGATCTGAAGAGACTATCTGGAGAGGGACCTCGCTGTCACAGTTTGCCAGTAACTCTGCCATCAGACGGGGACTGCACTGTGTCCTCTGCTGGTCTACCCACCATGGCCAGTGAGATGCCCAAAGGACACCCAGAGGAGCAGCTGAAAAGCTGCCCTCCAGTTGTTTCTGATGCCTGTCTCCCCAACCCCTAACCCACCCATGCATTTGTCCTCTGTGATCCCCAATTTGTGTAAATATATGTACATATATAGAGATTTTTTACTTTTAATGTGTGTGTTTGTGTTTAGAGGAGAGAAATCCTTTCTGATTAAATAAATTATTTACCTAAACACTTTGGGGTACATTGAAAACTTTCTGCCTCACATACTGATCTTTATCCTCCGAGTTGCAGAAAAGATGAGATGGGAATGTTTGTGAGTATGAGTATGAGCTCCACCAAGTTTGAGTCTGGATGGGATGATAGAAATCTGGGGGAGAAGTAAAGAGACTCCTGCTGCTGTTTTCTGAGGGAACAGTCTTAGGACAGTTACAGGATTCAAAGTTGGGTTTCCTTTTATTTTTTTCAGGTTCAGAGACTAGTACCTTTCCCTTTGTGTCTCTCCCCTGTGTAATCTTCTAGCAGGTTCTTCTGCTCTGGGATATCTCTTTGCTTTGATGGGAGATGTTGGTGCTTATGGATAAATGCATAACCTTGTGCTGCCAGAGGAGGGGCCCAAGAGCCAAAACAACTATTGTTGGGAGTAGCACAAAGTCCCTTCAAACACTGGGCCTCAAAGAACAAACAAACAAAAAACCACTGGGCCTCATCTTTATTCAAAACACTGCACCTGCTAGGTGTAACTAGACTAAGGAAGGCTACCCATTATTTTCAGGAGGCAAAAATTAAGTCCATGAATAAAAATTAAGTCTGTTTCTACCCTTCTCTCAATATTACTCTATTTCTGATCTTTCCCAATGTCCATGAAAACTATTTCCTCTCCATGATTATTTCCCATATAAGTAAAATCAAGTCTCTCCACTTTGAAAACATTTGTTGAGCCCTGCATGGTAGTGTACTCCAATAACTGCTAGCAACTTGGGAGGCCAAGGCAGGAAGATCACGAAACCAGCTGGTGATTTAGCAAGACTCTGCCCCTGCCCCCCCCCCAAAAAAAGGCCTGGGTATATGACTCAGTGGTAGAGTGCCCCTGGGTTTAATTCCTTCAAAAAGAAGGAAGGAAGGAAGACATCTTCAATCTGATTGTCCTCTTTCTCTTCTTTTCTCCATAATTTTCCCAAGTCCATAATCTTTCCCCCTTCCTGGTACTGGGGATTGAACCCAGTTCCTTACACATGCTAGCAAGCACTCCGTCATTGAGCTCCATCCCCAACCCTTTTTATTTTATTTTGAGACAGAGTCTTGCAAAGTTTCCAAGGCTGGCCTCCGACTAATGATCCTCCTGCCTCAGCCTCCTGGCTTGCTGGGATTACAGGTGTGCCCCATCATGCCTGGCTCCACTACATTTAGTTTGTTACACCTTCCAGAGTCACCGATGATCTCACAGAACCAGTATTATAATGCAGCTTCCACCTAATCAACAGCTTAGTCCAGGGTCCTTTACCA
Organism: Marmota marmota marmota; assembly: GCF_001458135.2. Lineage (NCBI taxonomy): Eukaryota > Metazoa > Chordata > Mammalia > Rodentia > Sciuridae > Marmota > Marmota marmota. The sequence continues at coordinate 6,803,673 of NW_026000079.1, read as the reverse complement.
AGGGTATGTACTTCATGTTCTCTGTATCATTTGACACTCGATTCTGCCTACTGAAACTCTCCTCCCTTGGATCCCATGACAGCACACTATCCTAATTCTCCTCTTACCTAACTGGCAGCAAGTTCTGAATTTCTTAATGGCTCCACTTGCACCTAATACAAAGTGTGTGGTTTCTCCTAGGTTCAGACCATAGCCTTTTTCTCTGACTATATTCTTTCACATAAAAGTTTCATTTTCTTTCATGGGTTTAATTATTGCCTCAATTTTAATGAGTGCTAAATCTCCATTTCCATTCCCAACCTTTTTCATAAGAAGGCATTTGAATATATAAATTTCTGTTGGACAGTTTTATATATTGCTGGCACAAAATTATTGAACACATCAGCATTCTAGATATAAGATGCAATTTTTGTATCTAATTCAACTTAATGCCCTTATTTTATAGATAAGAAAACAGATGTGTCTAAGCCAACAATGTGTGGTACAGAATTCTTAGTTTCCAGTCTCATGCTTTTTCCAGTGATGGCCAATAAAATTACTTCCCATTTTTATAATCTCCTCTCCAGTTAGTGCTATCTAGGGTAGTAACATTTTTCTAGTTAACTAGGCTTAAAACTTGGTACCGGGGCTGGGGATGTGGCTCAAGTGGTAGCGCGCTCGCCTGGCATGCGTGCGGCCCGGGTTCGATCCTCAGCACCACATACAAAGATGTTGTGTCCGCCAAGAACTAAATAAATAAATTAATTAATTAATTAAAAAAAAAAGAAAAACTTGGTACCATTTGGTCACCAGGTCCTTTTTGTTCTTTATTTGAAATATTTCTTCCATTTCTTCCTATCCATTCCATTGCCATCACTCTATTTTCCCTAGAGCAAAAGTCTCTCTTACCTCTAATACCTTTTCAGTGATAAACAGATTAATTTTCCTAGAACCATGCTTTGCCTGTCCTTCCTTTATCATCAGGTCCTTCAATTTCTCCCAATGTCATGAGAAGAATGTACAAAATCTTTAGTCAAAATCTGTATTTTTTCCTCTGCTCTCCTGCACAATCCTTCTGCTCCAGAATCTATACTGTACTCCCTTCTTGCTTCTAAACTCTTGTTCATGTGGTTCACTTTGTCCACCTTTTCTGTTTCTGTTATCCAAGCCCTACCCTTCATTTAGTGACTAATTCAAGTCCCTCTCCCATTATTTATATTCACTTGCTTGTTTACTTATTTATTTATTTATACTGGGAATTGAACTCAGGGCACTTTGTCATTGAGCCACCCTGAGATGAGGTCTTGCTAAGTTGCTGATGCTGGCCTTGAACTTGTAATTCTTTTGCCTTAGGCTGGAATTGCAAGTGTGGGCCACAGCCTCCAGCATCATTCTTCCTGTTAAATATGCTATACACAGTAAATACACTGTATCTTTTTACATTTGACCCTTTTGACTCCTATGAGAAATTTTGTTAGATTGATAGTGCAGATTCTAATGCTGTTTTATAGATGAGAAAATAGACTGAGTTCACTTTTTTGTGTGTGTGTGATGCTGAGAATCAAACCCAGGGCCTTGTGCTTGCTAGGTAAGTGCACTACCATTTAGCCACATCCTAAGCCCTAGACTGAGTTCAAATCTGGCAAAAGCCAAATAGTAAATATTTTAGGTTTAGGCCATATATACCTGGTTCCCCTACCCAAGTCTGTCATTGTAACCCAAAGTAACTATGCTTAATAAATACGCAATGAGCATATACTTCCAATACTTTTATTTACAAAAAGAGATGGGCTGGTTTGGCCTGCAGTAGTTTACAGACTCTTGATTGATTGGTTGGTTGATTTGTCTTGTGCGTGCTCGCCTGCGCTGAGGACTGAACCCAGGGATGCTTTACAACTGAGCTTCAACCCAGATCATTTTTATTTTTGAGACAGGGTCTTACTAAGTTGCTAAGCTCTTGCTAACTTACCCAGATTGGTCTCAAACTTTCGACCCTCCTGCACATGCGTTCTAAATTGCTGGAATTACAGAAGTGTGCTACCATACCCAGCCAAACCCCTGATTTAAGTGACTTGTATGATGAGTATCAGAATTGGGATACAATACAGACCATCTGACTTCTAATCCAGTATCTTTCCATCATATTATGCTGTTGTCTATGTAATTTATTTTGCATATGTTATATGTTACCTTGTTTCACTGTTTATCTTTTATGTCCACATACTGTCTTTTAGTGATGCAAGAGGCACTGGAATGATACCAACAGTACTGGGCACAGAGTAAGCATTCAATAAAAGTTTGTGATAATCATAATGATAACCCAGTCTAGCTATATTTTGGTACTTTGGACCTGGATTACTCTGAAGTAGGCTTAAGGGATTTTTTTTTTTTTTTTTTTGGTAGTACTGGAGACTGAGTCCAGAGGTCCTCCACCACTGAGCTACATTCTCAGCCCTTTATTTTGACACAGAGTTTCACAAGTTGCTGAGGCCTTGAACTTGCCATTCTCTTGCCTCAGTCTTGGGACCCACTGGAATTCAGGTGTGTTTCCCCACATCTGAATAGGCTTATGTTTTTGTATGAGTTCCTGTTAGTATAGTTGAGGAGAAGATGTCTCTCTGTATGTATTCTAGATGAGTTATGTTTTCCCTGTAATCTGTAGATCTGAATAACCATAAACAGATATGTAGAAATAGTATACAAATAAATAATTCCACAATGTGGAAGATATAAAAAAGAAAATATTTCTAGCAGGTCTTACTAGGAGTCAAATGGCAAAACCGACATACAACATTTTTTTATTCTAAATCCTGCAGGCATTTCCTATGTCTTTATTTAGTGATTTCTCTTAATTTAGTGAAATGGTTAGAAAGATGAGGTTATAGTAGATTCACAGCATGTTCACTTTTTCTCGCCCACTTTCCCTTAGTTTCGAGGCAGACGAAGGGTATGAGGCTGTTTTTCTTCGGGGACGGAGGGCAGATCTATGTTCTTCCCCCCCCACCCCACCCCCCAAAAAAACCCACAACAACAACCGGGAAGCATGCTCAGGAAGCGTTGCCTATTTCTCATTCTCCATCCAGGAATGTGAATGGCTTGAATATTAAGGGTTCAGTAGGTTCAAGGGGAACGGACTCGGGCCGATCGTCTCCGAGGCCGAAGGACTTGGACTCCGTGAGAGGGCTGGGAACGTGTTCCGGCGAAATCTGAGTCCAGCCTTTCGCTCGGTCAGGTGCGGAGTCCAGGCCCGGGGCAAGGAGAGGACGTCCACGCAAGCCTGAAAGAGCGTTGCCATGGTTTCCGGTGCCCGATTCCTCCCTACGCCCCCGGCTTCGCGCGCGGCGCTGGGGATTCCGTAGTTTCCGCTTCCGGTCGCGAGCGCCGGGGGTCGGGCGCGTTCTGAGGGTGCCGGGTGAAGGACTCCCTCCGCGGTCGGGAAGCCTCGGAGGGCCTGGGGAGGGCCGGGTCTGCACGGCGGCCCCCTCC
>NW_026000079.1:6796465-6799122 GCF_001458135.2 Marmota marmota marmota | reverse complement strand
TGTCTGTCTGTCTCTCTCTCTCTCTCTCTCTCTCATTTCAGACCATCTGGTGTCATGTCTGAGAGGGATGAAGTGTCTGATGACCTTTCTCTGTCCTTATGTTGGAAGCACAAAATGTTTTTACAGGTGACATACAGACTCAATAGTGAATTAACTAGTGAAGTGAAATACTGAATTTGGGCAAAGGAATATCTCACATATAACTACCCTTTTCTTCTCCTGACCTTTCCCTATAAATCTTTTTCTGTGTGTTTTATTTTATTTATGATTTATTTTAGTGGATTTAAATGGGTCAGAGTGGTTGAGAGATGTTTTTGTTTTGTTTTTACATTCTAGGCAAGCACTCTTATCACTAGTTATATCTCCACCTTGAGATGTTCATATTATTGAGGGATGTTGAAGAGTAGCTATTACTTGATGATAAAACAAATTCCAGAAGGCTCAGTTTTTGGTCCCCTTAACTTAACCCCTGTTTCTAAAGCACAGGTAGCATAAAAGGAAGGATTTTGTGTTTAGAAAATTAGCTATTTTAACAAAGAACCAAAAACATGGCAGGGTATTTTTGTGTGAGTGTGTGGTACTAGGGATTAATCCCAGAGCCTGGCACTTGTTAGGGGAACAGTCTACCACTGAGCTACCTCCCCAGCCTTTTTTGAAAATTTTAATTATTTTGAGACAGAATCTAATAAGTTTCCCAGACTGATCTCTAATTTGCTATCCTCTTGCCTCAGCCTCCCAGGTTGCTATGGTTACAGGTATGCACAACTGTGCCTTACTACCATTTTAATGCTTTTGACCAAGCTACTGCTTGAAAATAGTCTGTTCCTGTTAATAAGGCACTATAACTCAGTGATTCAAGGTGCAGAATGCTGGGCATGGTGGCATGCCTATAATCCTAGCAAGTCAGGAGGCTGAGGCAGGAGGATCTCGAGTTCAAAGCCAGCCTCAACAAGAGCAAGGCACTAAGCAACTCAGTGAGACCCTGTCTCTGAATAAAATAAAAAAATAGGGCTGGGGTTGTGGCTCAGTGGTTGAGTGCCCTGAGTGCCATACTCACACCACACATACAAAGTGCAAACTACCTGGTTCAGATCCAAGCTCTGCCACTTAATAACTTCATGATGTCTGATAAGTTACTTAATGTCTCTGCCTTAGTTTCCTTATATGTCAAGTGGAGCTTATTAATGATATCCGTCTTAATAGTTGACCTGAGGCTTGTTAGTTGATACCTGTAAAGTGCTTAGAAGAGTGTTAGTCAGCTTTCCTTTGCTGTGGCACAATACTTGAGAAAATCATCCTAAAGGAGGAAAGGTTTATTTTGGTTCACAATTTCAGAGGTTTTAATCTGTGGTCAACTTGTTTCATTGTGATGGGACTGTGGTAAGGCAGAGTATCATGGTGGAGAGGGCATGGTACAGGGAGCCAGGGATACAATCCCCCTTCCCTTCCCTACTCTCTTCAACTGCGTCCCACCTCTTATATTTCCACCACCTCCCAGAGTCGCATCAATGGATTAACCCACTAATGAGGTTAGATCCCTCAAGATGCAGTCATTTCCTGAAAGCCCCACCTCTGAACATAGCTACACTGGGCACTAAGCCTCCAACACATGAGCCTTTGGGGAACATTCCAGATCCAAACTATAATAGTAGGCATTATGTGTTAGGTATTATCCCAATTTGGAACTCATTGTAAGGAAGTTTTGCTTCCTTAATGAAACCTTGCTTCTACAGTGGAACTCATTGTAAGTTGGCTTTGCTCTATGGGTGATTTGTTTTTTCTTGAGAGACTGAGAATTTACTTTTAATTGTCTTCTGTCTTCCTTGAATAAGGTTATGCTTAAGGTGGCCCAGAGATGAGAAAAAAGTGGAAATAATTATTTAACTTTATTTTGACATGAGGATTAGTTTATCAGTAGTAAATGAATTTTCTTAAAGACTGTAATGCTTTCCCACCAAGTCCTCTTCTGTTTAGCCTATTGCTAATCTCTATTTAAATAACAGTATTTATTCTGTTTGTATTCATTCTTGTATATATAGAATGTATCCTGCATTTCCACTTTCAAAAATTTTAAACAAAAAATCTGAGAAATAAAAATATCTTTATGCCAGGCATGGTGGTGCATGCCTGTAATCTCAGGGGTTTGGGAGGTTAAGGCAGGAGGATCACAAGTTGAAAGCCAGCCTTAGCAACTTGGCAAGGCCCTAAGCAATTTAGCAAGACCTGTTTCTAAATAAAATATAAAAAGGGTTGGGAATGTGGCTCAGTGGTTAAGCACTCCTGGGTTCAATCCCCAGTGCCAGGGAAAAAAAAAAAAAAAGGCAATAAACAAACAAACATTAAAAGCCAGCCTCAGGGCTGGGATGTAGCTCAGTGGCAAAGTGTCTTCCTTGCATTCGCAAAGCCCTGGGTTGGACCCTCAGTTCCAAAAAAGACAAAAAAAAAAAAAGCCAGCCTCAGCAATTTAGCAAGGCCCTAAGCAACTAAGTGAGATCTTAATCTCAAAATAAAAAACAAAGGGCTAGGGATATAGCTCAGTAGTAAAGCTCTTCTGGGTTAAATCTCTAAAACCAAAAAAAATTAATTAATTAAAAGGGTTGGGGTTCAGTGGTAAAGTGCCCCTAAGTTCAATCCCCAGTACCGAAAAAAAAAAAAAA
>NW_026000079.1:6690452-6795536 GCF_001458135.2 Marmota marmota marmota | reverse complement strand
TCCCCTCCCATCTTCTCTCTCTACCCCATCTACTGTAATTCATTTCTCTCTGTTGATTTTTTTTTCCCTTTCCCCTCACATCCTCTTATATGTAATTTTGTATAACAATGAGGGTCGAGCCTTTTGTTCTAGTTAACAAGGTACAATCATACTTCTTTGTGTCCTTCTCCAAAATCCTTATTCAGCCAGGATCTTTTTTATTTAATCACTACAGTTTTTGCTTTTCCTATTTTTTCTTTACTGTTTTTCATTTTGACCTAAACCCCTTCATTCTCCTAGGTGTAAGCTGGTGGTAGGTAAGGGGAAAATAAATGAATGCTAGAAAATAGATGTATGTGTGGATACCTTCTTCCCCCCTGGCCTGGTACTGTTTCACATATTCTAGGTAATTGGTTTTCAATTCTCTCTAAATTTCTATCTTTTTAGAAATAGCAGTCTCATAACTCTGTTAAGATTCCCTTTTTTATTAGTGATTGGCAGTTTACACATACATTTTTCCTGAGTGGAAGTGTTCATTTTAATCAGAAGCAATCAGTGTGATATCCTATAGTTTTCAATCCTGGCCACTTTTTTAGAACTACCTGGGGAGCCCAGGCTCACCTCTTAACTGCTGGGCTCAAGCAATCCTTCCATCTCAGCGTCCTGAAGGTGCTACCACATCCAGCTTAAACAATCATTTGGGGCCAGAAGTATAGCTCTGGTGGATTGCCTACCTAATGTGTGAGGCCCTGGGTTTGATCCCCAGCACTGAAAAAACTAAACAAAAAACCTCTTAGTGCCAGGGCCCAACCTGAGGCTAAATGAGAATATCTGTGGCATGATGCCTGACCAGCAGCATTTTCAAAATGCCCCATGAGATTTTAATATTTCATAAGAATTGAAAATCATTTTAATAGACTTTAGACTCCTTAAGGCAGAGACCTATGTGTACTTTTTTATTTGTATATGCCTCACATTTACTGAAGGGTCTTGCACATAGGAAGAGCTTGTTAAATGTCTAATGAACATAAATATTCTTTGTCTTTTGTCAATCCCTTTAAGTGTTTGTCAAACTTTTCCACTGAAGTATCCTTAACAGCAGAGAAAAGCGAAGGAACTACAGAGGTTCTGTCATTATAAGCAATCGCAGAATTTTTCTGAAGTTTCTCTTTTGTTTTTAATTAAAATTTTAGCTAAATTTTGTATTAATTGCCATTTTATCTGTTTTAGGGCCAGCACTCCTGCCCTTACTTGCCCTCACTTCACTTAATTTTTCTTTTTACAGTGTTAGGGATTGAACTCAGAACCTCACACATGCCAAGCAAAAGCTTTGCTACTGAGCCACATCCCCAGCTCACTACAGTTAAAATTGGTGTTCCAGAAATGGGGATATAGCTCAGTGGTAGAGTGTTTGCCTAGCATGTACAAGGTCCTGCCATTCCTTCCCCAGCATGTTGAGGCCCTGGGTTCGATTCTCAGTACTGTGTATGAATAAATAAAATAAAGGTCCATTGATAACTAAAAAAAAATTTAATAAAAAAATCAAGGGCTGGAGTTGTGGCTCAGCGGTAGAGCGCTCGCCTAGCATGTGTGAGGCCTTGGGTTTGTACCTTAGCTCCACATAAAAATAAATAAATAAGATGATATTAAAAAAAAATCAAAAGGGAGAGAAAGTAGGTACTCAAGTGAGATGTATCAACTTTATTCAAAAACCCCTGTTAAGTACCTTAATTGAAAAACAGTATTTAGCCAGGTCTAGGGGGAGCATGCCTGTAATACCAGCAATTCAGGAGGCTGAGGCATCTCAAAATTTTAAAAATGCTCTGGGAGCTGGGCATGGTGGAGCATGTCTGTAATCCCAGGGGCTTGGGAGGCTGAGACAGGAGGATTGCAAGTTCAAAGCCAGCCTCAGCAAGTAACTTAGCAAGGCCCTAAGCGATTTAACAAGATCCTGTCTAAAAAATAAAAAGGGGTGCGCTGGGGATGTGGCTCAAGCGGTAGCACGCTCGCCTGGCATGCATTCGGCCCAGGTTCAATCCTCAGCACCACATAAAAACAAAGATATTGTGTCCGCCGAAAACTAAAAAATAAATATTAAAATATTAAATAAATAAGTAAAAATGAAAAGGGGTGGGGAGGTGCTTCAGTGGTTAAGCACTCTGGGTTTTAATCCCTGGCACAAAAAAAAAAGGTTTGAGGGCTGTAGGTCCATGTACTTGTATAGTATGCATGATGCCATGGGTGTAATCCCCATTGCCACAGGAGGAAAAAAGAAAAGAAATTTGGGCCCCAAAGACTCAGAATCTAAAGTTTAATATTTAGGCTTCTTTATGAGTTTGGAAAATTAAAACATTGTGGCTAGGATTGTCTGGAAAGCCAGTACAAGAAGTGCATTGGCACCAAGCAAGGTGGCTCACACCTGTAATCCCAGTAGTTTGGGAGGCTGAGGCAGGAGGATTGAAAGCCAGCCTCAACAACTTAATGAGGCCCTGTCTGGGGATGTGGCTCAGTGGTTAAGCACTCCTGGGTTCAATCCAAGGGTTGGGGGGCATTGATTGCAGAGAAATAGTTTGGAAAAGTATTATGAAAATGACATATAGGTATAGATATACAGATATATAATTTTTTTTCTGCTATAGGGGATTGACCCCGGGGGTGCTTTACTTAAGTTATATCCGCAGCCCTTTTTATTTTTTAGTTTGAGACAGAGTTTCTAAGCTGCTGAGGGCCTTGCTAAGTTGCTGAGACTGACCTTGAACTTTTGATCATCTTGCTTCCGGAGTCACTGGGATTACAGGTGTGTACCACAGTGCCCAGCTATGATTTTTATAATCCTTAGGAAGGATACTTGTCATTTTATTTTCTCTCTTTAGAAAGGTGTATTTCTGTTTCTTTTTTTATCTTGGATTATTAAATATGTGTTCCATAAATTATTTCTTCAGTTTTAGGGGGAAAAGTGAACAGGTATTTTGCTTTTAGAATAATTTTCTAGGCAAGGACTTTTTTAAGCTTGCAAATGTTAACTGGGTCAATTCTGGAGTGGCCTAGTCTTCTGTCTTCCTGCCTACTAAATAAGTATTTTCTGACTATTGCATTTTACTTCTTTTTCTCTGCTTTTCTCTAATGTCCCCTCTGACCACCTTTTCTGTACATGTTTCTTATCCCAGGTTTCTCATTAACCTCTTTTAGCTTTCTGATAGTTTAAAAATAAGTTGGCTGTCAGGGATGGTGGTGCATACCTGTAATCCCAGCAACGCAGGAGGCAGAGGAAAGAGGATCACAAGTTCCAGTGATAAAGTGTTCTTAGGTTCAATCCTTCTTCCCCCCACCCCCCTACCTCCTGCAAAAAAAAAAAAAAAAAAGATTGCTTGTTCTGTTCTCTAATTACTATAGATAGGAGAGCAAATGAAAGGAGAGGAGGTGGTAAAAACTTACCATGTTTGGAGTACAGAGGAAGTCTTGCAAAGGAAACAACCTATGTGTCTGCCCAGGGACACGGCCACAAAATGCCTGTTACATAAGCAGAGGCCCTCATCCTAGGATGAGGAGATGGAGAGTGGGGGTTGCTAGGAAGCTCTGTGTGATTGGCTGGCCCCCAGACAAGGAGAGGGAAACATACTGGAAGCATGCCCAGTTGACCCCTTTTACTCCTGGTGGGCCAGCTTCTGGGTCCATTGAGTCCTACTGCCTACACATTGGTCTTGACGTAAGCTAGCTACACTGACATGTGAGTTTGCCACCCCCAGCTCCTCCCTCTAGGCAGCTCGGCTCCTTTTACATAATCAGTTGAATTTCACTAAAACTGGCAGCTGGTTTCTCCTTCATATTAGGTTGCCAGGCACCCAAACTGCAGGCTGATATGTTTACACTAAAGCTCTTGGTCTGCTAGTCCTTGAACTACCTTTGGAAGCAGAAGCATTATTAGTAACACCCTTCCTATTTAGTTCAAAGCTCTTCCTCCCTCTTTATCTATTAGAGATAGTTAAATAGATGCCTCTGCTGTAGGGACTGGAGCATTTGAAGTTAATCTGCTTTTTCAGGATGACTAGAAGGTACCCGGTAAGAGGGAATCCTCACCTAGCATCTCATAATTTTTATTTGCTTAGTGTTTTGGAAGTTAATTAGAACTGCCCAGGGAACACCATTTCTCAACCATATGTTCTTTCTATCCTTTCCCCACCTCTACCCTATGTTTTTTTTTTTATTATTATTATTTTTCTTGTTTTACCTTTTTGTTTCAGGCATTTATTTAGTAAGATGATCATCTCTGTTTCAAAACTCTTTTGAAATACCAAGAGTACCCCAGAATGTGTTTGAATTCTCTCTTCTTGCAGTTCCTTTCATCCTACTTTTAAACTGTCTTTGTTATTCCAATAGACTCCTCTTCCTAGGTGATGCTATGTTCAGATTCTCTGTCCTTTTTATAGTCCCTCAAATCCAGACTTTTTCCTTTTTACATTATATATCCAATCTTCCTTTCAGAAGCTTTTTGTGTATTTCCCCCAATATACTAGTCTCTAGTTCAAAAAGAGACCTTGACTAAACAGTAGTAAACACAGGTCTGGACAGCAATCAATACTTAGGTGTTTAGATCATTTCTTTTCTTCAGTGTTGCCATATCTTGACTCTCATTTTCCTCTTTGCTCTAGTTCTTCCTCTTTCGCCTAGTTCTTCCTCTCTCTCATTGTCTTCTTTGCCTGTAGGCTTCATAATAATTTGTCTTCTGTACTTGAAATGATTTCCATTTGAGAAACGATATTATTGCAGAGCACTACACTACAAACCTGGATTCCTGTAGCTCCATTTTGTGATCTTTGGCAAGTCAGCCTCTGAATTTTAGTTTCTTAATTTGTAAAAATTTGACATTATCTTCCTAATCAGTTTCATAGGATTGTAATTAGGATCATGGTTTTAAAAATACTATTTAAATGCTAATGTTTTATTTTAGTAAAGGTAATATAGAGGGTTTCTGAGCTAATAACTGACAGAACTGTACTGTACTGCAAAAAAAGTCCACTGCACAAGGATTAACTGTTCTAGTGCAGTAGACGTTTCTCCATCATTGAGAAGGTTCACTTTTACCATACATGTTTTAGTCAGCTTTTCATTGCTGTGGCTAAAATACTTGACAAGAATAAGTTAGAGGAGGAAAATCTTTATTTTTTGGCTCACGGTTTCAGAGCTTAAGAGCTTTAGTCCAGGGTAGGCCAACTCCATAGCTCTGGGCCTAAGGTGAGGCAGAACATTGCAGTGGAAGGGTGTGGCATCAGGAAGCACAAGATATGACAACCAGGTAGTAGAGAGAGTTCTGCTTACCAAGGCAAAATATAAACCCCAGAGTCACACCCTGAGTGGCCTACTTCTCCATCCACACCTGGCCTGCCTATTGTACTGCTCTGCTAATTCTCATCAATGGATCAATCCACTGATTACACCTCATAGTTAGCCATTCAACCTCTGAAAATTCTTGCATTGTCTCACACATGAGCTTTTGAGGGGCATCTCATATATAAACCATTTGCTGATAATTTTCTCATTGCCAAGCATTATGACATATGCAAAAATAAATGAAGAATTGGTCTTTGGGGCCGGGGTTGTGGCTCAGTGGTAGAGTGCTTGCCTAGCATGTGGGAGGCACTGGGTTCGATTCTCAGCACCACATGTAAATAAATAAAGGTCCATCAACAATGAATGAAATATTAAAAAAAAAAAAAAAAGAATTGGTCTTTAATCTTAGACAGAACACAACCAATAAGGGAATTTTTTTTTTTTCAATGTAGTTAAATATAATACTACCTGATCTGTGCTGAAAGTGGCATTGACAGTGTGCCTTGGTTCTTCCTGGACCATGAGCAGCGACATAGCTTAGGAAGTTGTTAGAAATGCATCTGGGGATAGGGTGTGGTTGGGTAGTAGCATATTTGATACCGTGGGTTCAATCCCCAGCACTGTGAAAAGAAATATAAATTCTTGGGCTGGGGTTGTGGCTCAGTGGTAGAGTGCTTGCTTAACAAGTGTGAGACCCTGGGTTCAATTCCCAGCACCACATATAAATAAATAAAATAAAGGTCCACTGACAACTAAAAAATATTTTTAAAAAAGAAAGAAAGAAAGAAATGTAAATTCTTGAGTTTCACTGTAGACTTCCTACAGAAGAAGAGACTGGAGGTGGCACAATAGTCATGTTTTAACAGGTTTTTTAGTTGACTACCGCATGCTAAAGTTTGAGAATAGTGCTTTAGGAAGGGAGGGTGGGAGTAATTGGTTTCACCTGGATGAGTTGGGGCACTTTACCACTGAGCTATATTCCTGCCCCCTCCCCTTTTTTTTGATGGGGGTCTCAAAAAGAGAATGGAAATAGGGCAACCTACTTATCTCTCAGATGAGGCTGGCCTTGAACTTGAGATCCTCCTGCTTCAGCATCCAGATATAACAATTGATTTGGGCCTTTGAGGAACAAATAGAATATTTTTTTTTAATTTATTTATTCTAATCAGTTATATACTTCAGCAGAATGCTCTTTGATTCATTGTACACAACTAGAGCACGATTTTTCACTTCTTTGGTTGTACACAAAGTAAGGACACACCATTCATGCAGTCTACATGTACCTAGGGTAATGATGTCCATCTCATTCCATCGTCTTTCCTATCCTCATGCCCCCTCCCCTCCTCTCCCTCCCGCTTTGCCTAATCCAAAGTTCCTCCACTCATCCTCATGCCCCCCCTTCCCATTTTAGATTAGGATCCATTTATCAGAGAAAACATTGGGCCTTTGGTTTTTGGGGATTGTCTTACTTTGCTTAGCATGATATTCTCCAGCTCCATCTATTTACCTGCAAATACCATAATTTTATTCTCTTTTATTGCTGAGTAATATTCCATTGTATGTATGTATGTGTGTGCGTGTGTGTGTGTGTATATATATATATATGTATCACACACACGCACACACACAAACACCACGGTTACAAATAGAATTTTATTAGGTAGAAAAAGAAAAGAATGAAGTTGGGTATGGTGGCAACTGCTTTTAATCCCAGCGGCTTGGGAGCCTAAGACAGGAGAATTTTGAGTTCAAAGCCAGCCTCAGCAATGGCAAGGCACTAAGCAACTCAATGAGACCCTGTCTCTAAATAAAATACAAAATAGGGCTGGGGATGTGGCTGGGACTAAGTCTGTAAGTCTGGGACTCACTGTACTAGATGATCTGATTTATGTGTTGAGACGGGTTCACTTGAGTTAGTTAGGGCCTTGCTAAATTGCTGAGCCTGGTGTTGAACTCTTAATCCTCCTGTTCCAGCCTCCTAGGTCACTGAGATTACAGGTATGTGCCACCTTGCCCGGCTCTAATGTAATTCTTGTGGAATAAATTTGGGAAGGAGACAAATACAGTTTTGTGTAGGGTTTGAGGCAGTTGGAAATATTCGTCTACCTCTAACATAAGATTTGTCCTAGAGGGGCTGGGGATGTGGCTCAGGCGGTAGCGCGCTCGCCTGGCATGCGTGCAGCCCGGGTTCGATCCTCAGCACCACATACAAAGATGTTGTGTCCCCCGAAAAACTAAAAAATAAGTATTAAAACATTCTGTCTCTCTCTCTCTCTCACTCTCTCTTTAAAAAAAAAAAAAATTAAAAAAAATTGTAAAAAAAAAAAAAAGATTTGTCCTAGAGATAAAAATTTAGGAGTCAACAGTATCTGGGTCATTTTTTTTTTCTCAATCATAATATGACACTAGAGTCACCTGGGAAATTTAAAAAGATTCCCAGTGCATGGCCTTACTCTAAACCAGTTAAGTCAGTCTTAGAAGAGTGAGAGCTAGGCATCAGTACCTCCTAAAAAAGTCTTCAGGAAATGAAGAGTGTATCAGGGTTGAGGCCCTCTGGCAAAGGTTAGGAGAATCATATATAATCAGAATCAAGGAGGTTTATAGTCAGAATTTGAAGGGATAACATTTATGGGTAAATTGAGAAAAAAAAGCCTATCCTTTTTGAGCCTTTTGATCTCTAGTGCCTCATTTCTCTGTTGTAGGACTTTAGTGTTATATCCGCATGACTGTTTCCAACAGAACCTGCATAGATCATCTCTTTTTGGGAGTGTGCACTTATTCTCTTGGTTCCCATCTCCTGGCCACTAAAATCTGAACCAGCTGATCCATACAGATAAGACAGTCTAGTAGCCTACAAATTATTCTGTACCTGGGGATTAGAATATATGGTCTTTACTATAGAGGGTCAGTGGAGAGGCCTGTCAGGAACCTTTGTATGAGGGACCCAAGAGCCAGCAGGGAAGGGGACCCCCACCATACTGAACACAGAACCTCATACATGCTTGGTAAATTCTCTACCACTGTACTGCACCCCAGCCCCTCATTCTTGATGTTAAACAACAGGATCCTGGGAAAAGAGCCTATAGGACAGTGGTTGCCACCTCTATTCACATTTGTAATTTACCTAAAGCTATTTTCAAGTTTAATCTATCGTTATCTCAGACTTTGTAGTCCAATACAGCAACAATAAATGGAGCTTTCCACTGGGCAGAAAACTAGCTAGTAGTTTTCTTGTTTTTATTTTCTTTGTCCCTTCTTCAAATTATAATAGCCATGTGTCAACCTCTAATTTCCAGTTGTTTGTGACTTTTTACATATAATGAAAGGACAAGGTAAGCAGGAATGGAGGGCAGCAATAGGAAGGTGCCACTGACTTCTCCATGACCAATCAATAAGGAGTTGAAAGGGAAAGACAAATTATACATTGGGAGCCTAAGGATTAGGTTGGTTAAATAAATAAAGCCCCAGTGTCTTCTTGGCTTGGAACAAAGAGGTGAATTTGTTCAGGGAGTTATTAGTCCAGTGGGGAAAAATTGCTTTGTAAGGAATTGGGCAGGTGACCAAGAAATAAAGTATCAATTTAACTGACATTTATATGAGATTAATATTAATAAAACATGGTTTCTGCCTTCAGGGATTTTCAATTTAATGAGGGAGACTTTTGTATAAATAAAGAAATGGCAGAATGAAATAATCACTAAACTGATGTACAATAAAATTATTTTCTTTAAGAAAATAAGGGAGTGGGATTGAATTTTCACTGGTGTGGTATGGGCTGCCTATTTCCTGCATTTATGTAGGCCCCAATATTTCTCTGACTTCAGCTGTATCAATTTGCCCTCCCCCATTCCCAATACTAGGAATTGAACCCAGGGCCTTTCACATGCTAGGCAAGCACTCTACCACTGAATTATATTCCCAGTTCCTTTTTTTTTTTTTTTTTAA
The DNA here is from genome assembly GCF_001458135.2 of Marmota marmota marmota. Classification (NCBI taxonomy): domain Eukaryota; kingdom Metazoa; phylum Chordata; class Mammalia; order Rodentia; family Sciuridae; genus Marmota; species Marmota marmota. Next base: position 6,786,284 of record NW_026000079.1, on the reverse strand, counting down.
CTTTTAAGACTGGGTCTTGCTAAGTTTCTTAAGGCCTCACTAAGTTGTGCAGGTTCGCCTTGAACTTTTTTCAATCCTCTTGCCTCAATCTCTGGAGTAGCTGGAATTACAGCTGGGCTAACCATCAATTCTTTTTTTTTTTTTTGTCGTTGTAGATGGACAGATGCCCTTATTTTATTTGTTTATTTTGTTAGGCAAGTACTGTACCAATGAGCCACAACCCAGCCTTAACCATCAATTCTTAATAAGAATGCAACCAAGCCAGGTGCTGTGGCACACACCTGTAATCTCAGTGGTTTGGGAGGCTGAGGCAGGAGAATCCCAAGTTCCAGGCCAGCATCAGCAAAAGTGAGGTGCTAAATAACTCAGTGAGACCCTGTCTCTAAATAAAATATAAAATAGGGCTGGGGATATGGCTCAGTGGTCGAGTGCCCCTGAGTGCAATCCCCAGCACCCCCCCCAAAAAAAAAAAGAATGGAACCGTATTCTCCACTAAGGACCAAGTAGGAATCACCCCCTAAAGATTTATATTTCTGGGCTGGGGGTGTGGCTCAGTGGTAGAGTGCTTGCTGTGGGTTCGATCCTCAGCACCACATAAAAATAAGTNTTAGAAAGAAGATCTCCTTGACCTTGGGAAATATTATGTTTGGAGAAGAATCTATAGACATATGGTCCTCAAATTTGTTATATTTATATAAACTAACAAGTTAGTGAATTAGACATAGATACTTCAAATCACCTTTCAGTCTGTGAATTTGGTCTCAAATCCCTTTTCAGTTAATTTGAAGCAATGACCTCTTGCCATAGTAGCATGTTTGCATTATCAGAACCAGACCTATTACATGGCAGTGTTCCCTCCGGTTAAGGTTGTTTCTGAGCTCCTTCAAAAATGTTAAAGGGGTAACTGAGAACTGAAATTGACTTAGCCCCTGGAAACTGTCTCCTGCTTGTCCTAATCTTTAATCTTGACAATTGTCCATGCTCTCCAGACTGGTGAACAGTGGTGGGTCTTAGCAGATAGTTAGGGTGCTTCATAAATGGGTATTGGGTGGGACTGACAAAACTTTCAGTCTACTTGTGCTGTGATATCCTGGAGAAAAACTGTCCATTTCCTGCTCTGAGAAGCTAGCAGGTGACTGCATGGTGGTTTAATGAGTAGGGGTTGTTTTAATCCTTTTATCCCTGTACTGGGTTTAGAGGAGGGGTGCTTTGGATCTTATTCAGTTACAAGATGGTAGATAAATACTGCCTACCCTTATCCTGGGCACCTGTGAAATCCAGCAAGTCACAGAAATGCCTCTGACAGGTCTCCTATTATTTATTTATATTTTGGTACCAGGGATTGAACTCGTGCACTTGACCACTGAGCCACATATCTCCAGCCCTATTTTGTATTTTATTTAGAGATAGGGTCTCACTGAGTTGCTTAGCCCCTTACATTTTGCTGAGGCTGGCTTTGAACTTGAGATCCTCCTGCCTCAGCCTCCTGAGCCACTGGGATTACAGGCATGCTCCATCACGCCAGGCTCCTATTTTAACTTAATGATCTTACAGTGTACTGCTCTGGAAGCACATGTCCCTTTAAAATCTAGATTTCCGAATAACTTGGTAGTTTCAAGTTTTCAGAAGTATGAAATAAGGCCGGGTGCGGTGGCACATGCCAGTAATCCCAGTGGCTCTGGAGGCTAAGTCAGGAAGATCATGAGTTCAAAGCCGTCCTTGGCTACTTAATGAAGTCCTGTCTCTAAATAAAATACAAATAAGGGCTGAGAATGTTTCTTAGTGGTTAAGTGGCCGTGGGTTCAACCCCCAGTGCCAAAAAAACAAAGTTTGAAATAAGAATTTGCCTATATGTTCACTGAAAATATTGTGTTTAACCCCAGGGCTGCAAAAGCCCCAGCACACTGTTTATTGATCTTAAAGAACTTGGATTGGGGGGCTGGGGTTGTGGCTCAGTGGTGGAATACTTGCCTAGAATGTGTGAGGCACTGGGTTCGATTCTCAGCACAACATATAAATAAATAATAATGGTCCATTGACAACTAAAAATTAAATAAAAGTAAAAAAAAAAAAAAAGTTATTGTGTCCATCTACAACTAAAAGTATTTATAACAACTTGGAGGACCAACAGAGAGAGTTTTGACCAGGCCAGGACAACATGGTGGGCTGCACTAACCCTATAAGTAGAGGGGAAAATACAGAATATGTTGTGTGCTTACTGCACAAATGAATTTCTTCAGATATTTTATGAGTACATTCCTTTACAACCAAGGTTGCTCTGCTTTGACCCCCACTTAAAAGATTGGGAGAGAAGGGAAGTGTGGTCAGTTTCCCTTTTCCTTACTCACATTCCCACATTCTTGAGAGTCCTTATCATCAGGACAGGACTTCCTAGGCACTGACCAGTGTTTACCACCCCCCCTTTTTTGGGGGGAGGGGGCACTGGGGATTGAACCCAGGGGTGCTCTACCACTGAGCCACATCCCCATCCCTTTTTATTTTTAATATTGAGACAGGGTCGCATTGAGTTGCTTAGAGCATTGATAAATTGCTGAAGCTAGCTTGAATTTGCAATCCTGTCTCAGCCTTCTGAGTTGGGATTAAAGGCTTGTGCTGTCACATGTGTTATTTTAAGGAATAACACTATATTAACAAGGTAAAGGAATAAGAGTGATGTGTTAATATAGGCAATTGAAAGGAAAACAAATGTTTTAGCTTCTTTTCCATACAAGTTTATGTATATAATTTTTTAAAAAAAAGACAGAATCACTTTTGTAGATGGACACAACACAATGCCTGTATTTTTTTTTATGTGGTGCTGAGAATCGAACCCGGGTCATGCCCGCACTAGGCGAGCGCTCTACCGCTGAACCACAATCCCAGCCCTTATGTAAATAATTTTTTACTAGATTAAAAATTTGGATTTAGCACACGTGTAATCCCAGTGGCTCAGGAGACTGAGGCAGGAGGATTTCGAGTTCAAAGCCAGCCTCAGCAAAAAGTAGGGGCTAAGCAACTCAGTGAGACCCTATGTCTAAATAAAATACAAAAAAAAAAAAAAAATTGGATTTAGTCATACTTTTGATGAATGACTTAACCTTTCCTTGTTTTCTCCTGTAAAGTAAGGGTAATGTTATCCACAGGTTTGTGGTACAGATTAAAGGAGATAATGTGTGTCAAGTATTTAGCACAGTATCTGACACATGGAACTCGTGTCTCAGCCAGAAACCTGATCATTGATTACTCTTCACTCAACTATTACCAGGAACCAATTTAATCCTTTTTGGCTATGTCTGTGACTAAATGCCAAAATCCTAGTCCCAGCTACCATCATAACTTTTCCATATTACTACAGTAGCCATTTGATGTGTGTCCTGGCTCCAATCCATTATTTTCTAAAATGCAACCTTGTCTTAACTTTCCTGCTCAAACTGGTAACTGGTTTCCATTAGCTTCATGACAAAATTGAAACCCCTTAGCATAGTATAAAAGGCTCTTTATGACTGACTCTGCTTCCATTCGTCCCCTCAAATACACTTTGGATCACAGCACGTGCTCTTTTCTCCTCTCCTGTCCCGTATATCAACCCTTTGTTGAGATGTTTTCGGTTATGCCTTCCCTGATCCCCTTCTCTTTTTTTCCCCTTAATTGTACATGAATACAATGCCTTTATTTTATTTATTTTTATGTGGTGCTGAGGATTGAACCCAGGGCCTTGCACATGCTATGCACATGCTCTACTGCTGAGCCACAACCCCAGCCCTCTTTTTTTTTTTTAAATATTTATTTAGTTGTAGATGAATACACTGTATCTTTATTTTTATGTGGCAAGTACTAAGCAAGTACTTTTACCACTGAGCTATACCCTCATCCACCCCACATTTTAAATTTTGATGAAGCCAGTATTTTTCTTTGTTTTTGGTATTACATCCAAGAAATTATTGCCAAATCTAATACCACAAAAATTTTCCCCTATAGTTTCTTCTAAAAATTTATAAGTTTGCTCTTCAGTTTTAGTGTAGTTCTTAAACTTGGGTTGAACAGGTTGTCCTTTTCTCATTGAATAGTTTTGGCATCCTTGTTAAAAATTAGCTGACCAAGGCAGGGGTTGAAGCTCAGTCATAGAGCTCTTGCCTATTATGCATGAGGCACTGGGTTTGATCCTCAGCACCACATAAAAATAAATAAAGGTATTGTGTCCATCTACAACCAAAAAAAAAATATTTTTTAAAATTAGCTGACCAGAGCAGGGGGTGTAGCCTGGTGGTAGAACACTTACCTGGCAGATGTGAAGCCCAGGGTTCAATCCCCAGCACAAAAAATAATAATAATTAAAAAAATTAACTAAATAAATAAATAAATCGACTGACTATATGTGAGGGTTTATTCTATTTTATTGCTCTGAGTGTCCTTACATTGGTATATTACATTTAATCCTTCCTCTATTTTTAAAGTCTTTTATATTGATGCATTATAACTACACATAATGGTGGGAATCATTGTTACAAAAGGGTACATGCACACACTATAACACAATACAATAATATAATTTGGTCAGTTTCATTCCCCAGTTCCCCTTTCCCTTCCCTCCTCCTTCTCTTTGGTTCCCTTCCTCTATTCTATTGGTCTTCTTTGTATTTTCTTGAGATTTCCCCATCACCTTTTTTCCCCTTTTTTATCTCTAGCTTCCACACTTGAGAGAAAACATACGACCTTTGACTTTCTGAGTTTGGCTTATTTTTGCTCAATTTAATGGTTTCAATTTTCATCCATTTTCCTGCAGATGACGTAATTTCTTCTTTATGACTGAGTAAAGCCCATTGTGTATGTGTGTGTGTGTGTGTGTGTGTATGTGTGTATATCTATCATATTTTTTTATCCATTCATTTGTTGATGGACACCTAAACTGATTCCATAATTTCATAATCTCCTCTCCCCTCCCCTCCACACCTAAACTGATTCCATAATTTCATAATCTCCTCTCCCCTCCCCTCCCCTCCTAAACTGATTTCATAATTTCATAATCTCCCCTCCCCTCCCCTCCTCTCCTCTCCTCTCCAGGATCTCTCTTTGTTACCCAGGCTGGTCTTCAGTTCCAGGGCTCAAGTGACCCTTCTACTTTATTCTCCCAAGTAACTGGGATTATAGGCACATTCCTGGCTCCTTATTCTCATTTTATAATTGAGGAAAAATTTCAGAAACAATTATCTGAAGAGATCAGAGCTACTAGGACACTAAGCATTTAAACCCATCAGATTCCAAATATTGGAAATAAAGTCATTTCCTAGAAAATTATTTCCTTAGAGAAAATTGACTTTTAGCTGGTGGGACTGCAAATCGGTGCAGCCAATTTGGAAAGCAGTATGGAGATTTCTTGGAAAGCTGGGAATGGAACCACCATTTGACCCACTTGTCTTCTCTGATATAAGGGGGGTGACTCAAATGGGATAGGGAGGAAGAGCAAGAGAAGAAGACTACCACTAAATAGGGAAGAGAGGTGGGAGGGAAAAAGAGGGAGAAGGGGAGTTGCATGGAAGATGGAAGGAGACCCTCATTGTTATACAGAATACATGTATGATGTTGTGATGAGAAAAAGAAAAAAAAGTGTGTTACATTAGATTGGATAGAGAGAAATGATGGGAGGGGAGGGGAGAAGTAGGGGGGATAGGAAGGGCAGCAGAATAGAATAGATATTATGATTACTGTATGTATATAAGTGACTCTATGACCAGTGTGATTCTGCAATCTGAACAATCAGAAAAATAAGAAATTATACCCCAGTGATTCAAATGTATGAATTGCCAAGATCATTGTAATGTCATGTGTAGCTAATAAAAAAAAAAATTCACTTCCAACTGATAAGAATTCAAAGGACATGGGGTTTCCCCAAAGCCTTTTGAAAATAGGAACCTTTGCTTTAATAAACTCTCCCAATCTCTCAAAAAAAATTGACTTTTAAAAACACTGAAACAAAAGAAATTCACAACAACTCATCATAGAACTCAATCACCTACTCAACATTAGATCAGAAACTATGAAACTCCTAGAAGAAAACATAGGGTCAACACTTCAGCAAATAGTTACAGGCAACGACTTTCTCAATAGGACCCCTAAAGCTCAGGAAAGAATGCTAAGAGTCAGTAAATGGAATGGCATCAAATTAAAAAGCTTACACACAACAAAGGAAACAATTAGGAATGTGAAAAGAGAACACATAGCCAGGCTTTGTGATGCATGCCTGTAAACCCAGCAGCTTGGGAGGCTGAGGCAGGAGAATTGAGAGTTCAAAGCCAGCCTCAGCAACTTAGCAAGGCCCTAAGCAACTCAGCAAGACCCTGTCTCTAAATAAAATATAAAAATGGCCTGGGGATATGGCTCAGTAGTTAAGCACTCCTGGGTTCAATCTCTGGTATCCCCCCCCCAAAAAAAAACAGAGAACCTATAGAATGGGATAAAATTTTTGTTAGTTACTCTTCTGGCAAGGATTAATATCTAGAATACATAAAGAACACAAAAAGTTAATACCAAAAAACCCCCGAATAACTGTATTAGAAGATGGGCAAATGAACTAAACAGACACTTCTCAAAAGAATAAATAGAAATGGCCAGGGTCTTGGGTTGTGGCTCAAAGGTAGAATGCTTGCCTAGCATGTGTGAGGCCCTGGTCTCCATCCTCAGCACCATATAAAAATAAATAAATAAAGGTATTGTGTCCATCTACAACTAAAATATCTTTTAAGAAAGATATATATGAAAAAATGTTCAACATCATTAGCAATTAGGAAAATGCAAATCAAAACTACACCAAAATTTTGGGGCTGTGGTTGTAGCTCAGTGGTAGGGCACTTGCCTAGCATGTGTGAAGCACTGGGTTTGATCCTCAGCACTGCATATAAATAAATTAAAAAATGAAGGTCCATCAACAATGAAAAAAAAAATTTTAAAAATACACTAATGTTGAGAGCCACAGCTGAAAGGGGCCCCAGCAAACTTCCAGCTGCCAGCTGATGATTGGCTCACAGTGGCCCCAGCAAACTTCTAGCTGCCAACTGATTGGCTCCTCTGCGGTGATGCTCATTGGGCTGTTTCCCCGCCCTTTCAGACCATGGAGCTGCTCATTGGGGGGCTTTTTTTGGCTCCGCCCACACCACCCAGCCAATCGGCCTCAAGAGCAGGAGGAGTGGGGGAGGTGGAGAGGCTTGTGGGAAGCCAGTGGTGGCAGTTGGGCTCTGAGGGTTTTTCCTGAGGAGCTGTGTGGTGTGGTGTGTGTGTTCTAAAAATAAAGTTCGTTTCTTTTGACAAGTGGCTCCTGAATTGTGCCCAGCCAGACTGCGGCACTCTAAGACTTCATCTCACACCAGTCAGAAGGGCAGTCATCTAGAATACAAATAATAATAAATGCTGGAGAGAAAAAGGAACACTTTTACACTGTTGGTAGGACTGTAAATTAGTATAACTGCTATGGAAATCAATACAAAGGGTTCTCAAAAGATTGGGCATGGGCTGGGGTTGTGGCTCAGCTGTAGAATGCTCGCCTAGCATGTTTGAGGTCCTGGGTTCGATCCTCAGCACCACATATAAGTAAATAAAGGTCAATCAACAACTAAAAAAAAAAAAAAAAAAAGACTGGGCATGGAACCACCATATGACCTAGCTATTACTACTCCTTGGTATTTATTCTGAAGAATTAAAGTCATCTTTCTACAGTGATACATGCATATCCATGTTTGTAGCAGTACCGTTTCACTATAGCCAAACTATGGAACCAGCCTAGGTATCCATCAATGGATGAATGGATAAAGAAAATGTGATGTATGTATATACACATAGAGTTCCTTTTTTTTTTTTTTTTTTTGTACCAAGGATTGAACCCAGAGGTACTCACCATTGAATCACATCCTCAGCCCATTATATTTTTTTGTTTGTTTGTTTTGAGACTATGACTCACCAAGTTGTGTAGGGCCTCACTAAATTACTTAGGTCGGCTTTAAATTTGTAATTCTCCGGCCTCAGCCTCCCGAGCCACTGGAATTACAGGCATGCACCACTGTGCTCATTATGAAATGGAGTTTTATTCAGCAAATTATAGCATTTGCAAGAAAATGGATTGAACTAGAGACCATCATGTTAAGTGAAATAAGTCAAACTCAGAAGGTCAGGATCATATATTTTGTCTCATATATGGAAACTAGAAAGGAAAAGAAAGGTGGTAGGTAGGGATCTCATGAAAATCAAAAGGAGATCTATAGAGGAAAGGGAACAGGGGGTGGGTTTTGGAGAGGAAGGGGATAAATTCTGGGGAGTGACATTGGCCAAATTGTTATATTGTGTTCATGTATGAATATGTAACAAGTCCCATCATTACATATAACTATAATGCACCAATCAAGAGTGTGGAAAAGCCAGATATGGTGGCACAGGCCTGTAATCCCAGTGGTTTGGGAGGTTGAAACAGGAGGATCGCAAGTTCAAAGCCAGCCTCAGCAAAAAGCAAGGCACTAACAACTCAGTGAGACCCTGTCTCTAAATAAAATATAAAACAGGACTGAAGATGTGGCTTAGTGGTTGAGTGCCCCTGAATTCAATCTCAAGTACCAAAAGAAAAAAGAAAAGAAGTGTGGAAAAGAAAAAAAAAATAACCTACTCAGACTTTTTTTAAGTGAATATTTTGTGAGATATCCACATCTAATTGCCTTATGTGTGGAAACTGAGGTATGAATGAACTGATCAACAAATTCAAGCTGTCCCAACTTGTTACTGAAAGCAGGCTTTATTCTATGTCATGCTGCTCTATTAAAAAAACTTTTAAAACTAGTCTTTAGCCAGGAGTAATATTCAGAAGGTTAAGTAAGGCTGGAGGATCACTTGAGTCCAGAAGTCAAGGCCAGCCTAGGCATGTAGTAAGATCCTCTTTTTAAAAAATGCTTTTTAGATCAAGCTTTAAATACAAAAATCTCATGCTACCTGGGAAATTTTCATAATAAACTTCCTAGAGAATAATTTCATTATCTGGTGAGTCTGCCACCTAGAGTACATCTTATATATGTGGTTTCTGCAGTTGAGAATCTAAAAATATGGGTTTTGGCCTGGTGCAGTGGTGCATGCCTGCAATCCCAGTGGCTTGGAAGGCTGAGGCAGGAGGATCACAAGTTCAAAGCCAGCCTCAGCAATTTAGAGAGGCCCTAAGTAACACAGCAAGACTCCATCCCTAAATAAAATACCAAAAAGGGCTGGAAGACTGGGTTTGTAGCTTAGTAATAGACTACTTGCCTAGGATATGTGAGGCACTGGGTTTGATTCTCAGAACTGCATATAAGTAAAAGAAAAAGTCCATTGACAACTTCAAAAAAAAGGTGGGGGGGACTGGGGATGTGGCTCAGTGGTTAAGTACCCCTGGGTTCAATCCCAGGTACAATGAGTATGAGTTTCTTTCATGTCTCACGTAATTTTTATTTTGAGGCAGGATGTCACTAAATTGCCCATATTGGCTTCAAACTTGAGATTTTCCAGACTCACCGCCTCCCCAATTGCCACTGAGCTCAGCCTTTCTGTTTGTTTGTCTGGTGGTACTGGGGATTGAACCCAGAGCCTCACACATTCTAGGCAAATGCTGTATCACTAGACCACACCATCCAACCCCCTCACTTCCTCTGGTGGTCCTCACAGGCAGTTATATGAGGTGGATTTTTGGTTCATTCATGTATCCCATTTTACTGGTGAGTAAACAGAGGGTTTAGGTGACTTGCCTAATGTCATAGAACCAATGAGTAGAAGAGCTAGACTACAAATCAAGGCAGTTTGACTTTATTTTTTTCCACATTTTTAATTGGTGCATTATAATAGTACATATTGATGGAATTTGTTGTTACATATTCACATAGTATAACAATATAGTTTGGCCAATATCACTCCCCAGTATTTCCCCACTCTCTCCCTACCTCCCACCCCTTGGTTCCTTTCTGCCACTGACCTTTTGATTTTCATGAGATCCCACCACTCACCTTTCTTTTGCTTTTTCCTAGCTTCCACATGGGAGAAAATATGTGATCCTTGACCTTCTGAGTTTGACTTATTTCACTTAACATCATGGTCTCAAGTTCTATCCATTTTCTCGCAAATCCCATAATTTCATTCTTCTTCATGGCTGAATAAAACTCCATTGTGTGGGCTGGGGATGTGGCTCCAGCGGTCGCGTTCGCCTGGCATGCGCTGGGGCGCTGGGTTTGATCCTCAGCACCACATAAAAATAAAATAAAGATGTTGTGTCCACCGAAAACTAAAAAATAAATATTAAAAAAATTCTCTCGGGCTGGGGATGTGGCTCAAGCGGTAGCGCGCTCGCCTGGCATGCGTGCGACCCGGGTTCGATCCTCAGCACCACATACAAACAAAGAGGTTGTGCCCGCCAAAAAACTAAAAAATAAATGTTAAAAAATTAAAAAAAAAAAAATTCTCTCTTTAAAACAAAAAACTCCATTGTGTCTGTATAGCACATTGTTTTATTCATTCACCCACTGATGGACATGGTTTGGCTATTGTGAATTGGGTTGCTATAAACATGGGTATGCATGTATCACTGTAGAAAGATGGCCTTGAATTCTCCAGACTAAATCCCGGGATCACAGGTGTGCACCACCACACCTAGTGTGTACCGCTGTTAGATGAGAAAAAAGATTAGGGAGAGACGGCTAATGCTGGTGTTCAGGAAAGGCCCAATTTGAGCTGAGTGAAGACGCCCCGCTTCCGGTTAAGCATAATTCTAGCGTGCCTATTTTTTCTCTCTCCCTCTGCTCCTTTTTTTCTTTGTGGGGACTGAACCCCGGGGGCGCTTTACCCTGAGCCACGTCCCCACCCAGCCCTTCTTACATTTTGAGACTGGGTCTGCAGAAATTGCAGAGGCTGCTTCAAAACTGCGACACTCCTTCCTGCCTCGGCGTGCCAAGTAGCTGGGCTACAGGCCTGTGCCACCCCGCCGGGGGCATTCTTTTTTGAGGGGGGGTCCCAGGGACTGAACTCAGGGGCCCCCCGTTTTGTAGTCTATCTGGAGACAGGTCTCAGTGAGTCGCTCGGTTCCGCTCGGGCTGAGGCTGGCTTTCATCTCGCGACCCTCGCGCCCGATTGCGATCCGCTGGGGTTAGGGCGTGAGCCTCCGCGCCGACCGCATACTTACTTATTTATTTTTTACACAATACTTATTTATGTATTTTCATGGGGTGCTGAGGACGCAACCCAGGGCCTCACACGTGCGAGGCCAGAGCTCCGCCACTGAGCCCCAGCCCCGCACACCTACGGTTGACAAAAGTCAAGTGCGGGCGACCCAACTTCTGCGCGCGGCGACGCCTCCCAGGGAGTGACCTCGCTGGGGAAGCCCCCGGCCCGGGCCCGCCCAGCGCGGCGTCAGGCTCCCGCCACGCATGCGCTGTCTTCAGTAAAGTGGTGATGACGGCTGCGCGAATCGGTGGCCCGGCCCTCCAGGTCACGTGCGGGGGACCTCAGCGTGGCGGCGGCCGAGTCGGTGGCGACGGCAGGCCGGAGGGCAGTCAGACGGTTTCCGGTTCCGGTGTAACGTTCGGGCTCCGTCTCAGGGGCTGAAGTTTGTGAGGTGAGTAGTGGCCCGGGGCCCAGGGAAGGTGTCCTTCGGTCGGAGCGACTGGGGCCCGGGCTGGGTCCAGGGGGAAGAGCCTGGCGCGAGAGTTGAGCGGGAAGCAGCTGCGGGAAGAGCGGTCCGCAGGAGGCGGCGCTGGAATGGGATTGCGGGGAGGGAAGGGCGGGGGCGGGAAGGGGACAGCTCCGAGCTGAGGAGTTGGGGTGGAGCGTGGTGGGGTACCCGGCCCGTGGGGCAGAGAGGAGACGTAGAAAAACGGGGCTGCAGGGGATCTGGAACTGGAGCTAGACGAGGAAGGATTCCCAAGGAGATGGGATTCTGGTACCTGCCCATTCAGAGCTCCCTGCCTCATTCTCGTAGCCGGCTCCCCACCACCATGCAGCTGGGATGAACACCGTGGTTAATGACAAAGCTGGTGACTGCGGGGAACTTTTTTTTTTTGCCCATTGACTGTTTATTTTGCTCATCACCTCATGGAGGATTGAGTGGTATGCATTTGTTAGTATCTGGTAACAGGGGCACTTCGTTTATTGCTTTGGGTTTTCGAGTTGCCTGTGTTTCCTAGCCTGCGAGTCAGTTCTAGTGGGCTAGAGGTCGTCAAGGCAAGGATTCTGGTGTGTGCTGTTCATTGTTGTATATGTCCTCAATACCCAGCAAGTACTCTGCTTGTGTTTAGTAGTTACTTGAATTAAGTATGATGTAGCTGTGGCAGTTGTCCTCATTTTCTAAGATGAATAAACTGAGACTCAAATGTATTAATTTCTTTGCCTAATGCTTGTAAATGGTGTATAATCTCAGTGTCCCAACTGCTCAGTGACCTCTTTTCAGTGATTTTGGTGCCTGGAGTGCTTCTGAACCCTTTTTGGTGCTAGTATAGGCTTCTTTGAACAATGCACATTTACTTTGTTTTTAAAATTTTAAAATTTAATCTAATTAATTTATTTTTTAGTTGTAGATGGACACAATGCCTTTATTTTATTTATATGTGGTGCTGAGGATTGAACCCAGTGCTTTCCACATGCTAGGAGAGCACTCTACCACTGAGCTACAGCCCTACCTGAACGATGCACATTTAATAAGTAGAAATTGATATGCAGTACTGCTCTCTCATGGTAGGATAATAGAACCACCGTAAATTACTCATGTGATTTGTCACTTAGGCACAAAATCTTCCTTAATTTCATGACTTTAATCTGCTTTGTTCAGATATGCTAAAATTAAATTCACTATTTGGCAGCATATATTATAGAGGGTACACTTACCAAGAATGTAGAAATTAGTCAGAATGTATCTTTTAGAAGATGACTTAAAACATCTTGAAAGATGGATTTTTCAGATCATACTACAATGAGTGGCAGTGTTATAAAGAAGTTAGCTTACAAATTGAGGTCAGTGTAGTTTATAGACTGTCATAATCGTTATGCAGAAAATTAGAAAGTTCTCTGTACTTGTGAGGATATTTGAGATTTAGGGAGGAAATCAAATGTAAACATGAATAATGTTGAAATTTTATATGAAGTTGCATTAAATAATAAAGATTTATTGTGGAGAGTCTTTTTTATATTGTTTTCTCTGCTGAGCTAAAAAAAAATAAAAAGATAAAAATGGAAAGGAAGAGAGTCCAGGGCTGGGGATGTGGCTCAAGCAGTAGCGCGCTCTCCTGGCATGCGTGCGACCCGGGTTCGATCCTCAGCACCACATACAAACAAAGATGTTGTGCCCGCCAAAAAACTAAAAAATAAATGTTAAAAAAAAATTCTCTCACTCTCTCTTTAAAAAAAAAAAAAAAGAAAAAGAAAGGAAGAGAGTCCAAATGAGGGTATTCTTTTCTGAACTGAGAGGTTATGCTGAAGTCAGCTGACAGACCCTATAAAATATGATACACAATTGTCTGTGTCTCGAATTCCTAATGGCACAAATAACTACAATGAAATGTGACAGAACATTCTTAAGATTAGGAGACTTAATACAGGATGAGTGACCAGGATAAATCCTCCCTTGTTTGCATCCTTAGAAGAGAGAAAATCCATAGGTCAGGGCTAGGTTCAGGAATGCTCATTTGGAAATAGAAAAGCTTACCTCTGGATGGACTTCTTAGCTTTGTTTTAACGTTACATGTTTGTCTAGTCCTTTATATGATAGGGTCAAAAAAAGAAGCTAGAACTCATTTCTTGAACTAAGTGTTTCCAGATTTTATTCCATAGATGTTATTGATGCACTGATGTCGAGTTAAGGATAAAAATCAAATGGAACCCATTTCCTTGTGTTTTCTTCTTCACATATGTATAGTTTTTAGGGAGAATGTTTGCCTTCAAATGAAGTGGAGAAACTTACCAAGGGATTGAGGGCTGTGGGGGCGGATTTCTGATCTATAAACCACTGCCCTGGATTGCTTAGTTTTTTCCTATTCTCTAATTTAACTCTTTCTTGATTTCTTTTTAGGTGTAGTATTGAGTCCTATTTGAGCTATTGTTGTTTTCCTGAAAAATGGCACTGTCTAAGAGGGAGCTGGATGAGCTGAAACCATGGATAGAGAAGACGGTGAAGAGGGTACTGGGTTTTTCAGAGCCCACAGTTGTCACAGCAGCATTGAACTGTGTGGGGAAGGGCATGGACAAGAAGAAGGCAGCTGGTATGTACTATTCTAACTCTTTTGACTTAACATGGATAACCCCGAAATTCTTTCTGTTACGAATATCTAAAGAAAGAGAGGTCAGACCGCATCTTATGTTCTCTTGCTTTGTAGTGGAAATAACTTAAAATTAAATTTTTTCTTACTGCTTTTTTTTGTTTGTTTTTTGAGGGGGGCGCCTATCTTGAATCTCAGACTGATTCCCTTTTGACTATCATACTGAGTCACCTAACATAGATTTACTTAGGAAATATGCCAGACAGGTATGTTCAGATTCAGATTCAGATTGCTATCTCAATATATGGAAGTTTTTAAGAAATACATGAAAAATGTTCATGGAGATTGATTTGTTAATGGTAATCTACAATTTACTATTTTGGGAAAGTTAGGATGATTATTCATCTGAAAATTTTCTCTTGGGAATAACTGAGGACTAAGCCTGATGGTGCTTTATCTCTGAGCTACATCCCTAGCCTTTTTAAATTTTTAACTTTGAAACAGGGTCTTGCCGAAACTGGTCTCAAACTTACAGTCTTTCTGCCTCAGTAACTAGGATTACAGGTGTGCTGCTGCACTTAGCTTCATCTTAAGCTTTGATGCTCACCTTTAACAGATTACTCTGGCTGTGTTACTTCCTACTCTAAAAAATTATAGCTGTGTTTTTACCTCAGATGGTAGAATCATTCAGTGTAACAGAATTTATGGGGATCCTACAAAGAACATCTCCCTCCTGCTGAGCATGGTGGTGTACACCTGTAATCCCAATGACTTAGGAGGCTGAGGCAGGAGGATCACAAGTTCAAAGCTAGCCTTAGCAACCTAGCAAAACCCTGTCTCACCAAAAAAAAAAAAAAAAAAAAAACTGGGGATGTGGCCCCATTGTTAAGTGCCCCAGTGTTACTTGGGAGGTTGAGGTAAGAAGACTGCATGCAAATTTAAGGCCCACATGGGCAATTTAGTGAGCCCTTGTCTCAAAAAAGAAAAAGGAGTTGGGATGTAGCTCAGTGGGTTCAATACCCATTACTGCAAAAAATGAATAAATGAATACATAGATATGAAAAAAGAGAAAATATTAACCTTGTGCAGTAGTGGAGGATTTCTTGAGCCCAGGAGTTTGAGAACGGCCTGGGCAACATAGTGAGAACCCTATTTCAAAAAAAAGTCCAATGCTTTTATGTTATTTGCTTAGTATTAGATTGTACTCTTACCTTCTCAATTCTGTCACTTCTTTTTTTCCTTTCAGACCATCTGAAACCTTTTCTTGATGATTCTACTCTTCGCTTTGTGGACAAACTATTTGAAGCTGTGGAGGAAGGTCGAAGCTCTAGGCATTCTAAGTCTAGCAGTGACAGGAGCAGAAAACGCGAACTAAAGGTAGGTTACAGTTCACTATCTAATGAGCTCAGGAGTGTTCTGAATGATGACAAAGTTGCTGGACTTACTTGGGTCACACATTGATATCCACTATTACTTAGAGAGGTCTTTAGACTAACGTAGAGGAGGTGAGTTGTTGTTACCATCTTTGTGATGATGAACTACCTAAGTTCATTTGAAATATTCCAAAGAAACAATTGATAGCTTGGTCCTTTTCATGTCCAGTTAGGAATTTGGGTTCTCACGTCTCCCTAGGTTTATCCTGTACATCCCCTCACTCCGTGCTTTACTATTACCTGTGAATTGATTGCTCTAAGGTTTTATGTCTTTGATTTATTTGAAGTCTATAAGTTGCTTTAGAATGTGACTCCACTGCTACCTGAACTGTAGACCTCATTGTTTCTTTATTGAGGTTTCTCTGCAATGTGTTTGCATATAATATACCTAAAAATAGCTAGTATTTATTATGTTCTTGAGTGTTTAGTATTTGCTGTATAGCATATTGCAGGTCATCTGGCCACGTGAATGGGGTACTTATAGGGCCGGCAATATTGCAATAATACTACACATTTTATTCTGTAGTTGCTGATTTGTCATGGCCTTTTTTTCAGTATTATCAGTGTCAGGGAACTGATGTATCTCATTTCCCTCGGGCAGCCAGTATCTCTATTTCATTTCCCTTTGTCTGTTTCTCTGGGGGGAAGAAAAAGTGTTTGTGTGACTCCCATTATACCTTCCAAAGTGCTTCTAATACCTTCACTATCCCATTTGCTTTTCCTGAGACAAAGAGTTGACAAGCACTGTCTGCTTGGCCAGACTTGGAACAAAGAAAAATAGAAATTCTTGTGCCTTTTGTTTTGAGCTTTGTAGGGTGATCACAGGAATGAGAGATAGTTCTTGTTGTAAAACCAAAAAAGCTGCAATTTCAAAAAGGGTGGGAGGTACAATAAAATACAGTCACAGATTATAAAATATGAATAGTAGTTTTATGGGAATTTTAGGGTAAATTATAGAATTTCAGACTATGTTGAACTTTGTTATGTTTAAGGGGAAATGATTAATATACAATATATATATAGATTTTTGCAGTGAAGATCATATTATGATAGGGCATACCACTATGTAAGTGCTGAGGCCATACTATAAATGAAGTGACTCCATGGGGTGGGAAGAATAAAATTGGTTTCTCAAAGGATGTGGCTAGATAGCCATGGGATATGGGTCCCATTTTTGGTCCATTCAAGTCCCCACTCCACACAATATATTATGGGAGAGTCCTTTTTCTTGAACTGTAGGAGTTCCAGGAAGCGCTCGCCCCTGGCTGAGGATATGTCCTTGCAAAACACGAGCCCTCCTAGTGAAGAGGGGATGTCACCCAAAGCCTACCACCGGTGTGTACATTTGCTTTTTCCCATTGTCCCTTCCAGTTGGCCACTCTTGGTCCTGTTAAATTCACCTTGCAAATTAGTCAACATATTTAAGTTCCCATTGTTTGATGAGAACAAAGTGTTATTGGGGAATACTGAAAAAGAAAGAAAGTTCCTCTCCTAGAAGAGCTTAGACCGTACTTGGGAGAAAATACTACCATTGAAAGACCTAACACTTGGCAAACAGAGTATTAGCAATGTAATTTAACCTAATATAAACCAAGCTCTTAAATGCTAAGAGAATGTGAAACAAAAGTTTGATCAGAGTGGGATAAGGTTATAATGAGGAAAACTTCCTGAAGGAGGTGAGTTTTAGGCAGGATTTGGAACAGGGGTTTTAGAAAAGTTGAAGGAGAATCTAACAGATGTGGGCAGTAGCATTTGTGAAGGCCTTGAGATGGGAACATGGGGATGAAATTTGCTTGGCTGGAGTAGGAGAATGATGAAGTTGGGTGAAATGATCCACTTGGTGGAGAGTCTAGAAGACCCTGCTTCTGGCAAGTAGTTATTTGCAAGGTTGCGTCATATTCCCCTGGGAAAAGCCAAAAATGCTGGTAGGGGCTAAGATGATTCTTTGCTTCTCCTGATGGGAAGGGATACAATTCTTCTTTCATCTTGGGTTTCTTTAGGAGGTGTTTGGTGATGATTCTGAGATCTCCAAGGAATCATCTGGAGTAAAGAAGCGACGAATACCCCGCTTTGAGGAGGTAGAAGAGGAGCCAGAGGTGATCCCTGGGCCTCCTTCGGAGAGCCCTGGAATGCTAACTAAACTCCAGGTTAGTTACTAGGGACTAGAAGCAAAGTGATTGAATGAGTTGATCTTAATTGAATTAGTGTTTAGCATTTGGGGAAGGTTTTTTTTGTTTTTAGTTGTAGCTGGACACAATATCTTTATTTTTATTTGTTTATTTTTTGTGGTGCTGGGGATAGAACCCAGGGCTTCATGCATGCAAGGCAAGAGCTCTACCACTGAGCTACAACCCCAGCCCCATTTGGGGAAGTTTTATTTCCTGCTTTATATTTTAGCATTTCTTGGTTTAACCCAGAGTTTTCTAATTAAGGATTATTGAAATTGTATTTACTAGGGGCTGGTGATGTGGCTCAAGCGGTAGCGTGCTCGCCTGGCATGCGTGCGGCCCTAGTTTGATCCTCAGCACCACACACAAACAAAGATGTTGTGTCCATCGAAAACTAAAATAAATAAATAAATAAATAAATTCTCTCTCTCTTAAAAAAAAAAAAAAGAAAGAAATTGTATTTACTGAGCACCTACTATGTATCAAACAATGTGTATCACATACATTTTTTTGCCCAATTATCTACCTCATCAAGTCATTGGGAAAATTAAATGAAATGATCAGAACTTAGCTAGATAGCAGAGGAGAATAATTTTAAAATACACAAAGAAAATATAATCTATTTATAAAAAATTTAAGTTAATTTTATATTTTTTTCAGTAAAAACTTTTTTTTTTTTTTTTTTTTTTTTTGGTGGTGGTGTTGGGGATTGAACCCAGGGCCTTATGCATGCAAGGCAAGCACTCTATCAACTGAGTTATGTCCCCATCCCAAGCATGTGTATTTTTAAAATGGGCACTGTTAACAGTTTTTTTTGTACTGAAGATTATACCCAGGGGTGCTTAAATGCGGAGCCATGTCCCCAGTCCTTTTTATTTTTTATTTTGAGACCCGGTCTTGCTAAGTTGCTTAGAGCCTTACCAAGTTGCTAAGGCTGGTCTTGAACTTTCAATTCTCCTGTCTGAG
The DNA here is from genome assembly GCF_001458135.2 of Marmota marmota marmota. NCBI lineage: Eukaryota > Metazoa > Chordata > Mammalia > Rodentia > Sciuridae > Marmota > Marmota marmota. The sequence goes on along the minus strand of NW_026000079.1, from coordinate 6,767,483 downwards.
CCTCCTGAGTCACTGTGATTACAAGTGAGTTTCACAAGGTCTTGCAAAGTTGCTGCGGATGGCCTGGAACTTGAGGTGCCTTGCCTCATTCTCTCAAGTTTCTAGGATTACAAGAAAGAATTCAGTACCCTCATGTAATTTTTTTGAAGTACAAACTGTGTAAATACATCACCTACTGACAAAAGTGTTAAAAACTAATTTAAAAAAATAATATCTTGGAGCAGCCAGGTGCAGTTGCATAGGCCTGTAATCCCAGCAACTCTGGAGGCTGAGACAGGAGGATTACAAGTTTGAGGCAAACCTCAGCAACTTTATAATATAAACTCTGTTTCAAAATTTTAAAAAATGAAAATAAATAGGCTGGGAATGTATCTTAGGGTAGAGTGCCTTTGGGTTCAGCCCGCATATTAGAGGGGGTTGAAAGGGAATATTGTGAAGCAACTTGAAAGAAGGACCCCCTTTTTAAAAAATTTTCATTGGTTATTGATGGACCTTTATTTATTTATATGTGGTGCTGAGAATTGAACCTAGTGCCTTACACATGCTAGGCAAGCACTCTACCACTAAGCCACAGCCCCAGCCCAAAAGAAGGCCCTATGTGGAAAATCAGTGAGGAGTTATATTAAGCCCTATGTTCTTAAGGCTTATCATTCTGAAGTTCTTTAGGACAGGATAAGGAGTTTATGGAGGCTAAAGAAAAAATCTTTGCACCATCATCTATAGTTACCTTAATTTGGAATTCGAGGATTTTTTAAACAATTGAAATATAATAATTTGTATGCATTTTGTTAGGATGTTTGTATGCATTGTTTACATTTTCAAAATAGTCTTGAAAGGTTAATATTATTTTTTCACCCTTTTTGACACTTGGGAGCTTTAGAAGTTAAGTACCTTGTCCAGGGTAACACAGGCAGTAAGTGGCAGAATTAAGATAATTACTCAGATTTGTCTGAGCCTTAATCATCAAGGTATGTAATAAGTCAGTTCTGCCCTGGGAGAAAAGTTGAAAAATTGTAGTGCTCACCTGTCTAGTTTTGTCTTTATTAGTCTAGTTGGGCCTGTTGGAAAACATGTATAATCCCAGCAACTCAGGAGGCTGAGGCAGGAGGATTTCATGTTCAAAGCCAGCCTCAGTGAGGCCCTGAGCAACTTACAAGACCCTGTCTCAAAATAAAATATAAAAAGGGCTGGCTATGTGGCTTAGTGGTTAATTAAGCTCCCGTGGGTTCAATCCCTGGTACCAAAAATAAATAAATGATAATTTTTCTAATCTATGGTAAAGGCAGAATATGGTAGAGTCATTCAGAAACTTTAAGGTTTCTAGATCTGAACACTTTTTTGGATTTAGGAACCTGTAAGGGAGAAATAAAACAGAAAAATTAATACTTTTCAATTTTTCCTTCTCTGGAGAGCAGATCAAACAGATGATGGAGGCAGCAACACGACAAATCGAGGAGAGGAAAAAACAGCTGAGCTTCATTAGCCCTCCTACACCTCAGGTATTATTCCCAGATTACTCTGAAAAAAATCATCTTTATCACAGAATTTCTTGCCATCCATTCAAATGAAAATCCAAAACATTCCACTCCACCATCATCTGCCATAATCTAGCAAGGTGTGTGTGTGTGTCTTTCTGCCTATCTCAATCCCTATTCTTTTTTTTTTTTTTCTATCTCACAGCCAAAGACTCCTTCTTCTTCCCAACCAGAACGTCTGCCAATTGGCAACACCATTCAGCCCTCCCAGGCTGCTACTTTCATGAATGATGCCATTGAGAAGGCAAGGAAAGCAGCTGAGCTACAAGCCCGAATCCAAGCCCAGCTGGCACTGAAGCCAGGGCTCATTGGCAATGCCAACATGGTGGGCCTGGCTAATCTCCATGCCATGGGCATTGCTCCTCCGTGAGTATATATTTCCTAAAATCCCTTGTCATTTCTGAAGTTTGAGAAGAAATAAATACTTTTAAATGTCATTGAGTCTTTTTGCAAAGAACCTAAAATAATTTCTTAGTTTCATCCACCCCACGTGTACGGGGTATTGAATACAGGGTCTCTCTACCATAGTTTATTTTATTTTATGTTATTTTTGTACGGAGTGAACCCAGGGCCACTGAGCCTCATCCCCAACCCTTATTATGTTTTCTTTTGACACAGTGTCTTGCTAAATTGCTTAGGGCTTCACTAAATTGCTAAGGCTGGCCTTGAACTTGTGGATCCTCGTGCCTTAGCCTACTGAGTTGCTGGGATTGCAGGCATGCACCACACGCCCAGCCCTTTTTATTTTCATTTTGAGGTAGAGTCTCGGTGCATTGCTACTTAAGGCCTCACTGAGGCTGGTTTCAAACTTACAATCCTCCTGATTCAGCTTCCTATGTTGCTGGCACGTGCCACTGAACCTGGCATGTTTCTGGATTTCTAACTCTGTTAGCCACTGAATTGCAATGAGTGAGACCTAATCTTAGTTTCTCTACAACTGAACAAAGATGTTAGACTTAGCTGGATGTTGTGGCACACACCTGTAATCCCAGCAGCTGAGGGGCGCTGAGGCAAGAGGATCTTGAGTACAAGGACAACCTGGGCAATTTAGTGAGGCCCAAAGCAACTCAGTGAGACCCTGTCTGTTTCTAAATAAAATACAAAAAAGAGCTTGGGATGTGGCTTGGTGTTAAGCAACCCTGTGTTTAATCCCTGGTACCAAAAAAAGAAAAAGATATTAGACTTTAGTTTTAGCATTTGTGATTGGTCTGGCATCCCATGGCTGACTCAAGAATTTAGAAGTAAGAGCTGGAAATATAGTTTAGTGGTAGAGTGTTTGCAAAGCGTGCATAAGAAAAAAGAATGATTCAGGAATAAAGAAAGATAGGATTATAAATTCCTCTCAGTATAATTTGTAAATTAAATTAATTAACTTGTACCCTAAATCCAAATGGCCAGTTTGGTGTGTGTGTGTGTGTGTTGTTTAGTTTTATCAAGGTGTTTTGTTTGTTTTTTGCATTGCTTGGTGATCAAACCCGGGGCCTTGTATGGCAAGTGTTCTACCACTGAGTGTATCAGCTCCAGTTTGATGTTTTTAATTTTTCTTTTCCTTTTTGTGGTGCTAGGGATCAAACCCAGGGCCTTGCACTTACTAGTCAAGAGCTCTAGTGCTGAGCAGTCTCCCAACCCCTTTTGGGACAGCATCTCATTCAGTTGCCCCAGTTGGACTCAACTTGCACTCCTATTGTCCCAGCCTCCCTAGTAGTTACAGGTGTGCGTTAGTGTGCCTGGCCAGTTTGATGTTTTTAAACCAGAGTTTATTATTCCCTGATAGGATTATGTTCCCTAGAATGATTTTACCTAGTGGTCTTTATTGGGTTTTGCTTTGTTTTATTTTGTTTGCCTTAATATTCCAGCTCTATTTCTTTGTGGGATATTTTTCAGGAAAGTAGAGTTAAAAGATCAAACTAAACCTACACCACTGATCCTAGATGAGCAAGGTCGCACTGTAGATGCAACTGGCAAGGAGATTGAGCTGACACACCGCATGCCTACCCTTAAGGCCAATATTCGTGCTGTGAAGAGGGAACAGTTTAAGCAACAGCTAAAAGAAAAGCCATCAGAAGACATGGAGTCCAATACTTTTTTTGACCCCCGAGTTTCAATTGCCCCTTCCCAACGCCAAAGACGAACATTTAAATTTCACGACAAGGGCAAATTTGAGAAGATTGCTCAACGATTACGGACCAAGGTATCTAACTTAGAGTATAACAGACTTTAGAAGTTAGGAAACTGATGCAAAGGAAAATAAATTCTTTCATTATGGGAAATTGAACAAATAGGTAATTTGAAGCAATAAGTAACTTTAAATACCATATTCCTGGAATACTTGATTTTTAGTTGATTTCTCTTTCTAGTTACTTTGTACATAGATGGAAATAATATTGAGTCTGAAAATTTTCACATGCAGCTGCCAGTAGAGGGAAACAATTCAAAGGTCTCTGAGTGACTGAGGAAATCTAGCCTGGTGTTAAAATTTGCTACATATAATTTCCACCACTAGAGAGTTGAATGGAATATATTTTCAAGTAGTTTTGCCTTTCCTTTTTTGTGTTCTCAAAGTGAGGTTTTCATATAATCCCATTTCTGCATATCTGCTGGAGGCCTACACTGTGAGATAGAGGTGAGATGTATTTAAATGAATTAAAGGATAAAGCAGAACAACTCTTTTTTTCTTTCAGATATTATGAATCCAATGTGTTAGATGTAGAGAGTTAACAAGAGGTGCTTTAAATGTGGCTCCAGTTTATCTTTCTTATCTTGGTTTATCTTGTCTTTAGGCTCAACTGGAGAAGCTACAGGCAGAGATTTCACAGGCTGCTCGAAAAACAGGCATCCATACTTCAACTAGGCTCGCCCTCATTGCTCCTAAGAAAGAGCTAAAGGAAGGCGATATTCCTGAAATTGAGTGGTGGGACTCATACATCATCCCCAATGGCTTCGACCTGTGAGTTTGTTAATTAATACCTTTTAATAATGCTCTATTTTTTTTTTAATTTTTTATTTTTCTTAAAAATTATTTTAGGACATTGATGGACCTTTATTTTATTCATTTATTTATATGCGGTGCTGAGAATCGAATCCAGTGCCTCACACATGCTCTACCACTGAGCCACAACCCCAGCCCCCAAGGCTATAGTTTTAATGGGAAAAATGGTAGGTATTAAATAAAATTGTTAAGTCTAAGGGAAGTAGATAACTGTACAAAAGCTCATATGTTTTTAAACAATATGGGTTATTTTTAAGCTTTTTGTTAATGTAGCAGAATTAGGGACACAAATAAACTATAAAAACAAATTGGCAAAACTTTTTCTTCTTTTTTTAAGTGGTGCTAGAGACTGAACCCAGTACCTATTTGTTTTTGTTACACATCCTTATTTGGTTTTAGCATATTTTTCTTTTCTTTTTTCTGTAAAGTAGCAGGAGTTAAAGCTCTGGTGAGGATTTTATTATGTTTTGCTTTGGTTTTTGTTTGACTGAATTTTCTTTTTTTTTTCCACATTTTTTTATTGGTGCATCTTAGTTGTACATATTATCACATTTTTCTTAAATACATTTTTTTAAACTACATATTCTTTATTTTTTTTTTAAGGTGGACACAATATCTTTATTTTTTATCTTTATGTGGCTGAGGATTGAACTCAGTTCCTCAAGCATGCTAGCTGAGAGCTCTCTACCACTGAGCCACAACCCCAGCCCTTAAACTACATATTCTAAGTATCACCCCTGGAATTGAGCCTAGGGGTGCTTAACTAAGGAGTTATATCCCCAACCCCTTTTTTTTTTTTTTTTTTTAATTTTAAAATTTTTAGATAGGGTCTAAGTTACTCAGGACCTTGCTAAGTTGCTGAGGCTGGCTTTGAACTTGCAATCCTCATATCTCAGCCTCCCAATCCATTTGGATTACAGGTATGCATCACCACACCCGGCTGGTTTTACATTTTAAAAATTTTTCTGGTCCTAGGGAATGAACCTAAGGGCCCTCAACCACTGATCCACAGCCCTTTTTAGTTTTTATTTGGGGACAGGGTCTCAAATTAAAGTTACTTAAGGCCTTGCTAAGTTGTTGCGGCTGGCTTTAAACTTGTGATCCCCTTGCCTCAGTCTTTGGAGCCATGGGGATTAGAAGCATGGGCCATTGTGCCGGGCTGTTATTACATTTCTTAAAGATCCAGTTGTAGGGCTGGGGTTGTAGTTCAGTGTTAGAGCGCTTGCCTAGCATGTGTGAGGCACTGGGTTTGAGCCTCAGCACCACATAAAAATAAATAAATGAAATAAAGATATTGTGTCCATCTACAACTAAGAATATTAAAAAAAACAAAGATCCAGTTGTAGAACACAACAACAATTCTTAGTTGCTGGTACAGTTAATGATAAATAAAATTTTATTAATGCATTTGGATAACTTTATATCTACTCCATCATTTTTTTTTTTTTTAATATTTATTTATTTAGTTTTTGGGTGACACAACATCTTTGTTGGTATGTGGTGCTGAGGATCGAACCCGGGCCGCACGCATGCCAGTCGAGTGTGCTACCGCTTGAGCCACACCCCCAGCCCTCTACTCCATCATTTTGATATATGGCTTTAAAAGACTGTGTTTTGGCCTTTTCCTACTCTTCCTTTGTCAACCACCATCTCAAGTATTTATTATTACTAATGAGAGAATGTGGTATCTATTTAGGGGTGTTAGGCTACAAAAAAGATTGAGAATGACTGGTTTGGAGAGAACTTCTAGCCTTACTAGGACTTGGGTTTCTCATACTGAAAATAATGTATAATCTAATTACATATTATAGATGTATAATGTTAAAAGCTAGAACACATAATAGAAAATGGAATTTTTCTTTGTGTCTCTGAGAGTCCCTTTCTTGGCATCCTCTCTACCCATATATCCTGTTTTCTTTTTTTTACTCCAATTTTAGTACAGAGGAAAATCCGAAGAGAGAAGATTATTTTGGAATCACAAATCTTGTTGAACATCCAGCCCAGCTCAATCCTCCAGGTAATGAATTGATTACTCAACCAAGGCATTATCCAACAGAACTTTATGCAGCAGTGATGGACTTCTTCTGCATCTCTGATAATAGTTACTATCCTTGTGTGTGTGTGTGTGTGTGTGTGTGTGTGTGTGTTTTGGTACTAGGGATTGAACCCAAGGGTACTACTGAGCCACATCCCCAGGCCTTTTTTATACTTTTTTTGGGGGGGCGGGGGGATACTGGGGATTGAACTCAGCAACACTCAACCACTGAGCCACATCCCCAGCCCTACTTTGTATTTTATTTAGAGACAGGGTCTCACTGAGTTGCTTAGCTCATTGCCATTCCTGAGGCTGCTTTGAACTTGCGATCCACTTTTCTTAGCTCCCAAGCCACTGGGATTACAGGTATGCGCACCGCACCCTGCTCTTTTTTTAATATTTTATTTAGAAACAGGGTCTTGCTGGGTTGCTTAGGACCTGGCTAAATTGCTGTGGTTGGCTTTGAACTCCCAGTTCTCCTGCCTCAGCCTCCTGAGCCACTGGGATTATAGGTGTGTGCCACCATGCCTGACACATGATTATTGAGCACTTGAACATTGAATTGCACTAGTGTAGTTGAGGACCTTGGTTTTTTATTTTATTTAATTTTAATTAAATAGTAGAGGTGACTAGTAGCTACTATATTAGACATGTAGCTGTAGAGCATTGATGCCCAGTCTGTAGATGGCCTCACTGATGTATATTACAAGTTGGACTACTTTTGCAGTAGTGGTAAACGGCAACTCCAGTCTTGTACACTACCAGTGTATTCCTGATCATCTTTAATCTTTGTCTTCAGTCTTTTTTTCTCCTATTCTTTGTTGTTTCCTTTCCCCACCCCCACCATTCTAGGGATTGAACCCAAGGGTGCTTCACCTCTGAGCTATATCTCCAACCCTATTTATTTTTTAAGACAGGGTCTCCCTAAGTTCCTGAGGGTCTCGCTCCATTGCTGAGACTAACTTCAAACTTGTAATCTTCTTGCCTTAGCCTCCTAAGTCACTGGGATTATAGGAGTGTGCCACTGTGCTCGGCTCATTCTTTTTCTTTTCTTCTTTTTCTTTTTGGACCAAAAGTTTATTGGCTCAGTCAAAAGAGAGGTTTTAGTTGTGGCTGCATTTTTGTATTTTTACCAAGCTGAATGCCTTGGGTAAATCACTAAGTACATTGGAAATTTCCTTTTGTATATAGAGATCTCAAAAGTTATGTGGATCTAAACAATTTTAACACTCTTCATCAGACTTGAGATGAACCAAGGAAATATCCTAATTGGTAAATTTCACTTGACAGTATCTCCCAGTAAGAAAAATAGATTGAGACCTTTAGATATAGTTGGAATATCCCTTATCTGAAAGGCTTGGGACCAGAGTGTTTCATATTTCAGAGTTTTTCAGATTTTGAAGTATTTGCAGAATTTATTAGTGCTGATGATGCTTAAAGAGTTTTGGATTTTTTTTTTTTTTTTTTGGTGCTGGAGATTGAACCCAAGGTCTTGTGCATGCAAGGCAAGCTCTCTACCGACTGAGCTATATCCCCAGCCCAAGAGTTTTGGATTTTGAAGCATGGTAGAATTGGTATTTTCAGCTTAGTGGCATTCAACCTGTAATATAGTTACTTATTTTTATTTTACCAGATTCTGTTTACCTTTAAATAGTATAAATCATTAGAAGAATGTGGGTTTTGTTTCGTTTGGTACAGGGAATAGATTGCAGTGACATTTTACCCCTGGAATATATTCCCATCTCTCTCTCTCTCCTTTTTTTTTTTTTTAATATATTTTTTAGTTGTAGTTGGATGCATACTTTTTTTTTTTTAGACAGAATTTTTTTTTTAAGAGAGAAAGAATTTTTAATATTTATTTATTTATTTTAGTTTTCAGCGGACACAACATCTTTGTGGTGCTGAGGATCGAACCCGGGCCACACGCATGCCAGGCGAGCTCGCCACCACTTGAGGCACATCCCCAGTCCGGACGCATACCTTTATTTATTTAATATCTTAATTTTATTTATTTATTTTTATGTGATGCTGAGGATGGAACCCAGGGCCTCACCTGCGCTCTACCACTGAGCCACAACCCCAGGACCCCTCATCTCTTTTGTTGTTGTTTGCTTGTTTTTTAAGAGACAAGGTCTCTCTTAAGTTGCCCAGGGTGGCCTTGAATTTGCAATCCTTCTGCCTCTACTTCCTGAGTTGCTGGGATTACAGACCTGTCACTATGCCCAACTAGTTTTTGTTTTAAATTATTGTGTAGACTTGCGTTATGATTTCAGTGCATTCTTACCATATGCTGTGTCTTTAAAATTATAAATTTTATCATCTCAGCCAGTAGTTTCAAATCACATTCCATGGAAACATTGAGGTGTAGGAGGTGGGATCTAAGTAGAATTCTAGATACCTTTCACTTACCCCAAATCCTCACCAAGAGGAACTAGAACTGCTTTAATTTTTTTATTTTTTGTATTTGCTACATTTCATTTGGTGAAAGGGTTTAACTGCTTAAAGAAAAACGACTTAGAACACTATTTATGAAAGATGAGAATCCATTTCTAAAATGTAACCATGCTGTTCCCTATCACAACTTACAAACAGCTAATGATAACTCAGCTAAATATCCTTTGAAAGTGATTGGTATTTACCTAAGTGACCCTAATATTCTTATTGCTTTGGTATGCTTATTTCTCTGATAGTTGACAATGACACACCAGTTACTCTGGGGGTGTATCTCACCAAGAAGGAACAGAAGAAGCTGCGGAGGCAAACAAGGAGGGAAGCACAGAAAGAACTCCAAGAGAAAGTCCGGCTGGGCCTGATGCCTCCTCCAGAACCAAAAGGTACATGTCTTAGCCCTGCCTATTAAAAAGGGTGACAGATTTATCTCTTTATTTCTAGAGAACCTTAACATCTCTTTTTGAGTGCTTTCTATTTCTCAGAATCATTCTTGGGTTCTTTCCTTGAATTCCTACCATCTTCTTTGTTTATTTTGTTTTTGGTACTGGAGCTTGAACTCAGAGATGCTTTATCATGGAGGTACATCCCCAGCTCTTTTAATTTTTTATTTTGAGACAGGGTCTTGCCGAATTGCTGATGGTCTTGCTAAGTGGCTGAGGCTAGCCTTGAATTTGGGATCTTCCTTCCTCAGCCTCCTGAGTCCCTGGGATAACAGGAATATACCACTGCACCTGTCTGTCTTTTCTTTTCTTCTTCTTCTTTTTTTTTTAATATTTATTTTTTAGCTTTGGGTGGACACAGTATCTTTATTTTATTTTTATGTGGTGTTGAAGATCAAACCCAGCGCCCCGCACATGCCAGGCAAGCATGCTACTGCTTGAGCCACATCCCCAGCCCATATCTTTTCTTTTTTAAAAAATTTTTTTGTAGTTGTAGATGGACAATATGCCTTTATTTTGTTTGTTTATTTTTATGTTGTGCTAAGGATTGAACTCAGTGCCTCATGCATGCTAGGCAAGCGCTCTGCCACTGAGCTACAACTCCAGCCCCTATCTATCTTTTCTTATTAAGACAAGTCAGAGGCTGGGGTCATAGATTAGTGGTAGAGTGCTTGCCTAACACGTGAGGCACTGGGTTCAATTCTTATCACCACATAAAAATAAATAAAATAAAGGTTAAATTCTTAGAAAAGAAAAGAAAAAGACAGGTCAAAACATTCATGATAGAGGTCACTTATTGGCTATATTAACATTCTGATTTTCCTGGAAAAATATACTAGTGTTGAAATTCGCTAAGGTAGTAGTTGTAGTGTTTGCATGGACTTATACATAAAATTTAATATTTTAATTTTTAAAATGAAAATTCGGTATAAGAAAATTCACCCTTGTAGTTACCATTATCATTCAGTTAATATTTTGAATGAGCACTGGTATATATAGGATTTCATTTTTTAGATGCTATAAGAGCAAAAAATACCAAAGAAATTAAATTTATTTTTTCTTTTTTCAGTACTGAGGATTGAACCCAGGACCTTTTATATGCTAGGCAAGCACTCTACCACTGAGCCACATCCCCAGCTGTTTATTTGTTTTATTTTGAGATAATTCCCTAAGTTGCCCAGGCTGGCCTGGAACTTGTGATCTTCCTGCCTCTGCCTTATGAGTAGCTACAATTACAGAAGTACATGTTGTGCCCAGCTGCTTGTCTTTCTTAACATAAATGCATATCGATTTTTCAGAATAATTGTGTGAACTGTGAAAACAGTTAATTGGTGGGATTTTCAAGATAGGAGGTATTGGAGGGGGTGATTTTTTTTGAGCAGAGATTTAATAGAAGTAACAATATCAATTGATAGAAAAGATAACAGGTTATTCCAGCAAGAGAACTAATTTAGGAGATTAATTGCTGTCCTCTCTCCACTGCAGTGAGAATTTCTAATTTGATGCGAGTATTAGGGACAGAAGCTGTTCAAGATCCCACAAAGGTAGAAGCCCATGTCAGAGCTCAGATGGCAAAAAGACAGAAGTAAGTGCCATGGGATTGGGTGGAAACCCAGGGCGAGTGCCTTTTCCAAACTTTTGGGGGATCCATATTTGGAGGGAGGGGAGAGTCCTCTGTTGCTCTCTCTTTCTCTTAGCCCTGCCTCTGGTCTTCAATGCCTTTCTCACTTGTGGATGTCCTTCCTGTCACGACAGAGCGCATGAAGAGGCCAACGCTGCCCGAAAGCTTACAGCAGAACAGAGAAAGGTCAAGAAAATTAAAAAGCTTAAAGAAGACATTTCACAGGGGGTACACATATCTGTATATAGGTAGGTGTCCAAAGTAGGCCGTCCTTCCATCTAGTGCACAAGACAGAGTCATTGTGGCCTAAAGTATACCCTGTACCACTTCCTACTCTGGCTTAATAACCCTAGTGTGAATCAAGAGCTTGTCATTCTTTTCCAGTGGAGAATTAAATATTTCTTATTTGTTGTTGTTATCTAATTTTTCCTCATCTCAAGTCTTAGTTAACCAACATTTATTTTGAATAATGAATGAATGAATATACTTGTTCAGGCCAAGTTGTTAAGTAAAAATTGTTTGTTCTTGTGAAGTATAAAATATCATATTTCTTCAAAACGCATTAATATTTCTTTCCTTAGCAATTTTTTTTTTTTTTGGTAAATATTCTTATTTGTAGATGGACACAATATCCTTATTTTGTTTATTATGTGGTGCTAAGGATCAAACCCTGTGCCTCATGTGTGCTAGGCAAGTGGCCTACCACTGAGCCCCAGTCCCAGCCCCTTAGCAACCAACTTTATTCTGAGTATTGCAGTAATCCTTTTATCCTCACTCCAAAATGAATTTGTATGTTGTAAGTATTTTTCTACCTTTGTGTTGATTTATTGTTTTCATTTTATTATTTTATCCTTCTATTTATTAAATGTACTTATTTTTTTAAACTATATACTTTTATCATAAACATGGTACATTATTTAAAAAATAATGGATGCTTATTAAGATAAAAAATATTCTACAATACAGTAGGGCACTTAATATAAAGGTTCTCTTCCTGTTCTTTGATCTCTTTGGTCTACTTTTTTTTTTTTTTTTTTTTAAGGACTATTCTTTATAGGTAATTGTTACCTAACAGTTTTTCCTGCCCTCTAGAAAATTTTTATGCTTACATAGTGACTACATTTTAGGCATCTACAAAAGAATTTGTAGCTGGGTGTGCTAGCGCATGCCTATAATCCCAGTGGCTCAGGAGGCTGAGACATAGGATCAGGAGTTCAAAACCAGCCTCAGCAACTTAGCAAGGCCCCAAGCAACTCAGTTAGATCCTGTCTCTAAATAAAATGTAAAAAAGGGCTAGGGATGTGGCTCAGTGGTTAAGCACCTCTGGGTTCAATTCCCTGGTATCAAAAAAAAAAAAAAAAGGAGAAGAAGAATTTGTATATCTTTACACCATCACCCAGAAGTTTATAAATATTTTTGGGTGATAGTATATCCTTCTAAAGAATTCATTATAGAGTAAATTTTTATTAACTGCTGTTTGTTGTAAATTGTACACTTTGCAGAAATATTAGAAAATGGAAATATGTTTGTTCAAGAGATCTTTGTTTTTAGAGAGAGCCATTTTGGATTCATCTGTTTGTTTGCCATTCCATTCAGGTAGCTACTGTTGCTAAAATTGAAGACATAACTAAGCTTTCCCTCCTCCAGAGTTCGAAATTTGAGCAACCCAGCCAAGAAGTTCAAGATTGAGGCCAATGCTGGGCAACTGTACCTGACAGGGGTGGTGGTACTGCACAAGGATGTCAACGTGGTAGTAGTGGAAGGGGGTGAGTCTGAAAAAAATTGAGAGAGACTGTCCCCAGACAACCCTAAGCCTAGAGTGATTAGCATTGTGGGGAAAAGGGAGTAAATAAGGTATTTTAGAACCATACCTGGATATAATATACTGGGCTACTTTTTCTGTGTTTTTTGGAGTAGAAGGCCACAGATGTAGTTCCCGGGATTACTTCAACTACCACATTAATGTCTGAACATTAATGAGCTGAGAGGTTCTTTCTATCCCATTATTTTCTATGGCTCTGGCAAAATTCTCCTTCTCTGTTTCCAGGCCCCAAGGCTCAGAAGAAGTTTAAGCGTCTTATGCTGCATCGGATAAAGTGGGACGAACAGACATCTAACACAAAGGGAGATGGTGAATGGGGGTTAGAGGGGATAAATTGGGGGTGCTGTGATCTGTGGGAGGTAGGGATGGTGCATCTGTCCATTTATCTTACTCCTTTCCTGAGAGACTCCGGCTAACAGTATATACAGCGTTCAGGAACTTCAGTAAGATTTATTCAGACTGTGAGCCTGCTAGAAATTATACAGTATTTGTTACATGGTCATATGCATGGATATTAAAATTATTTTTCTGCCTGTCCTTTAAGGCTTTTCTATTATCGATGGTTTCCCTGTCTGTCCTGAATCTGCATAGTTGTTACATGAATGTATTTAGTTTGTGAAAAAAATTTTCTGATCATTAAAAGCTTTTTGCTTTGATCAAGAATTTTTTAAAATTTTATTTATTTATTTATTTGTGGTACTGGGGATTGAACCCAGGGCCTTGGGCATGCAAGGCAAGCACTCTACCAACTGAGCTATAGTCCTACCAAGTATAAAGATAAACTTTTTGGTACAATTATAGCTCAAGGTTAGAGCACTTGCCTAGCATGTGCAATGCCCTGGGTTCAATCCCTAGCACTACCAAAAAAAAAAAAAAAATCATGCTGTGGTGGCACATATCTTTTTTTTTTTTCAGTTCTCGGCGAACACAACATCTTTGTTTGTATTTGGTGCTGAGGATCGAACCTGGGCCGCACGCATGCCAGGCGAGCGCGCTACTGCTTGAGCCACATCCCCAGCCCATGGCACATATCTTTAACCTAGCAATTTGGGGGTCAGAGGCTGGAGGATCACAAGTTTGAGGCCATCCTCAGCACCTTAGATCTATCTCAAAAATTAAAAAGTGAAAAGGACTAAGATGTAGCTCAGTGGTAAAGCACCCTGGGTTCAATCTCCAGTACCAAAAATGAAAAAATATTTTTCATTCTTTTGCCCAACTTTTTTATTCATACACACACACACTTGACATTCTCCTAGCCATTATATTTATGTCAGCATTCATTCTTCCCACTTGGCATGGGGTGCAAGCCTGTAATCCCAGCAACTCAGGAGGCTGACGCAGGAGAATCACAAGTTTGAGGTTAGCAAGTCCCAAAACAACTTAGTGAGACCTTGTAATGGTTGGGGGTGTGGCTCAATGGTTGAGTATCTCTGAGTTCAATGCCTAGTATGCACCTCCCCCCCAAAAAAAAAATTCATTCTTCCCTTCTTTGAAGACCTAGACCAACTTCTGACATTTTGGGATCTTAATATGTTGCCCAGGCTGGTCTTGAACTTTTGTGTGTGAGCAGTCCTCCTGGCTCACCCTTCTGAGTAGCTGAGGACTAAGCATACCTATCACTGAGCTTGACTGAGAACTCTACTTTTCTTAAGTTTACCTAAGTATGGTCCTTCTGTACTTTTTCTCCTTAACATATTTAAAGTATACTTTTGCTCTATAATCTATATTCTCTTTAGCAAGTATTCTTTAAGATATTTTCATTTGATGTATCTGCATGCCTCTCCTCCATTAGGCTAACGAGTCCTTAAAAATACCCTATCGGGAGCCAGGGCTGTGGCTTAGTGATAGAGTACTTGCCTAGCATGTGTGAGGCACTGGGTTTGATCCCTGGCACCACATAAAAATAAAAACTGATACAATAAAGGTATTGTGTCCATCTACAACTAAAAAAAAAATAAAATAAAATAACAACAAGAAAAAGAATAACCTATCATATAGACATCCAAAGCCTGGTTCTGAGAGTGCCTAGGACAACTTTTTATTGTTGATTGCTTATCTATTATTTCCTTATTCTTAGTGTCTGGTACAGCTTTTAACACATAGTAGGTCCTCAGTAAATGTTTGTTGAATTAAGTCCCTTTCTTCTTGGAGCTTCCATTCTAATATGAGAAAAATAAAAATTAACAGAAAACAAAACATGATTTCAGTACATGGAAGAAGATGATAATACTTAAGAGAACATGGGTAGAGTTGAATATTATTTGTTTAGAATCTAAATCTGTGGTCTCTTGTCATGAGTCTAGAATAAAATTTAGCTACATTGTCTTTTCCAGATGATGAAGAATCTGATGAGGAAGCTGTGAAGAAAACCAACAAATGTGTACTAGTCTGGGAGGTAGGTGATCCTTTGTGAAGCATTGAAGTAAAACTTTAGCTAGTTCCTGATGGTTAAAGTTATACAAGTGGAACAATAAAATGAAATAAAACTTCTCTGTTTCTTTTTAGAATCTGTCTTTAAACATTTGGAAGCAAATGTTTCCTGATTATATTTTAGTTAAATTATTATGTTTTGGGCTGGGGATGTGGCTCAAGCGGTAGCGCGCTCGCCTGGCATGCGTGCAGCCCGGGTTCGATCCTCAGCACCACATACAGAGATGTTGTGTCTGCCGAGAACTAAAAAATAAAAAACATTAAAAAAATAAATAAATAAATAAAATAAATTATTATGTTTTAAGACATTTATTTAGGAAGTAGATACATTTAAGTGAGAATGGGGGCAGTGTCAAAAAAAGAGATGCTTTGGGGGTAAAGCTAGGAATACACATTCATGGGAGAATGTGGGTCATCTTCAGAGTGAGAGACAGCTACATTTTTGTTAAATTAATCAGCATTAATTTTTTTTTTTTTTTTTTTCATTTTGAGGCAGTATCTCACTCAGTTGCTTAAGGCCTTGCTAAATTATTGATGTTGGCCTCAAACTTGTAATCCTTCTGCCTCAGCTCATTAGTTGCTGGGATTACAACCATGTGCTGCTGTGCTTGGCTCTGAATTGAAAGTTATTTCATAGTTATGAGTATGAGACTCAAAAAGAGGGGAGTGAATTGTGTGTGTGTGTGTGTGAGTGTGTATATGTACATGTATGTGTGTATATAAATATATATATAATGAAAGAAGTACCCTAGATTTAAGAATATACAGTTGTGAGCCAGGCGTGATGGCACACGCCTGTAATCCCAGTGACTTGGGAGACTTGAGACAAGAGGATCGAAAATTCAAGGTCAGCCTCAGCAACTTAGATCCTGTCTCAAAATAAAAATTAAGGGCTTGGGCTGGGGATATAGCTCAGTTAGAGTTCCTACCTCAAATGTACAAGGCCTTGGGTTCAACCCCCAACACCACAAAAAGGGGGGGTGGGCTAGAGATGTTGCTCAGTGGTTAGGCAGCACTGGGTTCAATCTCCTGTACTTGCCGCCCCGCCCCCCTCAAAAAAATATATAGTGCTCTGGGCTGGATCTCCAGTATTGCAAAAAACAAACAAACAAAAGTGGGTTTTGCTTATTAGCTGAGCAGTCTGAGCAAGACAATGTTAAATTCTGTTGCCTTGTCTATAAAAATGTGGATATTATTTGCTGTTCTTATCAGGTTTTGTTTTGAGAACCCAATTAGATAATAATCTGAAAATACTTCATAAAATGACCTAAATCCATCTTCAACAGAACCTTTTTAAAGTTTATCCAATTCTTTCAAAGGCTGAGGGTGAAGCTCAGTGATAGAGCACTTACCCAGCATGTGTGGGGGCTTGGGTTTGAACTCCAGCACTGGGGAGGGTAGGAGTTGTCAGTTCTTTTATTCATGAACTCTTGTTAGTGAACCATTATTGCTGTTTTCATTTTATTATTTTAGGTTGAGTTATTTTATCTCTACCTATCCCCAAACCAAGGTCTTCCTAATTTGCTCAGGCTGGCCTTGAACTTCTGCCTCAGCCTCATGAGCAGTTGGGATTACAAGCTTGTGCTACCATGCCCAGTTTCATCTTCCATTTATTAAATGTGCTTATTTTTGTTAACTTGTTCTTTATTTTATTTATTTATTTATTTATTTTGGTGGTACTCAGGACCAAATCTAGGACCTTGGCAGGTGTGGTGGTGCACACCTGTATTCCCAGCAGATCTGGAGGCTGAGGCAGGAGGTTCTCAAGTTCACAGCCATCCTCAGCAGCTTAGTGAGACCCTGTCTCAAAATTTTAAAAGGGCTGGGAATGTGGTTTGATGGTTAAGTACCCCAGGGTTCAATACCTGGCACCAAAATGAATGAATGAATGAATAAATAAAGAAAAAACAGGAGCTAGCACTTGCCAGGCAGGTGCTCTACCACTGAGCTACATCCCCAGCCCCAAAAGCAACTATTGTTTTTTTGGCATGGCAGGGGATTAAAGTTAGGGCCTTCTACATGCTGACCAAAGGCTGTACCTTAGAGCTACATCCCCAGCTCTGTTTATCAAAAACTTTTTTACTTTTTTTTCCTCCCAGTAATGGGAATGGAACCCAGGGCCTCACACATGCTAGGCAAGCACTCTACCACTGAGCTACATCCCTAGCCCAAGACCACTATTTATAGAAATTGCTATTAACAGTATGTATCCTTATCCCAGACTCTTCAATTAATGCATACAAATTACACTAATCATTGTACCTTTTGTGTGTTACATAAATCCTTACCTGCATATTTAATACCCCAGACTCCACATCTCTTCCATTTATCTTTGAGAGCCCTCAGAGTCAGAAACAAGCCAAGTTCTGTTTTAGCCTCCTTATTGGAGTCTGCCCCCTGAAAACCTCTTTAGGTATCATTTTATAACTGCCATTGCTGCTGGCGCCTTTGCTGAGAATGCTATTTCACCCTGTACTATGTCTTTCTATTATAGTTCTTTGCAAGTTTCCTCTTGTTTCTCCTCTCCCCACCCAACTGCTTTTTGTCTCTGGACCCCAAAGCCTCCTGCATGTATACACAGTTTTCACTAAACCTTATAAAAAGAGTTCTTCCAGACTCTGGCTCTCTAACTCTGTTTTCCTACAAAGGCCCACATCTATTCCTTGAGGCCCACTGAGAAATAAGTTCATCCCAACACACCGTGTATTATCTTTTTTGTGATGTGCTATTTCAACCAGATATTAGAGCATAGAATCCTTGCTCCTTTAGTCTAAAAACTTAAACCCTGCCAGTCATGGTAGTAGTACACTCCTATAGTCAGTCCCAGAGACTTGGGAGGCTGTGGCAGAAGGATCACAAAGTTCAAGGCCAGCCTGAGCAACTTTTTTTATTTTTGAGACCCTGTTTCAAAAATTAAAAAAGAAAGAAAGAGAAGCTGTATGAATTCATCTGTATAAATTTATGAAAACTCATGAATGTCCAAGGGTAGAGATTATAATTGCTTTAACCATAAAATAGCATTCAAGTAGGCACTTCATGGCACAAATGTTTATTAGATCTTTTAATAAAGCATTATATCTGATTTAAATAACAAATTGAGTTCTTTGATATGTGGATGCTAACACCATAAGAGGAGAAAGAATAAGAATTCATTGGCTTAGACAAAGGGGAATGAAGAGAAGGGATAGGGAATGAGAATAAGAAAGAGTAGAATGAATGGGACATAACTTTCCTATGTTCGTATATGAATACATGACCAGTGTATTCTACACCATGTACAATTATAAGAATGGGATCCTAAATTATACCCTTTATATGTATAATATGTTAAAAGACACTCTAATGTCATGTATATCTGAATAGAACAAATAGAAAATAAATAAATAATTGAGCTGGGTGTGGTGGTGCAGCCTATAATCCCAGTGACTCCAGAGGCTAAGGCTGGAGGACTATAAGTTGAAGACCAGCTTCAGCAATTTAGCAAAACACTGTCTCAAAAAAAAAAAAAAAAAATGTGTAAAAAGTTGGGGGGTGGGGATGTGGTTCAGTGACTAAACACCCCGGTGTTCAGTGCCAAGTATCTAAATGAATAAATAAAAAAAATAACAAATTGCTGATCTGAGAGTATAATTCAGTGGTAGAGGGCTTTCTTGGCATTTATAAGGCCTGTGTTGGATTCTCAGCACTGCAAAAAAAAAAAAAAGTTGTGCTTTTTTTTTGTTGTTTTGTTTTTGTTTTTTTTTAGTCCTGGGGATTGAACTCGGGGGTACTTAACAACTGAGCCACATCCCCAGCTCTAATTTGTATTTTATTAGAGACAGGGTTTCACTGAGTTACTTAGCACCTCGCCATTACTGAGGCTGGCATTGAACTCATGATTCTCCTGTCTTAACCTCCCTAGCTGCTGGGATTATAGGCATGTGCCACTGCGCCCAGCTGAGAAACTAGTGTTTTTATTAAAAGGTTTATCTCTTTCCCAGGGTACAGCCAAAGACCGGAGCTTTGGAGAGATGAAATTTAAACAGTGCCCTACAGAGAATATGGCTCGTGAGCATTTCAAAAAGCATGGGGCTGAACACTACTGGGACCTTGCACTAAGTGAATCTGTGTTGGAGTCCACTGACTGAAACTACTGCAAGCCCTTGCCTCACCCCACTGGCCTTTGTCTCTTCAGTTCTCTCCCTAATCTTCTTCCCAACCTACTTCCACGTGTGTGTGTGATCTCAGAACTGTGCCACGCAGACATTGGGGCAAAGGGAGAATTCCCTTTCCTAGTCAGCCTGGTAGCTACCCTATATTCCCCTATGTGCATATGATTAAAGAGTTATTTTTAAACTTGGTATGATATTTTTCATGTAATCATAGGTATTAGAGTTTGGGTCTTCAGGTCTTTATTTCCAGACTTGTAGCAATTGCTGTGGAAATGATATTTATCAACAATATTTATGTATATATAATGGGTAATGGATGGATAAATGGATATGTATGTTTAAGTGTAATGGAATGTCTGACCTCATCCTAAAATAAGAGTGATTTCTGGGGCAGAATGAAGCAGGGGAAGTGTTGAGAATTTAAGGGACAGGAGACTGATAGTGTCCATTCCTTAATCTTTAGTTGATTGGAGTTAAAAATTAACCAATCACCTCAGGTCTTACAAATCATTTCCTCAGATAGGTGCATATAATGAGAATGTTAGTTCTGGCTGAAATATAGACTCAGGGAGAATCTAAGGAGGGTAAGTCAGTTGGTAAGATGAACTAGGATTTAAGTTTTAGCTCAATTTGTCTCTTACTAATACATTTTCCCCCTTTTTATTTGTCTCTCTCCCTTTCTCCTTTTTAATGCGAGGAATCCCCAGTCAACCAAGGGTCTTATGCATGCTAGGCCCTGCCACTCAGCTACACATTCAGGCTTATTTTTCCTAAGTATTTGACTCAATGTGATTGGTTCTGTTTTAGCATTTAATATTTGTGTGTTGATTTTTTTTTTTTTTAAATATTTGAATCAGGGTAAGCATCCATTGAAGTCCAAATGCCTGTCCTTCCATTTCATGTTGCTTATTGAGTATATATTAGGAATAGATCAACAAAAAAAACAGTAAACTGGGTGTGGAAGCACACTCCTGGAATCCCAGCAACTGTGGAGGCTGAGGCAAGAGGATCACAAGTTCAAAGGCAGCCTTAGCAACTTAATGAGGCCAAAGGAATGTGGCTCAGTGGTAAAGCACCCCTTCATTCAATCCCTAATTTAAAAAAAAAAAAATGAAAACACTTTTTATTTGTTTATTTATTTATTTATTTTAAAGAGAGCGAGAGAGAATTTTTTAATATTTATTTTTCAGTTCTCGGCGGACACAACATCTTTGTTTGTATGTGGTGCTGAGGATCAAACCCGGGCCGCACGCATGTCAGGCGAGCGTGCTACCGCTTGAGCCACATCCCCAGCCCTTGAAAATACTTTTTAAACGGGGCACAGCACATACTTTGTAATCCCAGTTCGGTCTGAGGCAGGAGAATTGCAAGTTCAAGATTAGCCTCAGCACAGCTGAGCTCAGTGTTACATACCTCTAATCCTGGTGGCTCCAGAGGCTGAGGCAAGAGGACCACAATTTCAAAGCAATTCAGCAAGACCCTAAGCAATGTAGCAGGACTGCATCTCAAAAAGTAAAAAAGAGGGCTAGGGTTGTGGTTCACCGGTAGAGTGCTTGCCTTGCACGTGTGAGACCCTGGGTTCCATCCTCAGCACCACATAAAAATAAATGAGTAAAATAAAGGTATTGTGTCTAACTACAACTAAAAAATAATTATTAAAAAAAATAAAAAACAGTTGGAGGGAGTGAGGCTGTAGCTCAATGAAGGAGCATTTTGCCTAGCTTGTGTGAGGTAGTGGGTTCCATTTTTAGCAAATAAAAATAAGTAAAATTATTCTGTCCATCTACAACTAAAAAAAAATAATGGGGATGTGACTCAGTGATTAAGTGCGCCTAGGTACTACCACCACCGACAACAAAGAAATTTAGCCTCTCCAATTTACCAAGACCCTGCCTGAAAACAAAAAACCTACTGGGGTTGTAGCTTAGTGGTAGAGTGCCTGGTTTCAATTCCCAGTACCTCCCCCCACAAAATTTAACCTTTTAAAAAAAGTTACATATTTCAGATTCTAATTAAAGTTCCAATTTTAAGGTAGTACTAGGGATCCCTAGGAACAAAGAGGTAGAAAAAGACAAGGATCTGTGAAAGGGCTTAAGGGAAACCAGTGTGACTTGTCCCTTTTTTTTGTTTAAAGAGAGGAGAGAATTTTAATATTTATTTTTTAGTTTTCGGCGGACACAACATCTTTGTATGTGGTGCTGAGGATTGAACCCCGGGCCGCATGTATGCCAGGCAAGTGCACTACCACTTGAGCCACATCCCCAGCCCCAGATTTCTCCCTTTTTTAGACATAAGCAAACTACCCCAGACAAGGGAAGTTGTTAATTCCTGGAGCAGGATAAAATCTTTGGAAAAAGACTGGGCTATGGCTCAGTGGTAGAGTGCTTGCCTGGCATGTGTGAGGCCCTGAGTTCAATCTTCAGCACCGCATATAAAGTAAAAAATCCATCGGCAACTAAGAAAAAAGCCTAGCCTATGCCTACTTTGCTGCTTTAAGTGCACATTATATCCTGAGACTTGCAAGTTGAGAGAATTGAATAGTTATTAGTGTTTCTTGATTAATGCAGATCCCAAGGGCAGGGGACCTATTGTTTATCACAAATGTATGTATAAATAATTTATACATTATTTCAAAGATGTATTCATTGAATAGTATCTGAAAGGAGTATTTTTTTATTATTCACTATGAAGTACCTAAAATGAGACTGCTTCTTGTCAGATCACTCTTCCCTGTGCTTTAGGGCATTCTTTCCTTTTTTTTTTTTTTTTTAATATTTATTTTTTTAGCTATAGTTGCAAACCACACCCTTATTTGTTTGTTTGTTTATATGTGGTGCTGAAGATCAAACCAAGGGCTTGCACATCCTAGGTGAACGCTCTACTGCTGAGCCACAACCTAGCCCTGCTTTAGGGTATTCTTGCTGGGCATGGTGGCGCATGTCTGTAATCCCAACGGTTCAGGAGGCTCAGACAGGAAGATTGCCAGTTTAAAGCCAGCCTCTGGCTGGGGATGTGGCTCAAGTGGTAGTGTGCTCGCCTGGCATGCTTGCGGCCTGGGTTCAATCCTCAGCACCACATACAAACAAAGATGTTGTGTCCGCCGAAAACTAAAAAAAAATAAATATTAAAATAAATAAATAAAGCCTCAGCAACTTAGCGAGGCACTAAGCAGCTCAGTGAGAAACTGTCTCTAAATAAAATATAAAATACTGCTGGGGATGTGGCTCAGTGATTGAGTGCCCCTGAGTTCAATTCCTGGTACCAAAAAAAAAAAAAAGCTTTCTTGACCACACAGTATTGAGCATTATGTTCAGTAAACATTACCTACTTATTTTAAAAACTTAAAAGTAAGTTTTAGAGGTGAGGAATCTAAAGGCATAGAATAGGGGCTGGGGATGTGGCTCAAGCAGTAGCGCGCTCGCCTGTCATGCGCCTGTCATGCGTGCGGGCCCGGTTGGATCCTCAGCACCACATACAAAGATGTTGTGTCCGCCGAGAACTAAATAAATAAATATTAAAAATTAAAAAAAAAATAAAGGCATAGAATAAAAAATTTGCCCAAGTTTATAAGCAGTCAGTGGTGGAGCTTAATTTGACAAACCATGGTTTGTTTGAATAGAGCCAAAATGCAGCTACTGATATATACTGCCTTTTTTGGTAAAATGAGTGGATAAAGAGAGATGTACTCTTCTTTTCAATGTCGTTCTCAGGATAGGTCCTATATTGAAATGCTGTCATTAATATACCGTGAACTTTAGCAAACTATTTCAAACCCTTTTGAACAGCTTTAATAAGGTTTTTTGTTGTTTTTTCTCCTTTATAGAGGTTTAGAAAAGTTGTTTTGGTTTTTGTTTTGGTTCTGAGTATTGAACCCGGGGGCTGTTAACCACTGAGCTTTTTTAAACCCTTTTTAAAAATTTCAGGGTTTTAGCCTGGGGATGTGGCTCAAGCCGTAGTGCGCTCCCCTGGCATGCATGGGGTGCTGGGTTGGTTGGATCCTCAGCACCACATAAAAATAATAAAGAAGTTGTGTCCACCGAAAACTAAAAAATAAATATTAAAAAATTTCTCTCTCTCTCTCTCTCTCTCTCTCTCTTAAAAAAAAAAAAAAAAAAAAAAAAATAGGGTTTCGCTAAATTGCCCAGGCTGGCCTTGAGCTTGAGGTCCTCTTGCCTCAACCCATTTAGCTGTGATTCTAGTTTTCTGCCACTGTTTCCAGCTTTTCTTTCTTTTTTTTTAAGAAATAGGGACTTTGGAGCTGGGGATATAGCTCAGTTGGTAGAGTGCTTGCACAAGGCCCTGGATTCAATCCCCAGCACCACCAAAAAAAAAAGAGAGAGAGAGAAGGTCCTTTCTAATTTTTTTTCTTTTATCTGTAGTGGGGATTGAACTTGGGGATTCTCACTCTACTGATGAGCTACTTCCCTCCCAATCCTCACCCCTCTTTTTAATATTTTTTTGGAGGGGTGGATACTGGGGATTGAACTCAGAGGCATTCAACCACTGAGCCACATCCCCAGCCCTATATTATATTTGATTTAGAGACAGGGGCTCACTGAGTTGATTAGTGCCTCTCTGTTGCTGAGTCTGGAATTGAACTCTCAGTTCTCCTGTCTCAGTCTCCTGATCTGCTTGGGACTATAGGCCTGCGCCACCCTACCCTGCAGTAGTCTTCTATTTTGAGACAGGGTCTTGCTAAATTGCCAAGGCTGGCTTGAAACTTGAGATCCTCCTGCCTCAGCCTCCTGAGTTGCTAGGATTACAGGTATGAGCCATTATGCCCAGCTTAGTTTTTAATACTTAACAGAATTTATACTCATTCATTCTTTAACTCTGCATTTAATAAAAAGAACATATTTGGCCAGGTGTGCTGGTACACATCTATAATCCCAACCACTGAAAGATGAGAGAGGAGGATTGCAAGTTCAAGTCCAGCCTCAGCAATTTAGGCCCTAAGCAACTTTGCAAGACCCTGTCTCAAAATAAAAAAAATAGAAGCAATGTGGATGAGTGGCAAAGTGTCCCTGGGTTAAATGCCCAATTAGAAAGGAAAACTAACAGGGCTGGGACTCAGCAGTAGTGTTATGCTCGAATTCAGGACCCCCAAAGACCACCAGAGACCCAAGATCGATGTAAGCAGCAAAGAGGTGTTTATTGCAAGCTAGCTCGGTCCTCCGCGCGCGCACACACACAGCAACTGGTGATGCTGAGAGGCCCCAAACCCAGGGTTTGCAGCATTTTTATACATTCTTTGGAGAGGGCAGGGACTTCACATACATCATAGCCTCTTTTAGCAAATCATCACACACCGCGGGAAAATCAAATAACAACTCTAAAACATGATTAGCACATTCACTGGCGGGAACAAGTTGGGTAGGGGTGATTGGTCAGTACAAAAGGGGTATTCATTTGAACTGATTGGTTTAAGCCAAGAGGGGTGTACGTGCTGAACTACATGGTTTCCCAATATGTTATCAACCACCATAAACTACTGGGAGGGTCATCTGGCATCCCAGGTATTTCCCTGTCTCATGCTAATTGGTGGTTGCTAGGGGGCTGCTATGGATCCCCACCTAGCCTGACTGAGTCAGGGACACCTGGCGCAGCAGATCTCTCCTGTTATTTGTAGATAAACAACTTAGCAGGGTGGGAATGTGCCTAGTGGTGCTCTGTGGGTTTTTCCAAGGACAAAGGCCATGTCCCTTCCTTGGACAGGCTTTGTTCTGAGATAGAGGCTGATTTTTCAGTAGAGCACACGTCTCACATGTGTGAGGCCCTGGGTTCTATCCTCAGCACCACATAAATAAAATAAAAAGGTGTTGTGTCCACTTACAATTAAAAAAATATTTTAAAAAATTAGTGCTTACTCTTAGGTTAAGCATAGTTATTATGTACTGTGTATGAACATATATAAAGTTGTACTTTTTTAATATTAAAATATCATGGGTATTGGGAGGATTTGCAATAAAGATCTATGAAAAAATCTTTAGGGGCAACCATAAAACAAAACACTACTGTTCTAGTTGCTCAGGTAAAAACCCTTGACTTTGCCCAATGTGCTAACATTTACAAGTAGTCCTAGCTCCTTGGGCAGGAGGC
The DNA here is from genome assembly GCF_001458135.2 of Marmota marmota marmota. Taxonomy (NCBI): domain Eukaryota; kingdom Metazoa; phylum Chordata; class Mammalia; order Rodentia; family Sciuridae; genus Marmota; species Marmota marmota. The sequence continues at coordinate 6,741,910 of NW_026000079.1, read as the reverse complement.
TGAGGCAAGAGGATTGCTTGAGCCCCAGGAGTTTGAGATCAGCCTGGGAAACATACTAAGACTGTTAGACCAGGACGCAAGAAAAGACCACTGACTCCAATTAAAATCAAATTAAAGCAAGCTTATTATTTCGACCGGCCGGGCTGCCTCTCCCTCCCAAAACAGCGGGAACAAGACAGCCACCCCAGGTTTCCTGCAGCCCAACTTTATAGCCCAGAAAGTTACACAAAGGGGGGTTACAGATAACAGAACTTTGACAAGCATCACACTAATGGTAGTTTACATTTTTTTGCTGGCCCCAACATCAGAATTTATGAAGACCATTAGAGCCTCAGAGAGGGTCGTTGTCTGGCCAGGGAAGGCCAATATTTATGAGGTGTCACTAAAGTTTCAGAGAGGGCTGCTATTTGGTCAGAGAGCCAGGCATGGGTGAGTTCAAGGCATGGGCAGGCATTCCAAGCAGGTTCAGAATTTGCAGTAATTTAAAGCTGAAATTATCTTTTCATGGCTTTGTGGCGGGATGGCTCCCAATTTTAAGAAAAGATCAGGTTGGGTCTATCAAGACCACATCTCCAAAATAAGCAAAAAAAAAAAAACACCAAACCATTGGTGCTACTTTTGATTCATTTGTTTTTCTCATTCCCAACATAAATCCGTGAATAATCCTTTGAGCTCTTACTTCAAAATATATCCAGAACTTTTTTTTTTTTTTGATACCAGGGATTGAACTCAAGAGCATTCGACTACTGAGCCACATCCTCAGCCCTATTCTGTATTTTATTTAAAGACAGTGTTTCACTGAGTTGTTGAGAGCCACAGCCATGTCAGCAGGCCACCAAAAGCCACAGTCTGGCTGGGCACCAAATCTGGAGGTCACGAGCCACTTGCAGGTTCAAACAGGAACTCCTTTATTGCCCTAACTCCACCAGCACTCCACGCGCACTCCCCTCCACCGGGCTCCTTGGAGCCGCCTTATTGCTGGTCAGCAGGGGTCTATATACAACTGAATACACAGCCTGTTTTAATCCAGCATCATCCAGTCATAGCAATTATACACAGCTTAACTTAATTATCATCTTAATGGCTCCCTGGTGTCACCTCTCAACCACTCCTTCTGGCAAAATGCTAGGCACCATCCTGACTTGGCTGTGGCTCTCAACACTGAGTTGGCTTTGAACCCATGATTCCCCCATCTCAGCCTCCCTAGCTGCTGGGGATTATAGGAATGTGCCACTGTGCCCAGCCTCAGACTTTGATGTCACTTGTCATTACTTATTTCATTATCCCTCTGGCCCAAATTTTTTTTTTTTTTTTTTTTTTTTTAAATATTTATTTATTTATTTGTTTTAGTTCTCGGCGGACACAACATCTTTGTTTGTATGTGGTGCTGAGGATCGAACCCGGGCCGCACGCATGCCAGGCGAGCGCGCTACAGCTTGAGCCACATCCCCAGCCCCCCAATTCTTATTTGGATTACTCAAACAGTTTCCCAATTAGTAGCTCTAAAGTCTGTTTTCAACCTAGCAACCAATGCAATCTTTTAATTAATTAATTTATTTACTTATTTAAATATTTTTAGTTGTAAAGCCAAACAACTTAATTTTGTTCATTTATTATTATTATTATATTTTATTAGTTGTTGATGAGCCTTTATTTATTTATATGTGGTGCTGAGAATCAAACCTAGTGCCTCACACATGCTCGGTAAGCGTTCTACCATTGAGCCACAACCCCAGCCCTATTATTTTTAATGTGGTGCTGACGATTGAACCAAGTGCCTCACACATGTGAGGCAAGCACTCTGCCACTGAGCCACAACCCCAGCCCCCCAGTGTGATCTTTTAAAAATATATATATAATTTTTAGTTGTAATTGGACACAATACCTTTATTTTATTTTTATGTGGTGCTGAGGATCAAATCCTGTGCCTCACACATTCTAGGTGAGTGAACTTCCTCTGAGCCACAACCCTAGCCCCCAATGTGGTGGTGCATGCCTATAATTCTAGTGACTTGGTAGACTGAGGCAGGAGGATCCCAAGTTCAAGGCCAGCCTCCACAATTAAGTGAAGGCTAAGCAGTTTAGGAATTGGGGGGGGGGGTGGGGCTGGGGATGTGGCTCAGTGAAAAAGCATGAGGGTTTAATCCCAGTAGCAAAAACATCACAAGAGCCTGACATAGTGGCACATGCCTGTATTTGTAGTACTCCAGAGGCAGAGGATAACAAGTTGAGGACAGCACTGGGCTATTAGTAAGACCCTATCTCAAAACAATATAGCACTGGTGTTCAGTCCCCCATACCACAAAACAAAACCAAAAAACCCAAACAAAACATGACAGGATAGTCACCATGTAACTTCTTTGCTTAAAACTTCTCTCACTAAAAGAGCTTCCTATTTCAGAATTGTTAAATAAAATTTATAGGAGGAACGAAACTAAAGTTACTCATGCTAAAAAGATCCATGTCACCAAATGAAACTGTTGTTTATTTAACCTTTCAAGAAATCAGGATAATAGCCAAATTTCCAAATAGGTCATTCATAGCTAGCATGAAAAAGAAAGCATCCTACTTTAACTTTTACAAGGATTTGGATTGAACAATGTTTTTTCTTCTATTTCTGCCTTCCTCAGCCCTTTCTGATTAATAATGACTTTTCCGTTCAGCTCATTAGAACACTCATATTTTATGGAATGAAATATTGCCTGGTTTTAACCATAAAGCCAGTTGGTCTTTTTTTTCTTTTTTTTTTTTAAACTGTGGATTGAACCCAGCAGTGCTGTACACACTGAGCTACATCCCCAGTCCTTCTTTATTTTTTTTTATACACGGTCTCACTAAATTGCTTAGGGCCTTGCTAAGTTGCTGAGATAGGCCTCCAGTTTGTGATTTTTCTGCCACAGCCCTCCTACAGGCATGTGGCATTGTGCATAGTTAGTTTTCAAATTTGTTGAAATTTTGTCTTCTGGTAAAGTCCTTAACAGTGGCCTTCAAAGCCCTACCAGGAAATTTTCCCCTCTCCGACTTCACTCATCTTGTACCACATGTCCCCTTCTCTTATTCTCTTCCAAACTGGCTTCCTTGTTCTTAAGACATTTCCTGTGTTAGGGTCTTTGTACTTGGTGTTCCTTCTGCTATCCTGTCCCCTCTTATATCTGCTTGCTCATCTTTTTCTCGGGGTCCACATCAGATATCATTTTCTTTCAGAACCCTTGCTGGTTCACCATACCACTTCCCTTCACATTCACTTTCTTTCTCTGTCACATACTCTCTACACCTTCTGCTTTCTATTTCTTTCTTTTTTTTTTTTGCTTTCTATTTCTTTATAGAACTCACTATGCACTGAAATATGCTTGTTTAAGGTCTCCTGCCACTAAGCACCAAACGTTTTTTGTCTGTTTTACTGTTACTCCCACAAATCTCAAACAGCATTCCAACATTCAACAACTTTTTGTTGAATTAATGCTAGACGTGAACTTGACAAGACTCCTTGCTCACGAACCATATTGGGGAGCCATAAAATACTTAAAATTGCACTGTACAGTGGGAACACATGAACCTGCAAATCTGCCCAGAAGATCTACATAAGCCAATATAATGGAATGGTTGGTTTTGGGCTGTGTTCATCAACCGATATTTAAGGCTCTTGTAAAATTGTAATGTAGTAAGTAAGCAATTGAGATCGTAACTGGCCAAAATGAAGTCATATATTGCCAATCATTCTTTCCTCGCTCCAAATGTTTAACAGGGAAAATTTTTTGTTTCACTTCCTCAATTATTTCCTCTTCCTACAATCCAACTGGATTATGCAGCCGACTGGCTGGAATGGTATCGTCCAGGGGAGCGTGTAATGGACTGTTCTAGGAGTCTGCGTAGTGAATGGCTCGTGGGACCTGGCACATGCGCATCTTCTGCGGCGCTGCAAGATGGCTGCCAGCCATTTTGTCACGCGTCGGTGCCCCGTTAGCGATGGCAGCAGCTGGAGACGCCAAGAAGTAACAGTGAACTCGGAGCAGTGGGAATTTCCTGTCCCTGTTGTGTGAGCGAAACAGCGACAAGAGAGCGATCCCGCGAGGAAGCGAAAGGCGGAGCGGAGTGTTGGGCCCCGCCCTCTAACCTCTCCTTAGGTTGATCAGCTCCTTCATCCTTCCCTCTGGGTTTTTACTTTCAGTCCGCTGCGCGCAGATCTGCTGCGCAGGCGCACAAATAATCGAAGCGCTTCCTTGGCCCTAAGGGTTTGCGGACTCCTGCGCGCGCTTCTCAAACTCTTCCCTTGATTGGTCAGATTGCCCCGCCATCACGCCTCCCTTGGCTTTCAAGGTTGAGGAGGAAGCGGGGGGGGGCGGGGCCAGGCCGCGCGTGCGCGATGCTGTTGCTGTCCCTGGGCTGCTATTGCGTTGCAAAAAAAAATCCTGACTAGGTAGCCTTGGGCCTTTTCTGTGCAAGAGAATCTAAGGAGAGAGAAAGATTTCTGCAACTGAAGGGACAGTCGGGGAATATTAAATTTAAGATATTAACGCCAGCCCTGGCTCACAGGAGTGTGGTGATAGGGGTGAGTAAGGGCCTTAGCGTTGAGAGCCGAAGAGTAAAAAACCATTAGTTTCGGCGCCAGGCGTTTTGAAAGGCTTCTGTTTTCGTCGTATTTCTCTCCTGACTACTGACTGGTTTAAACACGACCCCTGAACAAATATCGATAAACCTTCGAGCCCGCAGCCCCACCTTGCAGCGCGTAGGAGCCGCCAGCGTGCCGGGCAGCGAGCCCTCCCCTCCGTCCCTCCAGGAGAGCCTAGCGCGTGCGCTCCCCCACCTTCTGGCCTCCCTCCCCGTCTACGGCTTCCACGCACTCGCAGTGATTGTTTTGCCAGCTCCCGCCGCCGCCGCCGCCGCCGCCGCCAGAGGAGTAGCAGCGCTTGTGCAAACCGGGAAGATGGCGGCCGGCGGCGGCGGAGGCAGCAGTAAGGCCTCCTCCTCGTCAGCCTCTTCGGCAGGGGCTCTGGAGTCCTCGTTGGATCGAAAATTCCAGTCGGTAACCAACACCATGGAATCCATTCAAGGCTTGTCGTCTTGGTGTATAGAGAACAAGAAACACCACAGCACTATCGTCTACCATTGGATGAAGTGGCTCCGGAGATGTGAGTTGTTGGGGCGCCCGGGACGGGAGGCTGGGAGGTGGAAGGAAGTACGGCCCGCAACGCTCGGGGCTTCCCCGCGGAGCCGCGGCGTTCGCTCGGGCTGGTTCTCCGGGAAGCTGGGACCGACCTCCCCAGCCCGGGCCGGGCTGCCCCGAACCGCAGGAGGTCCATTTCTTGGATATTTTCTTGCCTCTGACGTGGTGTGACCTTGGGCCGTTGGGCCCAGAGCCTTACAGATGTTCCCCTTTCAGCTCAGACGGAGCTTGCGAGTGGGCTGTGGGTTCCCCTGAGCCCCACCGAGATTGTCGCGTCCGTTTATTTCCTGTAGGCCTTGCTGTGAGTCGTCTCCGGTTCTCCTGGTGTAGACCAGGGATGTTTCAGCAGGGGAAGTCCACTCACTTAGCCAGACGGTGCTAGACCGTTTGGTGTTTTCTGCTGAGCTGAAACTTGTGATATGTAGTAAGGATGGCCTTATCTGGATGTCCCTAAAACTTGTGATGTGTACTGAAGGAGGACTTACCTGGATAGGTGTTACGGGAAACAGCATGAGCTCTGCGTGGGTCTGGGGCGACCGACCACCTGCTCTCCTTTTACCTGTGTTTGCTGCAATAAAATAAATACTTCTTGATACGGACTAGAAACAATTGGGATAGTTAGTGTCATCATTAAGACCTTATCGTGGAAGGCATATTTGGCTACTTTTTGGATACCTGAAGTATAGATTTTTTTTTTTTTTTTTTTTTACAGAATTGAATTTGTTTTCATAGGTAATCAAAACGGGAAACGTGCTTTTTAAAGCATATGATACTTTTTTTCCCCTTAGTTATTGCTGTTTTGCCTTGGTATGTGTGTGTTTCCCCCCACTTTGGTGCTGTACTACAGAAAAGAGGTCCATTCAGCATGGACTTTTCCAAAAGATTTCAAATTCTTAGGAGAAAATGTGGAGAACTCACTTGCTTCCTGCTGAGAATAGAGGGTTAACCCAAACTTCACATACATCTATTTGAATTTTAGTTTGCTTTCTCTCTATAGCATGTTACCAGTGAGACTGGTCATTCAGTTATTCTTACTTCTTATCCTACTTCTGCCATTGCCCCTGAAGTGTTTTGATTTGTCTTTACCTTGGATAAAGCTTGCAAAATTGTAGGTCCAAAGCTTCAAACCATTTGTGTTGGAACTTGGATTTGGAAATATTTCTTATGGTTTTTTGAATAATAATACTAAAAATTTAGTTAGTAGAGAAAGACAGGATTAGTTAATCTCTTTGCTAATAGCAGATCATACCTTCTTGCTGGAATGTAAAATTAGAACCTAGATTATCAAATATGCTAGCAATCATTATCAAAGACTTATCATGTGTCTAGTATGGGCCAGACATTTCATTATTCCATATAATATACTTTATAATGTACTGAGAAGTGGTGTTTGTTTGTTTGAGTAATGAGATTGAACACAGGGGTGCTCTATCTTTGAGCTTCTTTCCCAGCCCTCTTTATTTTTTATTTTAATCCAGGTTCTTGCCAAGTTGTCCAGGCTGGCCTGGAGCTTGCCATCCTCCTGCCTCAGCCTCTCTAGTAGCTGTGATTATAGGACCATGCCACTGGGCTCAGCTGAGAACTAGATTTTTCAACTATGGTTTACAAAAAGAGAACATTAACGCTCAGAAATGTCAGGTTGCTAATGGTTACTCAGTAAAATGTTGTAGTTGGGAACTGGCTCCACCATTAACTTTGTAAAATAATGTTTAATGTACTTGGTACACCACAGGGAGCAAACAGTGCTAATGTGAGCACGAGAACCAGTTCTCCACTCTGTCTTACAAGGTTTTTACTAAATTATGCAAGCATTTTATATTTCCTGCTGTTGGGTTCTACTGCTTTAATTCTTATGATTACATCCTTTGCAAGATTAAGGTGGTCCCTGTCCTTACCTTGTGGGGTCATAAATGACAATTACCAGATGTTTTTTCCCAGTCAGTAATAATGTGATACACTGGAGCCAGAATTTTTCTGCCTGTGCTATTGTTGATACCATGTACTATGTCTGAGCTTATTTCCTCTGTTGATATCTTAAAAGTGAAAAAATGATTGCTCTAAGAAGGAAATAATTCAGCTGAAGTTTGTTCTGTATAGTTTGTGTAGTTCTTTAACTATAAAAGCTTTTGACTTTATAAAACCTGGTATGATTTTCCTAGAGGAATGGAATTTAACTTTCTAAAATGGGTAGGGGTAATTTCATAGTCATTTTGTACTTACAACTTGGTTATAAATAAAGCCTTTTTTTTTTTGGTGCTGGGGCCTTATGCATAAGAGGCAAGCACTGTACCAACTGAGCTATATCCCCAACCCTTAAATAAAGACTTTTGAGAGACCTATTCAAATGAGTGCTGAAGGGAACAATGAAAATAGTTTGTGTATTGGACCACATTTTCATTTAATTTTATATTTCTTTTTTTTTAAATCTTTTTCTTTCTTTCTTTTTTTTAGTTGTACTTGGACCCAGTACCTTTATTTGTTTTTATGTGATGCTGGGAATCGAACCCAGTGCCTCACCAAGCTAGGCAAGTGCTCTGCCACTGAGCCATGTCCCTGGCCTCTTAATTTTATATTTCTTTACAGTTAGACTTACATTAGTTTGAATTTGGTTGCTAAGTCTACTTTAGACAAAATTGTGAAGTAGGTATTTCAGATTTCTTTCTTTTTTTTTTTTTTTAAAGAGAGAGAGAATTTTAATATTTATTTTTTAGTTATTGGCGGACACAACATCTTTGATTGTATGTGGTGCTGAGGATCGAACCCGGGCCATACGCATGCCAGGCGAGCAGGCTACCACTTGAGCCATATCCCCAGCCCGGTATTTCAAATTTCTAATCTTTCTGTCCATTTTCCTGATGCCACTTTTGCTTTTTTTTTTTCTCTCCTGACATCCACGATTTAGTAATTCAGATCTCTATGTAATTTAAGTAAATGCTATTCCAGAGATTTTTTGTGTGTGTGTGGGGGGGGACAGGTACCACATCTTCAGCCCTATTTTGTATTTTATTTAGAGACAGGGTCTCACTAAATTGCTTAGCACCTCCCTACCGTGCCTTTGCTGAGGCTGGCTTTGAATTCGCAATCCTCCTGTCTCTCAGCCTCCCAAGCCGCTGGGATTACAGGCATGCGCCACCGCACCTGGCTTCCAGAGATATTATTTTATTTACTTAATTTTTGTGGTGCTGGAGATGTAACCTAGGGCCTCCAGCATGCTGTTCAAGTGCTCTACTATTGAGCTATATCCCCAGTCCTCTGAGTTCTTTCCATTTTATCATTCATTTAATAATGTGTCATAAGAGACTTTTATTCACCAAAAAGAAAAATAAATTATAAAGGAAATAATTTACTGAAAGCAAGTGTGCTCTCTGAAGATACACACCGATTAACCAGTTTTCTTCAGACATTTTAAAATTTTGCTTGGCTGTAGTGTTTATTGTCTCTTTTTCTTTCTTTCTTTTTTTTGGTACTGGAGATTAAACCAAGGGTTTAACTTTTGCATGTTAGGCAAGCACTCTACCACTTCACTATATCCCTAGCCCTCATTATCTCATTTCAAAAAGTTATCTTTCAGTAGTATAAGCAGATGCTTATTTTTAAATCTTTTCTCTGCTTTAAAACCCTCCCTTGATACCCCATTGCAGCAGAGTTACGTTCTAAACTTCTTTTACTGTGGTCTACAGCATAAGACCCTACACTTAACTGCTCTGCTTGCTTCTTAGTTCTTTTCTGATCCTACCTTCTCTTCATTTAGATCTAACCTCAGATATTACCTCCTCAGAAAGGTCTTGTTCACCTTCAGTTGCTATTATGTCATCTTATTTTCAGTATATGAAATCACTTATTAAATGTTTATTGTCTATTTTCCTTTGTCAGATGACAACCTGTGTTTTGTTTATTGCTGTATCTCCAAGCAACTAGAACAGAATGTGGCATTTAGTAAAGCAATCATTAAATATTTATCAACAATGGTGTGAAATAATCAGATACTTGAGGAACAGAATTGCTTTTTTTTTTTTTGGTATTGGGGATTGAACTCGGGCATTCTACCACTGCGCCACATCCCTAGCCCTATTTTTTATTTAAAAATATGTGCAGGTTCAGGATGTGGCTCTTACATGGATGTGATGTGCAATTTGACCTGATTATCATTTCTATACTTCATTCTTCTTTCCCATTTTTATTCACTTGTTTCTTTTCTTTCATTTTATTTTTGGTACTGGGGATTGAACCCAGGGGTACTTAACCACTGAACTGTATCAACAGCCCTTTTTTCTAATTTGAGACAGGGTCTTTCTAGTTGCTTGGGGCCTCTCTAATATTGCCAGTGCTGGCCTTGAATTTACCATCCTATTGCTTTAGCCTTCTGAGTCACTGGGGTTTACAGGTGTGTGCCGTCATTCCTGACTTCTTCCCATTTTTAATGTATAATGATAATCAGTATGGAAAAGTAGAAAAACGTAGACTTTGGAATTAGACCTAGGTTCAGATCTTAACTCAATCACTTCATCTTGGGTGACATACTATGTGAGGTACTTAAACTGTGATCCTTAATTTCTCATCAATAAGTAGAGATAATAATGATCTTTCATAGGATTGTTATCTAGGTATAAGAAGATAATGCATGTATTTTAGCCTGCAACCTAGGACATAAAAAATTGAAATTATTTACTATGATCATTCAGATAAAAATAGTCTTAAAATCCTGAATATTCAAAATAAATTATGGCAGAACCTTGTTTTGGGTACAGTGGTAGAATTTACATTCTTGGTTGGTAGAAGATATATTGGACTAGACTCCCTGAAGTGATAGTGAATGTTGCAAGTTCTCTGAAGAACTAGTAGAAAAAAATGTAAAATACTATGTTTATGATACCTCTATTTTGTCTTCTTTCTTTTTCAGCAGAGGGAATCTATTTTATTAATATAGTTTTATATAGTAGCAAATGATCTTGGTTTGGGTTTTGCAGTTTGATAAATCCTTTGGTAATTTATGGACTCTGGAGTGTATCCTAGAACCCAGGATTTTATTCAGCAGTTGATCCTTTTTAGCGCCTGTTTCACCTTTTATTTTTTCCTTTTTCTCAACAATGTGTTTCCATCTACAATGTTTATTTCTCCAAATCTTTTAACAATTAAAATACTCTCAATTAAAAATAAGTATCTTTATGATTTGCTGTATTTTGTCTTATTTCTAATTATTGAATACTTGTTCTGTTTTGGAGAGCTGTGTGAGTTTAATGATTTTTTTCAGGAAATAGTAGAAATGTGATTGCTACTTAGTTGTAGAACACAAAATCTGTTGATTTCCCTTAAGGTATTTTTCTTTTAAAATATTTATCTTTTAGTTATAGTTGGACACAATACATTGATTGTATTTATTTATTTTTATGTGGTGCTGAGGATCTAACCCAGGGCCTCCCATGTGCTAGGTGAGGGCTCTACCACTGAGCCACAACCCAGCCTTTAAGCTATTTTTGATATAAATTTTATATACAAAAATAAAGAGGTAATGACACTTCCTTTTTTTTCATCACCCCACTTCAGTACTTATCAACTCTATGGTCAGGTTTTTGTGTTTTTTTTTAATTTTTAATTTTCATGGATATCTTTTACCCCCTCCTCTTCATTACTTTGAAGCAAGTTGAAGTACAGTCTTTTATGTTTTTCACAAGAGACAAACATAGAGTAGAAAAATAGTCATAGAGGATTTATTTGTTGCAGAGATCTACAAAGTGCAGTTACTTTTTTTTTTTTTTGGTGCCAAGGATTGAATTTGGGGGCACTCAACCACTGAGCCACATCCCCAACCCTATTTTGTGTTTTATTAGAGACAGGGTCTCATTGAGTGCTTAGCACCTTGCCATTGCTGAGGCTGACTTTGAACTGGAGATCCTCCTGTCACAGCCTCCTAAGCCTCTGGGATTACATGCCCGTGCCACCACCCCCAGCTCTCAGTTACATTTTTTATCCATGGTAATGTTCTGTTAGTTTGAGTCTCATGAACTTTAAGTGGATCATGAAGCTGGTAATAATTTTATAGCTAATGTTTGTTAAGTGCTTACTATGTGCCAAATGTTCCTAAGCATTTTACACATACTAATTCTTTCAGAATTAAATTTTAAAAACATTGTCCTCACAATTTTTAAAGTAGGTATTATAATCCCCATTTTACAGATGACAAAATAGAGGCACTGAGAGGTTAAGTAACTTGCCTCTGGTTTCAGAGCTAATTAATAGTGAAGCCAAGATAAACCCAGGCATTCTTTTTTTTTTTTTTTTTAAGAGAGAGAGAGAGAGAATTTTTTAATATTTTTTTTAGTTTTCGGCGGACACAACATCTTTATTTGTATATGGTGCTGAGGATTGAATCCAGGCTGCAAGCATGCCAGGCGAGCGTACTACCGCTTGAGCCACATCCCCAGCCCAATTAAGAGGTTTTTTATGGCAAAACATTTGAACGTATACTCATCAGTGAAGAGTTCAGTCTGCTGTTTGTATATATGTATATATTATTATTATTATTTAGTGGTGGATACTGGGGATTGAACCCAGGGGTCCTGGGAATGGTAGGCAAGTACTCTACCACTAGGGTACACCACCAGCCTGCTCTTTTATATATGATATTCCACTAATCTGAGGGCCTGGGACCATTTTCTGGAGTTTGGCCTCTGAAATGTAGCCTGTCCTTTTTTGTTGTTTACATTCTTTGTAATCTTATCCTGTGTTGCAGATAGGTGGGCTAGTCTTGTAGAGTGTAACAATGTTATAATTATATATGTATACCAATGAATAACACAGGTGGACTAAATACAAATTCTGACTTAAGAGTTCTAAGATGGATTTTGCTTATAAATCGCTAGTTTACTTTCAGTTCTTTCAACAGTATTTATTTTTAATATTTAAAACATTTAAAAATATTTTATTCCACAGTAGTCATACATAATTATGAGATAAGTATAATACTGCCCTTTTTTTTTTTCCTTTCTTTTGTATGTGTGTGTGTGTGTGTGTGTGTGTGAGAGAGAGAGAGAGAGAGAGGGAGAGAGAGATACTGGTGGTTGAATCCATGGGCACTCTGCAGCCCTTTTTATTTTATTTTTTTTTTAAACATTCATTTTGTAGTTGTAGGTGGATACATATTTTATTTTTATGTGATGCAGTGCCTCACACAAGCTAGGCGAGTGCCCTTTCCTCTGAGTCACAGCCCCAGCCCTAGCCCTTTTCATTTTTTTAAAATTTTTTTTAGGTTGTTGATGGACCTTTATTTTATTTGCTTATTTATATGTGGTGCTAGGAATTGAACCCAGTGCCTCACACATATGAGGCGAGAGCTCTACTGCTGAGCTACAACTCCAGCCCCCTAGCCCTTTTCATTTTGAGACAAAGTCTCACTAAGCTGTTGAGGCCAGCCTTGAACTTGTGATCCTCTTGTCTTAGCCTCCTGCATCACTGGACTTAACAGCTGTGCACCATTTTGCCTAGCTTTATTTTTTTAAATATTACTTTTGGGGGGAGTAGATACGGGGGATTGAATTTAGGGGCACTCGATCACTGAGCCACGCCCCCAGCCTTTTTTTTAATGTTTATTTTTTAGTTGTAGTTGGGCACAATACCTTTATTTCTCTTATTTATTTTTATGTGGTGCTGAGGATCGAACCAGGGTCTCGCACATTGAGACGAGCATTGCGCTGCTGAGCTACAACCCCCGACCCTTTTTATCTTTTATTTTGAGATGGGATCAGACCCAGCGCCTCACACTTGCCAGGTTAAGTGCTCTACCACTAAGCCACAATCCCATCCCCCTAAAGATTTATTATTTTGCAGTGCTGAGAATTGAACCCAGAGTCTCACTCATGCTTGGTAAGAGCTCTACCACTGAGCTATAGTTTCAGCAAATATATTTTTATTTTTAATTGGCACATAGTAACTATACATATTTTGGGGGTATAGTGTGACATTTTAACACATTTATAATGTATAATGTTCACATCAAGGTAAGTGGCTTATTTGTCACCTCAGACATAATTCATTTCTGTATGTTGGGAACATAAAATTCTTTCTACTAGGTATTTTGCAATATACAAGCGATTGTTTTCAAACATAGTCTCCTTACTATGTTATAGAACCTTAAAAGTTATTCTTCCTGCTAGGCACTGTGGTGCATGCCTATAATCCCAGCAGCTCTGGAAGCTGAGGGAGGAGGATCATAAATTCAAAATCATCCTCAGAAAATTGGCGAGGCCCTGAGCAACTTAGGAAGACCACTATGGCTCAGTGGTTAATTGCCCCTGGGTTTGATCCCTGGTATTTAAAACAAAAAGTTATTCCTCCTCTCCCACTGTACTCCTGAACTTGTTAACCCTCAACAAATATTTATTGAGCAGCTGTGCCAGGCACTGTCTCGGCACTGGGGATACCAGAGGGCGAACAAAAATCTTTATCATAACAAGAGTTTATACTTTAGTAAGAGGAGATAGGCATCAAAGATAGTAAATAAGTGATAATAAATGTATCAGAAGGTGATAAGTACTATAAAGAAATATAAAGTAGGAAAGAAGATTATGAGATTTGCAGTTTTAAACTAGACTAGAAGGAAAGGCCTTACTGACAAGGTGAAATGTGAGTAAATAGGTAAGTTAGTAAGCAATATAGATAGGAAGGCATGCAAGAATATTTAAGCCAAAAGAACAGAAAAGTATAAAGATCCTGAGGTTAATGTATGTCTGGTGAGCTAAAGGAACATATTATTTTTCTGTGGTGCTGAGGATCGAACCTAGTGCCTCACACATAACACTAAGCCACAAACCTAGCCCTTCGGCTTTTATTTGAATGAGTTACTGAACTATGAGTAGAGGAGGGATATGATTGATTTATGATTGGAGGTGCTGCCAGGGATTGAACCCAGGGTGTTGTTCATGCTAGCTGTTTTGTTTGTTTATGGTGGTACTAGGCATTAACCCAGGGGTACTCTACCACTGAGCTATATCCCCAGCCCTTTTTATGTTTATTTTGAGGCAGTGTCTTGCTAAATTGCCCAGGCTGGCCTCAAACTTGTGATTATATTGATGTTGTTTTAGGTGTCTATTTTTAAATATACCTTTACTGAGATATAATTTATAAATATAACTTTTTTTATATAGTGAATATTAAATCCAGGTCCTTATATATGCTAGGCAAGCATTCTAGCACTTAATGAAAAGACAGGGTCTCACTTAGTTGTCCAGATTGGTTGTGATCCTCCTGCTTTAGCCTCTTAAGTAGTTTGAATTATAAGTGTGCACTGTTGTGTCTTGTAATATTAACTTTATCATTGGAGGTTACAGCAAAGGTACTGCTGCATGGATCTAGTGAGGCTAAACCAAGAGTAGAAATAAGAAAAAGATTAAAATAGATCATTTCTTTGGGGGAATTGAGATAAGGTTTACTTGGAGCCTCAGAAAAAATCTAAACCAAGAATACACTAGATCAAGTGTGTAGAGGCATCTAAGATGCCAGAATGCCTGAGAGCCTTCTCTATGAACCTCTGCTCTATCATATTTAATGCTCTCTCTTATTAGACTTACTTCTTAATTTACATTGATTCTCTAGTTGATCTCTTCCAGCTTTCTGGCCCTAAAACAATGTATGGCCCGAATAGACACCTTGGGGTAACTGTTGCATATTTTAAAAAAATATTTATTTTTTAGTTGTAGTTGTAAAAATACCTTTATTTTTATTTATTGATTTTCATGAGGTGCTGAGGATCGAACCTAGGGCCTCACACATGCTAGGTGAGCGCTCTACTGCTGAGCCACAACCCCAGCCCACTGTTACATAATTAGGCTAAAACAACTAAACTGTGCAATTTATTTATTTTTTTGGGGGGTGGAATTACTAGGCATTGAACTCAGGGGCACTCACTGAGCCACAACCTCAGCCCTCTTTTGTATTTAGAGATGGGGTCTCATTGAGTTGCTTAGCGCCTCATCATTGCTGAGGCTGGCTTTGAACCTATGATCCTCCTGTCTCAGCCTCACTGCTGCTGGGATTACAGGCATGCACCACTGTACCTGACCTCAACTGTATAATTTAAATGAATTTTATAGTCTAGGGATGTCATTCACTGGTAGAGTACCCCTGAGTTCAATATGCAGTATCAAAAAAAAAAATAAATAAAAATGAAAGGTTAATATTGCATTATTTGTCTCTGTCTCCCCTTTGAATGCCTTGATCATCTTTTCTTTATTTTATTACGCTAGGTTCATAGAAGTGTAGATAATATTTTTCTGTGTTTTCCTGGCAATTTTTTAAAACATGGAACTACCTTATTTCTAAAGTCAATATACATTAAACAAGCCTTTATAGCTGTATTATGAGACTTTATAAAAAATAGTCCTATGTTCTTCATTTAGATGCTTTGTTTCACATGGAAAAGGGTGAAATATCCTTGGCCCTAGCTGGGTTTAATACAATGTAATGTGTAAAGTATACATTTATTGTACCAGATCCCATAGTAAGCTAACTGTTAAATTGTGGAATAGATGAACATTCCTATACAAGTACCACATGCTTTCCTTCTGAAATTTAGACAGGGGAAAAAAGAAAACATGAAAGTAGCAGGGAGAGAGACAGGAAGGGGTTGTGGGGGACGGGAAAAGGGATAATGAAGGGTATGATCAAAGTATGTTATATGCATATACAATTATGCCACCATGAAATCTCTTACTCTATATAATTTAAATGCACTAATAAAAATTAAAAGCAAACATTCCTACAACTTGAAGTGTGAAACAGTATTGATAGACTTCAACATGGTATGGAAATATTTTCAGAGAAAAATTACAATTGCAGTGGAAAAAATACTAATATGAAAATTTGTTCAAACACGCCACCTCAGAATCACTTTAATATCTGTTTTGTCTGCTGAAAAGGGATGAGTCTATGGACGTGTGTGGTTTCTTAGGGAGTGGAGGCCCACTGATTTATTCTTAGTAATTTGGCGGCCTTCCTTTTGTAAGCTATATATAATAGCTGTATCCAAAATTCTTTTCTCTTAGACTTTTTAAAAATATTTTTTAGTTGTAGAGGAACACAATAACTTTTTTTTTTTTTTTAGTGTGATGCTGAGGGTTGAACCCAGTGCCTCACGTGTGTGAGGCAAGAGCTCTATCACTGAGCCACAACCCAGCCCCGCTCTCTTAGACTTTTTTTTTTTTTAAGATGTTGATGGATCTTTATTTTATTCATTGATTTATATGTGGTGCTGAGGATTGAACTCAGTGCCTCACACATGCTAGGTTCTACCACTGAGCCACAACCCCGCCCTTCTCTTTTTGATCAATCAGTATTGATTCTTATTTTTTTTGAACTGGGGATTGATCCCAGGGGTGCTCAGCCACTGAGCTATATCCCTAGCCCTTTTTAGTTTTTGAGACAGGGTCTCACTAAGTTGCTGAGGCTCTTTTTAAATTTTTGATCCTCCTGCTTCAGCCTCCTGAGTCGCTGGATTTACAGGCATGTATCATCATGCCCAGCTTAGGCTTTTTTTTTTTTTTTTAAAGAGAGAGAGAGAATTTTAATATTTATTTTTTAGTTTTCGGCGGACACAACATCTTTGTTTGTATGTGGTGCTGAGGATCGAACTTGGGCTGCACACATGCCAGGCGAGCGCACTACCACTTGAGCCACATCCCCAGCCCTTTTTTTTTTTTTAAATACCTTTATTTTATGTGGTGCTGAGGATGGAACCCAGGGCCTCACACATGCCAGGCAGACACTCTACCACAGAGCTACCACTGCAGCCCCTTCTTCTCCTTTTTTTTTTTTTTTTAACTTCACTTTCCCATGCATTTATTGTTTTACAGCAGTTCCTCCAAGTAGAGAGATTTGGATTAGTGGTTTTAAAATTTCAATTTTCTGAAAACTAAGGGTACATAGAGTTTAGTTTAATCTGCAGCAGGAGCTCAAAGACCATAGTAAAAATTCCCCAAGAATTTAACATCATTATAACAAATCATCTTGACTTTCTCATCTGTCATGGAAACAAAAAGTAGTTGGTGTTTTGTAATACTTTGGGATTCCAGCATCCCCACAGATTTGAATTATAAACACTGGAGAAATGTACATCTTGTGCAAAGTGATAGAACCTAGCTAGTTACTTATTTTGGGAAAAGGCAACAAATCCATTTGTGCTTTGAAGCATTAAAGTTTTTCTTTGTTTCTTTTGGACGGGTAGTACCAGGGATTGAATTCAAGGGCATTCGGCCACTGATCCAAATCCCCAACCCTATTTTGTATTTTATTTAGAGACAAGTTCTCAATGAGTTGCTTAGTGCCTTGCTATTGTTGAGGCTGGCTCTGTACTGGGGATTGATTCCCAGGGATGCTCGGCCACTGAGCTATATCCCTAGCCCTTTTTATTTTTTGAGACAGGGTCTCACTAAGTTGCTGAGGCTCTTTTAAAATTTTTGATCCTCCTGCCTCAGTCTCCTTAGCCGCTAGTGTTACAGGCTTGTGTCACCACACTCAGCAGCATTAAAGTTTTTCTAGCCAAGATAAGATAGTTTATAAACCTCATTCTTGGGCCATTGTTGTGGCTCAGCAGTAGGGCCCTCACCTTGTACATGCAATCCTCTGGGTTGCATCCTCAGCACCACATTAAAATAAATGAATAAAACAAAGGTATTGTGTTCAACTACAACTAAAAAATAAATATTTTTTTTTAAAGAGAGAAGAGGGCTGGGGATGTGGCTCAAGCGGTAGCACGCTCGCCTGGCATGCGTGCGGCCCGGGTTCGATCCTCAACACCACATACAAACAAAGATGTTATGTTGTGTCCGCCGAGAACTAAAATAAATGAATATTGAAAGATTAAAAAAAAAAAAAAACGAGAGAGAGAAGAGAGAGAGAATTTTTAATATTTATTTTTCAGTTTTCGGTGGACACATCTTTATTTTATGTGGTGCTGAGGATTGAACCCAGCGCCCTGCTCATGCCAGGCGAGTGCGTTACCACTTGAGCCACATCCCCAGCCCTAAATATTTTTTTAAAATACCTCATTCTTACTCTCTTCTTTTTATTTTATTTATTTATTTTTTAAAAATGTTTCTTAGCTGTTGATAGACCTTTATTTAATTTATTTATTTATATGTGATGCTGAAAATTGAACCCAGTGCCTCATACATGCCACACAAGTGCATTACTGCTGAGCCCCAGCCCCAGCCCACTCTTTTCTTTTTAGAGAAAAGTTGAAACATAGACTTCTTCTTCTTCTTCTTCTTCTTCTTCTTCTTTTTTAACATTTATTTTTCAGTTGTAGGTGAACACAATACCTTTTTAAAAAAATTTTTTTTTTAATGTGGTGCTGAGGATCAAACCCAGTGCCTCCTACATGGTAGGCAAGAGCTCTACCACTGAGCCACAACCCCAGCCCCATACATAGGCTTATTGATGAAAGAAATGAACTATATTAAAGAGTTGGGTTCAAATTATGCTTGTAGTTTGTGACTTCTCTCCCTAATCTCTCTTCTTCCTTCCACTTCACTTTAGTGATTTAATTTCATTTATTTTTATTTTCTAGTTCTTTTGGTTCTCACTAGCAGAGACATGAAGTATTTCTCCCCCCACCCCACTTTTTTTGGGGGGGGGGTATATTATTGTTATGGGATTTGTTTTTACACATTCATTGTTGTTGCATATTGATGGGATTTGTTATACATATTCATATAATTTTACTAATATGTAATATTTATTTATTACTGTTTAGCAAAAGTTGTGCTGTGAAAGGGAAAAAATATTAGGAACTATAACTCAACTTATTATTTTTTTAAATATTTATTTTTTTGTTTTAGGTGGATACAATATCTTTATTTATTTTTATGTGGTGCTAAGGATTGAACCCAGTGCCTCGCGCATGCCAGGCCAGTGCGCTACCACTTGAGTCACATCCCCAACCCACTTTATATTATTTTTGTTTTATTTATTTATTTTTTGAGAGGCTGGTGATTGAACTTAGGGCCTTGTACATGCAAGGCAAGTGCTTTACCACTGAACTAACATCATGCTAGTTTTTTTTCTAAATATTTTTTAATTATACGTGAACTCAGTATCTTTATTTTTTTTTAATTATTTTTTTAACTTTTTTTTTTTTTTTTTTTAGTTGTAGGTGTACACAGTACCTTTATTTATTTTTATAGTGGTGCTGAGGATCAAACCCAGTGCCTCACACAGGCTAGGCAAGTGCTCTACCTCTGAGCCACAACCCTAGCCCCAGTATCTTTATTTTGTTTATTTATTTTTATGTGGAGCTGAGGATCAAACCCAGTGCATCACACACAGGAGGCAATCACTCTACCGCTGAGCCACACCCCAGATGCCTCATGCTAGTTTTCAAAATGAAGTGTAACACATTCTTTTTTTTTTTTTTAATATTTATTGTTTAGTTATAGGTGGGCATAATATCTTTATTTTATTTTTATGTGCTGCTGAGGTTTGAACTCAGTGACTCACATGTGCTAGGCGAGCGCTGTACCACTGAGCCACAACCCCAGCCCCAAGTGTAACATATTCTTTAAGATGGCGATCTCTGTATCCAGGAGGTAAAAGTATTAATTGAATAATTGAAAGTTCTTTTATAGTATATTACTATGTTCAGATTTATAAAATTTTAAAAATGGATTTGGAAATACTTATTGCTTACTCTGTAAAACTGTACCGAGTGCTAAAAGAGAGAATTATAAGGAGCATACGTAATACCTTAGTGACTAAGGTATAAACTGAACAAAAATTATTGGTTCTAGGAAGTACCATAGTATAACTTTTTATCTTCTTTAACAGTTTATAAGAGGTATCACTTTTTGTTGGAATGCCAGTATTGTTACTGAACATAATTTACTAGATATCATACATATGTTACTTAAAATCCTGACATCAGCTCTGTGAGAAATAAATTATGCTCACTTTAAATTTTTATAAATTGATTCTCTGGGAAGTTAACGATTATTGTGGGGGAAATGCCAGAACTTTGATAGCATAGGAAAAGAAAACCATACCTGGTTTCAAGGTGGCTAAATATAAAGCTTAAAAATAAGTGGGAGAAAAGCAATACAGTGGATTCAAAGCCCAAGTTGCTTCCAGGTACTTTGTTCTATTTAATAATATTCTTTATAATATTTCTAGTCATTAGTGTAGTTAACTTCACAAAATATTAATAATTTAGGAATAAAATAGCTCACATTCATTTAATATGACAATTCATGAGGTATTATTTGCTGAGTAAGTCTACTGGTGATATGTATGTAAACTTAACTCTATTGATGATAAGCAAAATAATAAACAGTATAAATGAAGTCATCAAAGGCTTTGTGAAGTAAAATAACTTCTTCATGGCACATAGTAAACAGTAGAAGCCAGGTATGGTGGGCACACCTGTAATTCCAGTGACTCAGGGTGGATGAGACAGGAGAATCACAAGTTCAAGGCCAGACTCAGCAACTTAGTGAGACCCTGTCTCAAAATAAAAAATGAAAAGGGTTGGGGTTGTAGCTCGGGTGATGGAGCACCCCTAGGTTCAATCTACTTAAAACAGTAGAGCCAGTTTTAAATTTAAGCAGTTTTGACTAAAGAGGTCAACACTTTAGCATTGTGCTAGACTGCTTCCCATTTCTTTTAGTGTGTTTTGGTATTTTATAGTATTCCATGGGCAATATGATATATATAATATACTTATTTACTGAGATGTGGTATGTGGACTTCCTTACCCCCAAATAGAATGTAAACATGTGATAGCAGAGCCTTCGTTTTGTTTACCATTACATCCTCAGTACCAAGAAGAAGATGAAGAACTTAATGAAATTTTCTTAAGTCTAACCTCACACCTTGCTTTCAGAACTCTTTCTAGAAAGGTTGTGCACATTTTGTTGTGATTATAAAGAAACATTGTATAGTAGTTAATTGGTAAAGAACATGAACTTTGAACTCAAATTGATATTATAGTTGCAACTTATCCTCTTAAAGCTAATATAACTCATTTTATATGATCCTTGGTGGGATTAAATAAAATAATTTACATAAAGTACTTTGTAAACTACCAGAATTTCAGAAAACTCAACAAGTAGCAAACCACTGTCATTTGAAATGCATTTTTGGTATACACACCATGTTTCTTGAAGGTCTGTTTGCTTAAGCTTTAAATTTTTCCAATTAATCCTGCATACCTTATGTGAAATTTTAAGGTCAGTAATCCAAAAGTGTGCTAGGTGCACTGGCGCACGCCTGTGATCCCAGTGGCTCAGGAGGCTGAGGCAGGAGGAGGATTATGAGCTCAAAGTCAGCCTCAGCAAGTTGCAGAGACCCTCTCTCAAAATATGAAAGAGGGCTGGGGATGTGGTTTGGATGTTAAGCATCCCTGGGTTTAATCCCTAGTACCAAAATAAATAAATAAATAAATAAATAAATAAAATCAAAGTGTGAACATGGATTTTTTTTTCCCTCGGATTGACATATGTAGCACATACACATAAACTGATGAATGTGAGAAGGTACATAGAATATATACAATAGTATATAGTAAAATAACAGTAAAGATTTGTATTCTGTACAAACAGCATTTCCCCAAAACAGGTGATGTTTAGTTTAGGATTTCACTGTTAAAGTTTAGGAATTACCAAATGAAAGTTAAATCTGTTTTCATGCTGTGAGACTTTAGTATCTTTAATGAAATGTTTCTTGAATTTCCAGGGGGATAGGATATTGAGCATTTTTCAAACTTACATGACCTTGGAGTCCCTTTGTTGTTTTTGGTATCTCATGTGATTAGTGGTTTATATAGCTTGCTTTGGGAAAGTTTATGTAAAATTTTCTAGAAAACCCTCATGGCAGAGCAGAGTTGTGTATAGTGAGAAAGGCTTCACGAAGGAAGCAGTTTTTCAAAGAGGTGAAAGAAGGCATCCCAAATGTAAGCAAAGGTGTTCAAGGATCAGAATCAGGGAATGACAACCACTAGACAGACACACACACACACACACACACACACACACACAGCCAAATGATAATAGTAAAGATATAGAGGAAGAATAAAAGATGATTTTTAAGACATAAGGGGCAAGGGCAAGTGTATTTAAAAGAAAGTAACTACATATAAAACAACAGCTACAATAAATAGTTACATGCTGAACCAAAGGGGTGTGTGTGTGTATGTATGTGTGTGTGTCTGCGTGTGTGGGCTTGTGTATGTGTGCTTGTGTGATAATGGTATTAGTATGATATGGATTTTATTCAAAACTTTTAGATTTCATAAAACTGAACTCAAATTAGTGAGGACAGATATTTAATATATTTCATGGTTTAAAAATCCTAATTTCCTAGGACATCAAAAACAGATTTGTAGAAACATAAATGTATGTTGACTATGCACAGTCATTATAATGTAAATCATTGGTTGCTACTGACTCTGCTGAGTCCTTTGACTTTGCTCTTTTTGCCTAAGGCACCTTTGTAGTTGCCAGGTGTGATGTAGATGGTTGGGTTGGACTTCATATCTTTTTGCCAAATTTAACCCTCCTGAATAGTGCTTTCAAACCCATCTGTCTTTGTTCTGCAGTTCAAAAAATGTTGGACTTTTAATTTTTGTCTTGGCTCATTTGGAAAAGATTGCCTGAATGAAGGTCTAAATTCTTTCTTTCCCCAAGGAGAGATCTTTTGGGTTTTTTTCTTTAGTCACAGCCATTATTATTATTATTATCATTAGAATTTTTAATATTTATTATTATTTTTTAGAATTTTTAATATTTATTATTATTATTTAGAATTTTTAATATTTATTATTATTATTATTATTTTTTTAGTTTTCTGCGGATACAACATCTTGTTTGTATGTGGTGCTGAGAATCGAACCCGGGCCGCACGCATGCCAGGCGAGCATGCTACCGCTTGAGCCACATTCCCAGCCCTTATGATTAATTATTATTATTAATTTTTATTTGTACTGTGTTAGGGATTGACCCCAGAGCATTGGGATGCTAGGCAAGCTGTCTGCCACTGAGCTATATCCCCAGCCATCTCAGTCTTTTTTAGTAAAAGAGATGACAAGGATAGAGAGAAGTGAGTTAGGGGCATTTGAAGAACTGAATAGTAAATAGAGTAGGATTTGTATTATGTATGTATGTATTACGAACCCAGGGCCTTGTGCATGCTGGACAAGTGCTCTACCACTGAGCTACATCCCAGCACCCCTGCTTGCTTGCTTGCTTGCTTATCTATCTATCTATCTATCTATCTATCTATCTATCTATGTATTTATTTATTGTAATGCCAAGGATTGAACCTGGGGTGCTTAACCACTAACCCACACCCCTAGTCCTTTTTTATTTTATTTTTTTAAACTTTTTTTGTCTTTTAATAGATGGACACAATACCTTTATTTTATTTATTTTTATGTGGTGCTGAGGCTCGAACCCAGTGCCTCACACATATTAGGCAAGCGCTTGGTAGAGCTACCACTGAGCCACAACCCCAGCCCCTATTTTTTTTCACTTTTGAAACAGGGTCTCACTAAGTTGCTTAGGGCCTCCCTACATTGCTGAGGCTGGCCTTTAACTTGCAATCACCCTGCTTCAGCCTCCCATTCACTGGGGTTACAGGGATGTGCCACCATGCGCTTCACAAAGCTACTTAGGAACAAGGACAAAAGGAAGACATTTCCAGAAAGATAAAAGCTGGAAACCAGCAGATCTCCATGGCTTTCAAAAGGATATATACTTCAGTTAAAGGAAAATAATCCAGAAGGTCTAAGCAATAAAAAGCAATACTAAGCAAATAATTGATAATTAAGAGTATAAGCCTAAGTGTTTATTATCTGTGTAAAATAGTGTTTAATTGGTGAAGGTTGTTTTTTTTTTTTTTTTTTTTAAGTCAGAACGGAATAAACTATATTGTGTCTACTACTACCTACTATATTGTAGGTCAAGAAAAATATAATTTGAGCCGGGCCCTGTGGCACATACCTTAAATACCAGTAACTTGGGAAGTTGAAGCAGGTGGAGCACATATTTGAGGCCAGCCTTAGCAATTTAGCAAGATCCTGTCTCAGAGTAAAAAATAAAAGACTACGGATATAGCTTAGTGGTAAAGCACTCCTGGGTTCAATTCCCCAGAACCAAAAAGAAAGAAAGAAAGATATTTACATACTGGGCATACACCTGTAATACCAACTACATGGAAGGCTGAGGCAGGAGGATCACAAGTTTGAAGCCAGTTAGGTAGCTGAGGAAGACCCTATCTCAAAATAAAAAATAAAAAGGACTAGGAATGTAGTTCAGTGACAGAGTGCCCCTGGGGTCCATATTCAGTACTGCAAATAAAATAAAAAGAAATAACGTAATAATTGCATGCCTATGGTCCTAACTACTCAGGAGGCTGAGGTTTAAAGGTAACTTGAACCAGGAGTTTGAGGTGTGTCTGGGCAACATAGTGAGGACCGTCCCCCCCATTAAAAAAATTTAAAAAAATTAGCAGAAGTCTTTATTATGTGATAAATCTTCCAAGGTTAGCTGCTAGACTGGTAATGTGGTACAGTGCTAGAGCACTTGCCTAGTAGCATGCTTGGGGCCTTGGGTTCAGTTCCTGGTACCACAGAAAAAGGTGGAAAGTGGGGAGTTGCTGGGGATGTAGCTCAGTGGTAGTGCCTTTACTTAGCATCTAGAATGTATAAGGCCCTTGGTTTAATTCCTAGCACTGCAAAAAAAGAAAAAAAAGAAATTCAATGTAAGCATAATTTAAAAATATTAGGCAAAGAAAAAATCTATCACTGCTCTATATCCCCAGCCCAGGAAATACAAATTCTTGAATAAAGTATATTTAATTAATTATGTGTACAATATTCCTATGCTAATGTAACATTTGCATAGCTTCAAATATTCTGTATCATACAGATCTGTGCAGTTTCACTCTAGTGCTTAGAAGGTAGAACTTAGATGCTAATAAGAAAAATTAAAAAATTCTACTTTGAAAATTAAAATAATGAATTTCCAAAGAACTCATGATTCAAAGAAGAAATCATAGTAGAAATTTAAACATACATATTACTAAATGGTAATGAGAATACTACATGCTAAAAGGAATGTGACTTATTTTTTTGGGGGGGGGGTGGCGCTTACCAGGGATTGAACTCAGGGCCACTCGACCATTGAGCCACATCCCCGGCCCTATTTTGTGTTTTATTTGGAGACAGGGTCTCACTGAGTTGTTTAGTGCCTTGCTGTTGCTGAGGCTGGCTTTGAACCCTCAGTCCTTCTATCAGCCTCCCGAGACACTGGGATTACAGGCATGTGCCCCTGCACCCAGCGAATGTGACTTATTCTGTTGAGTGCCTACAGTGTGCCACATGGGATCCATCCATGAATATATTAAATTTTCTGACCCTGTGGGGATAACATTTGATAGGAAAATGGAATAAATAATAGACAAAATGGAAAAGTAAATTAGTATGATAGACAGTGGTAAAGTCTTAGGGAAAAGGTTAAAAGTAGAGCAGGGTAAAGGACATTGGAATTCATGCTGGGAATGTAGGACAGATTGTAGTGCAGGTTTAGCATACTTGATCTGATTCAAAATCCAAAATGCTCTGAAATCTGAAACATTTCTGGTCCCAAACATTTCTGATAGGGTATACTTTACCTATATAAAAGGAAGCAGTTAAGATAGGCTTAATTAAGAGAGTGAGAATTCAGTACAGCCCTGAAGATACTGAAAGAGTCAGTCTGATGGATATCTGAAGGAAAAGGATTCTAGACCAAGGATTGAGTTGAGAGTTAGACCAAGATCATAAGTATGAGTGTTTCTGGTATGTTCAAGGAGCAGTTTTCCAGAATAGCACAAAAGTAGTAAGGGGAAAACTAGATGAGGTCAGAGAGATAAGGGAGATAATGTAGGACATGTTTGTTTTTTTTTTTAACTGTTGGAGGGCTTTTTAGTGGTTTGTTTTTGGAGGTGGTGCTAGGGATTGAACATACGGCCTCCCACATGCTTATTAATGAGTATGTAATCTACCACTAAAGTATACCTCCAGCCCCATTGGAGGGTTTTGAACAGAGGATAACATGTTCTGGCTTATTTTTGAAAGGATCACCCATTACCATATAACAGTCAACTATAAGGAGGAAAGAGAAGCAGAGAGACCTATTGCAAGAATAATAGTCCAGGTAACAGATAAAGGTAGCTTATGCACAAACAGGAGTGCAGAAATAGCGGTGATAAGAAAATGATTTCTGGAGATAATAGGTATATATTCTAGACATTATATGTATATCTATAATATAGATATTCTGTATATCAATAATATGTATATATCTCCACATATGTAGCTACTTTGTATGTGTGTATATATTTTAATGGAATGTTTCACCAATTTGTGTGTCATCCTTTTATAGGGGCCATGCTAATCTCAGTTGTCATTCTACTATTAAAATATGCACTACCAAAACAAACAGTTTCTGGATATATTTTGAAGGTAGAACAAATTATTGACAGATTGATGTAGTAGAGTTTGAGAAAAAGGAATCAAAGATAATTTCAGGGACCAGGGTTGTGGCTCAGTGGCAGAGCACTTGCCTAGCACGTGTGAGGTACTGGATTCAAACCTCAGCATCAAATACAAAAAATAAGCAAATAAAATGAAGGCATGCTGTCCATCTACAACTACCAAAAAAAAAAAAATTTAAAATAACAATTCCAGGGCTGGGGATGTGGCTCAAGCGGTAGCGTGCTTGCCTGGCATGCTTGCGGCCCGGGTTCGATCCTCAGCACCACATACAAACAAAGATGTTGTGTCCGGCGAAAACTAAAAAATAAATATTAAAAATTCTTTCTCTCTCTCTCTCTCTTAAAAAAAAATTAATAATTCCAAGTTGTGGCCTTGGTGATAGAAGGATGGATTTGCCTTTAACTATGTGGCAAAGACTTTAGATGGAAACTGGGAGGAATAGTATACTCCTATAATACCAGCAATTTAGGGAGACCCTTTCTCAAAGCAAGATATGAAGAGGGTTGGGGTGTTACTTAGTGGTAAAGCATCCATGTTTTCAAGCCCGAGTATACCCCAACACAAAAAGTTTTAGGTGGATAAGATTTTGGGGATCTTAAAATTTTGTTTTAATTTTTTTTTTTTTTTTTTTTTTTGGTGTCAGGAATTGAACCTAGGGACACTTAACCACCAAGCTACATCCCCAGCCCCCCCCCACCTTTTTTTTGTATTTTATTTAGAGACAGGGTCTCCCTGAGTTGCTTAGGGTCTTGTTAAATTGCTGAAGCTGACTTTGAACTCACAGTTCTCCTGCCTTAGTCTCCTGAGCCGCTGGGATTATAGGAATGTGCTTCAGCATTTGGCTGTTTTGACATGTTAAGTTTGGGCTGTCTTTTAGTGTAAGTGGAAATGTCAAGTAGACAGGGAGATAGTGCAGCTAGAGATAGATAGGTGAAGAAGAAGTCTGGAGTGGGTTAGTAAAACATAAAGGGAATTTATAGCCTAAAATGCAAGAGCTTGAAAATTAATAAGCTAAGCATACCTTGTAAAAAGTTAAAGAACAACAGAATAAGGTCAAGATTGAAGAGAGATATAAAAATGACAGCAATGAGTTAATAAATACAAAAGAGGTTTAATAAAGGTCAGCAAAGTTGAAATATGAGTCTTTTAAAAGTCTAGTAAAGCGCTGGGGTTGTGGCTCAGAAGTAGAGCACTCACCTAGCATGCGTGAGGCACTGGGTTCAATCCGCAGCACCACATAAAAGTAAAATAAAGATATTGTGTCCCCCTGTAACTAAAAAATAAATGTTTTAAAAAATAAAATAAAGTCTAGTAAAATATAAATTTTTTAAGATTAATCAAAAAAAGAGAACACATTAATGAATATTAGGAATGAAAAAAGAAATGTACCTACAGGTAAAGTAGAAATTTAAAAGATATGAACAAGTTTATGCCAATGAATTTAGAATTTTGGTGACTCTGTTGAATGGACATTGGCCAATAAAAAAATAACCAATAGTGATCCAAGAACAATTAAAAAATCTGAGTAGGTCAGTAATTACAATGGTGAATAAAATCTTATAAAATCTTTCTGTGAAGAAAATGCTAGGCCCTTGAAGCATCTTGGGCCAGAAAGCTAGGAGGGTGCTCAAAAATAAATGAGATCAGGGCTGGGGATGTGGCTCAAGCGGTAGCGCACTCGCCTGGCATGCGTGCGGCCCAGGTTCTATCCTCAGTACCACATACAAACAAAGATGTGTCCGCCGAAAAACTAAGAAATAAATATTTAAAAAAAAATTCTCTCTTTCTCTCTCTCTCTAAAATAAATAAATAAACAAATAAGATCATATATTAAAAGGATGTAAAAACTGGTACAAAAAAGGAATTTAACTGACTTTAAAAAACAGTGCTGCTGGGCATGGTGGCACATGCCTATAATCACAGTGACTCCAGAGGTTGAGGCAAGAAGATCACAAGTTCAGAAAACCAGCCTCAGAAATTTAGGGAGACCTTGTGTCAAAATACAAAATAAAGCCAGGTGTGGGGGTTTACAGCTGTAATTCCAGCAGCTCAGGAGGCTGAGACAGGAGGATTGTGAGTTCAAAGCCAGCCTCAACAAAAGCAAGACACTAAGCAACTTGTGAGACACTTGTCTGTACATGAAATACAAAATAGGGCTGGGGATGGGGTTCAGTGGTCCAGTGTCTCTGGGTTCAATCCCTGGTATCCGCCCCCTCAAAATAAATAAATAAACAGGACTCAGTGGCAGAGCCCTCCTGGGCAAGTACCAAAAAAGAAGAAAAAGGAAAAAAAAAAGGAAGAAAGATGACAATAGTAAGTGAGGAAAAAAGAATCCCTGAGGTCATAGTGATGTTCATTAAGAAAAAACAAGCTGGGTCCAGTGCACAGACCTGTAATCCCAGCAACTAGGAGGCTGGGGCAGGAAGATCACAAGATAACCCTAACCCCATCCCTGAGGAACAGTATATTCTTAGAGTATGAAAATACTACCCCACAGATTATAAATTATGAATTGACAATTTTAGGTTATTGATCGCTTTATGAATTATAAAGGGGAAACTATACCTTCACAGTGAGGAGAAAACTTTGTATCAATAGTAGTGAAATGGCCTAAAAATGATCTCTTGTTAGGTAGTAGGTGGTGCCTAGTGTTGCAATTGTTGTATTCTGTTCTATTCTGGGTTTTTTTTTTGGTACTAAGCTGTACTGCTAAAATACATCCCTAGCCCTTTTATTGATTAATTAATTACTTAATTAATTTTTGCAGTTTTGGGAATTGAACCCAGAGGTGCTCTACCACTGAGTTACATCCCTAGCCCCCTTTTAAAAATTTTATCTCTTTATTTATTTATTTGGCACCAGGTGTTAAACCCAGGGGTGCTTAACCACTGAGCAATATACCCATTGTTGGTTTTCTTTCTTTCTTTTTTTTTTTTTTAACATCTTTGTTTTAATTGTAGGTGTATACAATAGCTTTATTGTATTTTTTATGTGGTATTAAGGATTGAACCCATTGCCTCACGAGTGCCAGGAGAGTGTTCTATCATTGAGCCACAACCTCCGCCCCTGATATCCCTATTGTTTTTAATTTTTAATTCGAGTCAGGGTCTCGCTAGTTGCTCAGGGCCTCACTAAATTGCTGGAGCTGACTTTGAACTTGAGATCTTCCTGCCTCAATCTTCTGAGCCAATGGGATTAGGCATGTACCACTGTACCCAGCTAAAACTTTTTATCTTGAGACAGGGTCTGGCTAAGTTGCCCAAGATGGCCTCATACTTGCTATCCTCCTGCATCAGCCTCTGAAGTAACTGTGATTAAAAGAGTGACACCATGCCCAACTTCAATGTGTTGTTCTTGACAAAAATATTTAATTTTTCTTTTTCTTTTCTTTCCCCTCCCTCCCTCCCTCCCTTCCTTCCTTCCTCTTTCTTTCTCTTTCTTCTTCTTCCTTTTTTTTTTTTTTTGTACCAGGGATTAAACTCAGGAACACTCAACTACTGAGCCACATCCCCAGCCCTATTTTGTATTTTATTTAGAGACAGGGTCTCACTGAGTTGCTTAGCACCTCCTTGTTGCTGAGGCTGGCTTTGAACTTGCAATCCTCCTGTCTCAGCCTCCCAAGCAGCTGGGATTACAGACATATACCACCTGCCTGGCTAAAACTTTTTTTTATCTTTGAGAAATAGGGTGTGGCTAAATTCCCCAAGATGGCCTCATACTTGGTATCCTCCTTCATCAGCCTCTCAAGTAGCTGGGAGTATAAGAGTGACACCAGTTCAGATTTAGAATGTGTGTGTGTGTGTGTGTGTGTGTTTTAATAAGTGTAACATCAGACAGGAAAGATTATGGAGAAGATTTTATTTATTTATTTTTTGTGGAGGTGCTGGGGAATGTAGAATGTGGTGTTCTTGCCCGACGTATTTAATTTCAATCTCCTAAAAAACTGGTAAATTCCCAAATGGGGTGTCCTGTAGGACAGCTGTCTTGAATTTTTTTTTTTTAGGTTGTCAGAGCATTTAATTCAAGGGCATGCTACCACTGAGCCATATCCTCAGCTCTTCTTTTTCCTCCCAAACTTTTTTTTAGTTATATGTGGACCCAATGTCTTTATTTTGTTTATTTATTTTCATGTGGTGCTGAGGCTCAAACCCAGTGCCTTACATGTGCAAGGCAAGCACTTTGCCACTGAGCCAAAACCCCAGCCCAGCTTTTTAAAATTGATTGATTGATTGATTGTAGTTGTAGATGGACATAATGCCTTTATCTTATTTGTTTATTTTTATGTGGTGCTGAGGATCAAACCCAGTGCCTCATGCATGCTAGGCAGGTGCTCTGCCGCTGAGTTGCACCCAGCCCTATCTCCAACTCTTTTATTTTTAATTTTTTTTTAAAGACCAAGTTGCTGAGTCTGACCTTGAATTTGCTGTCCTCCTGTTTTAGTCTTCTAAATTACTGGGATTACAGGCATGTACCACTATTCCTGTCCAGATTTGTATCTTAGAAGAATTCATTATCATGAAGAATAGTGAGAGGTAAAGGGACTCTTCTGGATGGAGAGACAGTAAAGAGATATGAAAAAGTTGAAAAAACACAAAAAATAAAAACAAAAAAATTGTGATATTAGTAAAATCACAGACATACAGATCAGTGGAACAAAACAATTTTTAGCTATTCATCCCTACCTAGAACTACAATTAATTTTGATATCCAATAGCCTTACTAAATTCATTTATTCTAGTAACTACTTTGTAGATTATTTGTGATGTTCCATATATACTGTAGGCGTATTTGTCTACAAATATAGTTTAGATTCTTTATTTTTTTTTTTAAGAGAGAGTGAGAGAGTTAAAGGTAGAGAGAGAGAGAAATTTTTTTTAATATTTATTTTTTAGTATTTGGCGGACACAACATCTTTGTTTGTATGTGGTGCTGAGGATCGAACCCGGGCCGCACGCATGCCAGGCGAGCGCGCTACCGCTTGAGCCACATCCCCAGCCCCTAGATTCTTTATTTCAATCTATGAGACTTATTTCTTTCTGGTGCCTTATTGCACTGGCTAGAACCAAAAGTATCATTTAGAGGAAGGGTGAGAGCCAATATCCTTGTTTCCTCCTCCCCCATTTTAGAGGGATAGTTTTTGGTCTTTGACAGTTATATTTGATGTTAGCTGTAGGTTTTTTGTGGCTGTCCTTTGAGGAACTTCCCTTACATTCCTAGTTTCCTGAGACTTTTTATCATATATGAATATTGAATTTTATTGATGTATTTAAAGTACTTTTAATAGGGTCTTAAAGGTGAAACAAATTGGCCAAACATTTGCATAATCTATAATTCAGCAATTTTATTCTTGCACATATGCCCTGAGATATAGATATAAAAATATTCATAGCAGCATTGTTCATTATCGGAAAATGTAGAAATAGCCCAAAAGTCCACTAACATTTGATTGGTTAAAATTGTGGTATATTGGGCTGGGGATGTGGCTCAAGCGGTAGTGTGCTCGCCTGGCATGCGTGCGGCCTGGGTTCGATCCTCAGCACCACATACAAACAAAGATGTTGTGTCTGCCGAAAAACTAAAAAATAAATATTAAAAAAAAAAAAAAAAAAAATTGTGGTATATTCACAATGAAATAATTTACTGTAGAGAAGTAAGTGTACCAAATTATACCTAACAAGGTAGATTTCTTTTAGAAATCTAACATTGAAACAACATTGAGTAGGAAAATGACCAAAAAATTACAAATAGTAAAAGGCCACTTTTATGAAGCTCAAAAACAGACAAAATTGGCCAACAAATAATGAAAAAATGTTCAACATCTGTGGCAGTCAGGGAAAAGTAAATCAAAACTACACTGAGATTTTATCTCACTTTAGTTAATATGGCAGTTAGCAAGAATAGAAAGAACAGGGCTGCTCAGTGGTAGAGCGCTTGACTCGCACATGTGAGGCACTGTGTTTGATCCTCAGCACTGCATAAAAATAAATTAATAAAGATATTGTTTTCATCTACAATTTTAAAAAAGACTATAAAGGACAATAATTCCAGGCAAGGATGTGGGGAGAAAGGAACATTTAGACATTGTTGGTGGGGATGCAAATTAGTTCAACCACTTTGGAAAGCATTATGGTGATTCCTCAAAAGAATAAGATTGGAGCCACCACATGACCCAGCTATCTCACTCCTTGGTATTGATTCAAAAGATATAAAATCAACATACTGTAGTAAATCATGCATGCCATTGTATAGCCAGTTCACCATAACCAAGATATGGAACCAGTCTAGGTATTCCTCATCAGATGAATAGATAAAGAAAAAAAAAAAAAAATATATATATATATATATATATATATATATATGCATATATGAATGACTGNAAAAAAAAAAAAATATATATATATATATATATATATATATATATATGCAATGGAGTTTTATTTAGCCCTCAAGAAGAATGAAATTATGTCATTTGCAGGTAAATGGATGGAATTGGAAAACATAATGCTAAGTGAAATAAGCCAGAGTCAGAATGTCAGGGGCCTAATGTTTTCTCCCATATGCAGATGCTAGAAAGGAGTGGGACAAGGCATTTTTAAAAGGGGGAAGGATCTCATGAAAATAGGAGGAAGACCAATAGAGTAGAGGAAGGGAATCAAGAGGGAGGGTATGGTGAGGTACTAGGGAATGATTACCAAATTATGTTGTCTGTGCCACAATGATATCTTTCTTCCCACACATATAATTCAATACTACATAACTATTTTTTTAAAATTCTTTTTTTAGTTATAGCTGATACAATATCTTTATTTATTTATTTTTATGTGGTGCTGAGGATTGAACCCAGTACCTCACACGTGCAAGGCAAGTGCTCTACCACTGAGCCCCAGCCCCAGCCTCTACATAACTATTTTTTAAAATAGTGATGGTAGGGGGCTGGAGATGTGGCTCAAGCGGTGGTGTGCCTCCTGGCATGCGTGCGACCTGGGTTCAATCCTCAGCACCGCATACAGACAAAGATGTTGTATCTCCCAAAATAAATATTAAAATTCTCTCTCTCTCTCTCTCTCTCTCTCTCTCTCTTTCTCTTCTCTCTCTCTCCCTCTCTCTCTCTCCCTCCCTCCCTCTCTCTCTTTAAAAAAAAAATAGTGATGGTAGATGAGAAAGTTGAGTCATATCTTACCATTGTAGTTGATTGCCTGTTCCAAATATTTGAATGAAAATGTAAGACATGGGAAGATAGCTATACTAGATTATGTAGTTAAGGGAAGTTTATTTTCAAGTTAGAGTCACTGCGATATTAGGCAGCCATTAATCAGTTTGCTTTTTATTTTTTATTTTAATTTTTGGTACCAGGGATTGAACCCAGGAGCACTTAACCACTGAGCCACAGCCACAGCCCTTTTTATTTTTTATTTTGAGACAGGATCTTTCTAAGTTGTTTAGGACCTCCCTAATATGCAGAAACTGGCTTTGAACTTTCCATCCTCCTGCCTTAGGCCTTTTTTTGTATTTGTATTTTATGACAAGGTCTCACTATGTTGCTTAGGGCCTAGCTAAATTGGTAAGGGTAGCTTTTAATGTGTGATCCTCCTGGCTCACTGGGATGATAGGCAGACACCAGCATGCCAGGCACCAGTTTGTTCTTTTGTTTGTTTTGGATTTGGTTTTGGTACCAGAAATTGAACTGAGAGGCACTTAACCACATCCCCACTCCTTTTTATTTTGAGACAGAGTCTCACCAAGTTGCTCAGGGCCTCACAGAGTCCCTAAGGCTATCTTTGAATTTGAGACCTTCCTATTTCAGCCACCCAAACCACTGGGATTATAGGTGTGTGCCATTATGCCTGGCACCTGTTTTCTTTTTAAACTACTATATTATTGGGCTGGGGTTGTGGCTCAGCGGTAGAGTATTTGCCTAGCATGTGCGAGGCCCTGGGTTAAATCCTCAGCAACACGTAAAAATAAATAAATAAAAAATGTATTGTGTTCAAATATAACTAAAAAATTTTTTAAGAACAGTTTTTTTTTTTTTTAGTATTTATTTTATAGTTTTTTGGGTGGACACAATATCTTTATTTTATACTCATGTGGTGTTGAGGATCAAGCCCAATGCCTCATGCATGCTAGACAAGCGCTCTACCGCTGAGTCACAACCCCAGCCCCCTAAAAATATTTTTTTAAAACTACTATATTATTATTAAAAGTTCATGGCAAATAAAAGTTAAGTAATACATGTGTTATAAAATGGAAAAGTTACCCTCCATCATCATCTTCTATATACTTAGTTCTTTTTAAAATAGTTCTTCTGTTCTCTTACTGAGTTTTTTTGTACTTGTACACATACATGTTTATCAAAAAAAGTTTTAACACTGGGCACTGTGGCACATGCCAGTGGCTTGGGAGGCTGAGGCAGGAGTATTGCAAGTTCAAAGCCACCTCAGCAAGGCGCTAAGCAACTAGGCAAGAGCCTGTCGCTAAATAAAATACAAAATAGGCTGGGGATGTGGCTCAGCGGTTAAGTGCCCGGAGTTCGATCCCTGGTCCCCCCGCTCCCCCAAAAAAGTCGCATTTAAGTGGCTAAAGGCCTGGATATGTTGCTGAGGCTAGCCTTCAATTTGCGATCCTCTTGCTTCAGCCTTCCAAGTGCTGGAATTACAGGCATGCACCACCACACCTGGATTGTTTTGTTTTATTAGTCTTGTACAGTAGTAACATAACTTATTTGGCTAAGTCTCTATTAAGGACTTTTAGGATATTGCCAGACTTCTGTTGGAATTAGTGCTACAGAGAATATCTTCCAATATAGAAGTGTTCATACACAGAAGCAAGCATATCTGTGGGGTAAATTCCCAGCAGTCTAGAAAATGTTTTGAAGGGTAATGAAGCTACATAGAGGCAGAGAGCATTTGTTTGGACACCAGTAATAGTGATGAGGAACTAAAGTAAGGAAGTGACAGAAGGAGTGGACTAGAAAAGAATGAAATTAGAAATTTTGTATTCCACCAATTATAAAATATATAATTTTCCCCCCATTTTATTGTGTTTGAAATTAGAGGATAGTTTTTATAGTCAATGGTTTTATTTAGTTGGAGGTATTTTTAAGATTTCTTAATGGTACATAATGTAAACAATAGTTTTTGTTTTTTAAACCTTTATTTTCTTTCTTTATTTTTATGTGGTGCTGAGGATCGAGCCCAGGGCCCCCCACATGTGCTAGGCAAGCCTTCTGCTGCTGAGCCACAACCCCAACCCCTAAACAATAGTATTTTAGATTCAATAGTACTGAATCTTAAATTAGGATATAGGTTTTTCAGTACTCAGGAAAATAAAGGAAAGCAGCAGGGTGTGGTGACCTGTAATCCCAGCTATGAGATTAGCCTCAGGAAGCTAAAGCAGGAGGATTACAAATTCAAGGGCTCCCTGGGTAATTTAATGAGACCTTGTCTCAAAATAAAAAGGGCTGGTAGGGTAGCTCAGAGCACTTTCCTAGCATGTTCCGAGGCCCTGGTTTCAATTCCCAGTACTGCAAAAAAAGAAAAAGGAAGCACAGGACATGGTTGACTTACCTTTTAGTATTTTTTTTTTCCAAACCATTTTTATATTTTCTACATAAAGTTTTCTGTTTGAAAATAGTTAAAATGATTTTGTGAGTTGAATAAGGAACTGCCCTATTAGTGGACTCTTGGGTCCTAATTTTCTTCTGGCTATTCTAGAACACTGATAACACCAGACAGTTTTCTGTTTAGACTTTGGGAATTTGAATTTAGGAAATTTCTTTTTTTCTTTCTTTTGTTTCCAGGGATTGAACTCAGGGGACACTTAACCACTGAGCAACATCCCCAGCCCTTTTTAATATTTTATTAGTGATAGGGAGTTGCTTAGGGCCTCCCTAAATTGCTGGTGCTGGTGGCTTTGAACTCAAGATCTTCCTGCCTCAGCCTCCCAAACTGCTGGAACTACTGGTGTGTGTCACCATGCCCAGCTCCTCAGCCCTTTTTTGTATTTTATTTAGAGACAGGGTCTCACTGAGTTGTTTTAGGGCCTTGCTAAATTGCTGAGGGTGGCTTTGAACTATTGATCTTCTTGCCTCAGCCTCCTGAGCTATTTGGGATTACAGATGTATGACACTTCTCCTAGCAGATTAGGAGATTTCTAATAATTGTACAATAGTTTAATAGTTTATTATTATTATTATTATTTGTTGTGGGTTGAACCTTGGACCTCACACATGTGTGCTCTACACTGAGCTACTACAGTCTCATTCCCTTATAGATAAAATTCTTGAGTGGTAAACTATTTAAGGAATTCAGAGCTGGGGATGTAGCTCATTTGGTAGAATGCTTGCCCTGGTTCAATCCCCAGCTCCACCCCCCCACCCCCCACCCCCCCAAAAAAATAGTGGCTTAANCAAAAAAAGGCAGAATATTTGCTGGGCATGCCTGTAATCTCACCGGTTTGGGAGGCTGAGACAGGAGGATTGCGAGTTCAAAGACAGCCTCAGCAATGTCAAGGCGCTAAGCAACACAGTGAGACCCTGTCTCTAAATAAAATAAAATAAAAAAAAATAGGGCTGGGGGTGTGACTCAGTGACCAAGTGCCC
The DNA here is from genome assembly GCF_001458135.2 of Marmota marmota marmota. Taxonomy (NCBI): domain Eukaryota; kingdom Metazoa; phylum Chordata; class Mammalia; order Rodentia; family Sciuridae; genus Marmota; species Marmota marmota. The sequence continues at coordinate 6,704,629 of NW_026000079.1, read as the reverse complement.
CTGATTTCAGTCCCTGGTACCAAAGCAAATAAACAACAATAACAACAACAACAACAACAACAAAAAATTATTTAAGGAATTGGGTAGCCTTATGAATGTTAACATACTACTTTGAGGGGTTGGAGCGGTGGCTCAGTGGCAGAGCGCCTGCATATCATGTGTGAGGTATTGGGTTCGATACTTAGCCCCACATATAAATAAATAAAAGTCCACTGACAACTAATGATTATTTTAAAAAAATACTACTTTGAAATTTTTAGTGTAGATATGGCTTTTTCTTTTCCTTTTTTTAGGTACTGGAAATTAAACCCTGGAACACTTTACCATTTAGCTGTATTCTCAGTCCTTTATATTTTTTATTAGAGATAGGGTCTGAGAGTGTTCCAGTTTGGACAGTATATGATCATCTTCATATAATGGTAGAGCAGTGTGACACTCAGGTTTTCTTTCTACTGCCTTGGTGCTTTTACAGATAATCTTTTCTTGCTAATTCTCCACAAAGCAACTAATTGACTTTACATGTGTGTATTGAGAGAGAACAGTAAGAGAGATAAAGCAGCCCAGTATGGTGACACTTGCCTGTAATCCCAGCAATTTGGGAGGCTGAGGAGGAGGATTGCAAGTTAAAGGCCAGCCTCAACAATTTACCAAGCAACTTATTGAGACCCTGTCTCAAAATTTAAAAGAAAACAAAATAATAAAAAAGGGTAGGGATCTGGCTTAGTGGTTAAGCATTCCTGGGTTCAATTTCCGGTACTGGCAAGGGAGAGGGGGAGAAGAGGACAAGAAGAGAGGGAGTAAGAGAGAAATATGGTAAAATGTTAATAATAGGAACCTGGTTGAAAGGTACGCAAGAGTTCTTTGCAATATTCTTGTAATACTGGAATTCTTTAAAAATAACAAGTTAAAAACATAACACCTAGAAGGATGGATAGGAGTGTTATTGGTTTGATGCTACAGTTTTAAATAAAATGTTCAAGAAGGGACCTACTGAGAAAGTACCATTTGGACAAAGATTTAAAGGTGAGAAGAGGCTGAACCATGAGAAATGTGGGGAAAGAATGTTCTAGGGGGAGGGAGCAGCAAGCTTAAAAGACCTTGAAGGAGGAACTCACCATGTGTGTTGTAGGCCTTCAGGGACAGCAAGGTGGCCAGTGCAGCTGGAAAGGAATGGGTGTGATAAGGAAATTAGATCAGAAAGATAAAACAGGGACAGATTCTTTAGTACTTACAGGTCATTGCAGAGACTTTGATCTTTACTGCTCCTAAGGAATGAACCATTATTGAAAATTTTAAATAGGGCTGGGGTTGTGGCTCAGTGAGTGGTAGAGTGCTCGCCTAGCATGTGCAAGGCCCTGAGTTCTATCCTCAGCACCACATAAAAATAAATAAAATAAAGATATTGTGTCCAACTACAACTAAAAAATAAACATTAAAAAAATTTAAGCAGTGGAATTATATGATCAGAATTATTTTTTTAAAGGATCATACTCTCCTGAGTTGCAGTTATACTAAAGTGAGGTAAAGAGAAACAGCAAGGCTAGTTAGAAGGCTATGATAGTAATTCAAGCTAAGGTGATAGATAGTGACTTAGACCATCTCCAGTTGTGGAGATGGTAAGTAGAAGTTAAAGTCTATTTTGTGGGGGCAGGGGGAGCTGGGTATTTAACTCAGGGACACTCAACCACTGAGCCACATCCCCAGCCCTGTTTTGTATTTTATTTACAGACAGGGTCTCATCAAGTTGCTTAGCAGCCCGCTATTGCTCTGGCTGGCTTTGAATCTGTGATCCTCCTGCCTCAGCTTCCCAAGCCACTGGGATTACAGGCGTGTGCCACTGTGCCTGGACTGAAGTCTGTTTTTTAACTTGTTATTTTTATTTTTTAAATTTTATTTATTAATATTTTTCAGTTGTCAGTGGTCCTTTATTTTATTTATTTATATGTGATGCTGAAAATTAACACATGCTAGGCAAGCGTTCTGCCACAACCCCATCCCCGAAACTTGTTATTTTTAAATAATTTCATACTTTAAAAATATTGTAAGAATATTACAAAGCCTTCCTGTACACAGTCTATCCAGAGTCTCCACTTATTAACATTTTCTATGGTTTGTCTTTGTGTTCTGTGACTGCTGTGGTTTAGATATGGTTTGAGTGTGTTCCTCAAATCTTCATTTGCTGGAAGGCTTGGTCCTCAGTGTGATGTTGAGAGTTAGTGGAATCTTTAAAAGGTGGGAAATAGTGGGAATTAATTAGGTCATTGGGGTATCACCCTTGGAATGTATTAATACTGGTATCACAAAATGAATTACTTCTCTTCGTAGCAAGACTGGCCTGATCAATACCTGATCCCTGAGTTCCTCTGGCTTCCTATCTCCCCCACACTTGCTCCCACCCTGAGATCCTCATCCATGTTGTGGTGCAGCCAAGATGACCCTCACTAGAGGTCAGATGGGACCACCCAATCTTAGACTTTAAAACCTTAAGCTCAGACTGGGGTTGTGGCTCAGCAGTAGAGCATTGCCTAGCACATTCCAGGCCCTGGAATTCCTCAGCACCACAAACAAATAAATAAATGAACAAATTGTGTCTAACTACAACTAAAATAAATAAATATTAAAAAAAAAAACCTTAAGCTCTTTAAGCTAAATAAATATTTTCTGGCTAGGCTTGGTAGTACACGCTTGTAATCCCTGCTACTCAGGAGACTGAGGCAGAAGGATTACAAATTCAAGGCTAGCCTGGGCAATATAGTGAAATGCTGTCTCAAAATTTTAAAAAGGCCTGAGGATGTAGCTCAGTGGTCAAGTGCTGCAGTCTGGCTGGGCACCAAATAACCGAGCCACCACAAAGCCTTGTAGATTCAAACAGCAACTCTTTATTCCCGACTCTCACCAGCACTCTACACGCAGGCACTCTACATGCACCTACACTCCCTCCACCGGGCTCTGCTTACCAGTACTCTCAGAACCCCACAAGAACTCAACAGGAACTCCAAAGGAGCGGGCACCTGAGGCGGCAGCAGGATCCACCCTAAACCTGGAGCCACCCTAATCCCTGAGCAGGGTCACCTTTCAAACCAAAATGCCATGCCTCATTCCTACTTGGCTATGGCTCTCAGCAGTCAAGTATCCCTGAGTTGACTCTCTACTGTCATCCCTCCCCACCCCGCCCCCGCAAAAAAAAAATTGTTTTAATTCATTACTCAAGATATTTTGTTATAGCAATAACAAGAAGGACTCAAACAATGACCCAGACATTATTGAAGAGTAGTTTGTAGTAGTAGTTGGTAGAATATCCATGAACTTGTGTTAATTTGTGTTTGATTTTTCCCTGTTACAAAATTCAGGTTATGCATTTTGGGGCAAACACCACATAAATCATGCTGTATTCTTCATGCATTACTCTTAGAGCAACATAATATCAATAAGTGACATTAACTTTTATTATTATTTGGTTAGGTTTCTCCACTCTAAAGCCAATGAGAATTTTATGGTAAAATAATTTGAGACACTGTAACTATCCTTTTCCTCATTAAACTTTCTCTTACTAGCTTCAACATCCATTAGCAATTGATTATTGCTTATGTCATTTTTTATTGTAATGGTTATCAAACATTAATCTTTAATATAATTTCTACTACATTTATTAGTTGGCATTTGATCATAAAACAGAGCTTTTCTCCCCACCCCTTCTCTTCACTTACTTACCTATGTATTTATATCAGTATATATCATGGATTCCTGTTTTATTCAGTGTGTTATAATCCTTATAATCCTTTATTGTTATTTATTTTGACACTTGTCATAGATTTGGCCAGTAGGAACCCTTCAGACCGGTGCCTATTTTCTTTTTTTTAAGACAGAGTCTCATGAATTTGCCGAAGCTGGCCTAAAACTTAAGATCCTCATGCTTCAGCCTTCTGAGTTGCTGGGATTACAGATGTGAGCCATTGCACCCAGCTGGTTCCTGTATTCTTTTATTTTTTGGTGGGATGTAGGGGTGAGGTACAGGGATTGAACTCAACCACCGAGCCACATCCCCAGCCCTATTTTGTATTTTATTTAGAGACAGGGTCTCACTGAGTTGCTTTTAATGCCTCACTTTTGTTGAGCTGGCTTTGAACTCGTGATCCCCTGCCTCAGCCTCTGGGTCCTCTAGGATTACTGGCATGCACCACCGAGCCTGGCTCCCTATTTTCTTTTGATATCACTGTTTGAATCCTTTATTTATTTTCTGATACAAATTGTTTCAAGCAGAGCTTGTACTTTCTCTCCTGGCCTAAAGTAAATTCACCAAGAATCCCTAGTCCCCCTTAGAAACCAAAATCTAGGTAATACAGGTGCTTTTTGATACTAGAATATCATCACTTCTTGACCTTTTCAGTGGAAACATCTAGAAAATAGTTGTCTACACTAATAAATGCATATATGCTTTCATTTGCATGTTTCCTGTATATAGATGTGTTTATATCAGGACTTCCAGTTATAATCCAATACCATAGATTTATTCTGATCTTCCTTTTCATGTTTGTAACTTTGAAAGTCTGTCTGTATTTCAAAAGTAGCATTAGTGAGATCTGCTGATATTGAGTGTGAAAGAGAGGAGACTGGGATGACTCAAGATTTTTGGCTGAAGCCACCAGAATAAAATTTACTGAAATGGAGAAGAATATAGGAGGAGACAGTTTGAAGGAAGAGATCAGAAGGTCATTTTTGGATATACTAACTCTGAGCTGTCTGGTGACATCCAAGAGAATACTATTGCGTGGGCAGTTGGATATTTGAATCTGTAGTAGTATATAAGCAAGATTCAGGATGGAAAATAAAGTATGTCAAGAAAACGAGTCAGATTTTCAGGGAAAAGATGATTGTATTTATTTATTAACCTTTTATTATGGAAGCAGCAAATATAGAAAATTTGAATACAAGTAAGTAAAAAAGAAAACTATAGGGCTGGAGTTGTTCCTCAGTGGTAGAGCACTTGCCTAGCACATATGAGACACTGGGTTCCATCCTCAGACCACATAAAAATAAGTAAATAAAATAAAGATATTGTGTTCATCTACAAGTAAAAGGAAAACTATATACATATATATCTCTTAGAGATCAGTGCTACAAATCTTAATTTCGTTTCCTCTCTGATAATTTTTCGTATAAAGAAAGATACAGGGATAATTTTTTTTTTTAAATGAGATCACTATAATGAACTGTTTTTTTTTGTTTTGTTTTGTTGACATTTGTTTTTTGTGGCATTGAGTGTTTAACCCAGGAGCACTCTATTACTGAACTATACTCCACCCTAACCCCCTTTTAATTGAAACCCAAACTAAGTTGCTAAGACTGGCCTTGAACTTGTGGTCCTCCTGCCTCAACCTCCCAAGTTGCTGATATTAGAAATGTGCAGCTGTGACCAGCTTAATAACTGTATTTTCTTTTTCAGTTGATGTTTTCATTTACATTTTATTAAATTTTCATTTTATCTAATCCCAGACCACATGTATAATTTCTTTAGTTGATCTAAAAAATGTAATTGAACAATTGGTTGAAACTCTAATTATATCTGAATACTTTATCCCTTAAATCTCTCTTAATGCGTCCAGCACGTTTTATGCCACTAATTTGTGAGTGAGTCTGGGCCAATTGTCCTGTAGAATATTTCACCTTCTGGATTTGTGCGGTTGCTTTCCTATGGTGTTATTAGCTTTTAAAATTATTTCTAAGGCTGAAATCAGTTGCTGGTTGTTTTGTTTTGGTACCAAGGATTGAACCCAGGGGCATTTATCCACTGAGCCACATCCCCAAGTCTCCTGAGCCACTGGAATTACAGGCATGCTTCACTGCACCCAGCTCAATTGCTGATTTTTCTAAAAGTTTCTCCTCTATAAAAGCTTTTCATGACCTTCATATTCAACTTCTACTGGCCACAGAATAAACACTAAAATTTTTTAATTTGGTGCTAAAGTCTTACCAGAATTTATCATCTTTGCCTATTCCTTACTGTTATTCCGTGCAAATCTTCCTAGTGAGACAGAAATATAGATAGTTGTTAAGAGCATGGACTCTAGAGCCAAATCATTTGGATTTGAATCCCAGCTACACCATTTAATAGCTGTGGCTTTGGACATTTCACTCAATTCTGTCTATTAAAGAGAAATTGAACTGGGGATATAGCTCAGATATAGACAAGTATTCTTTTTTTTTTTTTTTTTTTAAAGAGAGAGTGAGAGAGAGAGAGAGAAAGAATTTTAATATTTATTTTTTAGTTATCGGCGGACACAACATCTTTGTATGTGGTGCTGAGGATCGAACCCGGGCCGCACGCATGCCAGGCAAGCGCGCTACCGCTTGAGCCACATCCCAGCCCATAGACAAGTATTCTCACATGCGCATAGAACATGGGTTCAATCCCCAGCACCACAAAAAAAAAGAGAGAGAGGGAGAAATGTTAATAGTATCAACCTCAGAGTGTTGCTGTGAGAATATCAGTTAACATTTGTGTCATCTTTAGAACAGTGCCAGGCATATAAAAGTAGTATATATGTAAGTATTTGTGAAATAAATTTAAAATTCCAGTCCTGGTAAACACCTTTGCTTATGACTGGTTCTCTCTGGGATGCTCTTGCCCTTTCTTTCTGCCTATTAGACATTTAATTACTATTAATTGGGTACTGATTCAGTTATTGAGGATGTGGCAGTAAATACAATACAACCAGCAACTGATTTCAGCCTTAGAAATAATTTTAAAAGCTCATAACACCGTAAAAAAGCAACCACACAAATCCAGAAGGTGAAATATTCTACAGGACAATTGGACAGACTCACTCACAAATAATGGAAAATAAATACAATACTGAATCAGTTATTGAGGATGTGGTAGTAAACACAACAGAATCCCAGCCTTAAGGAAGTTTCAAATCTAATGGAGATACAGGCAAGTAATAGGTGTAAATCAGAATGCACTAAAGGCATATAGTCTTGTGGAGTCAGGGGATGCTTTATAGAAGATGTTCTATAAGCTGAGACCTGAAGAAAGAAAAAGAATTAGATTATCAAAACAGTTAGCAAGACAAAGGATGGACAATGGAGTTTGGAGATGAGAACAAGGTGTATTTCACTATGATGGAGCTGTAAGGGGTGACTGCAGTTGAGGATCAGCAGATAAGCAAGAAATAGGTTGCAAAAGGATTTGAAAAACAATAAAGATGGACCTTCTCATTTTCCGCTGCCTTTTAGGCATCTTCTCAACTACCTTAGCTAGCTAACTTCTCTTATTCTTCCTTAATTTCTGTAGTGCTGTAATGTAGAAGACTTACATTGGGGAAAGTGGTAATCAAATAGTTTGTGATGTCTTTGGGGAGTTGTAGTGATTAAGTTGGGCAGTCAGAATGTGACATGGATCAAATTTAAAATTTTTGATGTTTTCCTATGGATGACTAGAAATCATGAATAGTTATTCAGAATGGATTATCATAGAAAAAGAAAATTCTGAGAGGGAAAGGGAAAGAGGTGAGGGAAACAGCAGGGTTTCTGGGAACTTTGAGTAATTCATTACATTAAAGAAGAAATTTTGAATTTGAAGAGGAAGCAGTGAGACTGGAAGAGAAGACACAGATCCTGAAAGGAGGGTAAGGTATCCCGCTGTGTCCAGTGAGCAGTGGGAGCTTACTGACAGATTTGATATGAGGAAGAATTGGTTAGTGTTTGCTTTTTAGAAGATAAGTTTGACAACAATGTAGAAAATAAATTTGAGGGAATCAAGTGTTAGAGGTAAGATAACGTATAGGAAGCTGTTGTAGTACTGGTTTAGATCAAAATTGATGAAACTCAGCAAAGAGCAGTCCTAGGAAGAAAAGGAGAAGAGGACCTACCTATATTTGAGAAATATTGGAAACAGCACCATGTAAAAATAAATAAATAAAATAAAGATATGTATCCAACTACAACTAAAAAATAAATATTAAAAAAGAAGAATGCTTATTTAAGATGGAAGATATATGCATATAAATGTCAGAAGGAATACAATGTAAATATATAAATAGCATATAACTTAAAATATAAGAAACTAGAAGTTAATGGAGTTATAAGGTTCCCAAGGAGAAAAGAGAGACTAGGAACAGTACATGGTAGACGGATTATATTTTAATAGGAGAAATGACACTTTGCACTAGGTAAGTTTATCTGGGTAAGTTTAAATATGGATGCACTATGCTTTGGCTTTCTGCAGTTTTAATTACCTTTGGTCAACCGCAGTCTAGAAATGTTAAATGGAAAATTCCAGAAATAAATAATGTGGGATGAACTTTCACATCGCACTGTTCCTTCCGGCCTGGGATGTGAATCATCCCTTTGTTCAGCATATCCATGCTGTATTTACTACAAACATATTAGTCACTTAGTAGCTGTGTTGATTTGTGTGATCGGCTGTCTCAGTATTAACAGTGCTTGTGTTCAAGTATCCTTTATTTTACTTAATTATGGCCTCAAAATGCAAGAGTAATGAAGGGCCAGGGTTGTGGCTCAGTGGTAGAGCATGCATGAGGCACTGGGTTCGATCCCCGGCACCACACTAAAAAATAAAAATAAAAGCAAAATAAAGGTATCAAGTCCATCTACATCTTAAAAAAATATTTTAAAAATGCAAGAGTAATGATATTGGAAAGTTGGTATGCCAAAGAGATGCCATAAAGTACTTCCTTTAATCCCTGGAGTTCCAAGTTTTCAATTCTGTGAATCATGCAGTAACACAGGTACATGAAAAATAGGTTAATAGTTCAATTTAAGTTTTTATAGGTTTTCCACATATGGAGTGGTGGGACCAAATGAATTAAGTGAAAACATCTATCTGTTTAATAAAGGACGGGGGGGGGGGGGGACCATGTTCTGAAGTTGCTGAGATCCACAGTATGGGATCTTCTGTGAAATTGTGAAAAAGTAGAAAAAAATTTGTGCTGAATTTTACTATCATACCCCAAAAGTTAGCTGCAAAAATTATGGTCACAATAGATGGTAAGTGCTTAGTTCAGATAGAGCAGGCACAGAGTTTGTTAATGTATGTGCAGGAAAAAGCATAGGTTCTGGGAATAGCTCAGTGGTGGAGCACTTGCCTAACATATACAAGGCCCTGGATTTATTCCCCAGCACCAAACACAGTATACTCAACAGACAGTCCCCAACTTAAGGTGATTTAACATAAAAATTTCCAACTTTACGGTGATGCAAAAGTGATACATGGTAGAAACTATACTTTATATTTTGAATTTTTATTTCTTCCTGTGCTAGCATTATGCTATACGATATTCTTGCAATACTGGGTGGCAGCAGCAAACTATAGCTTGCTAATGAAAGGTCATGTGATCATGAGGTAAACAGCTGATCCTCTATAGTGTACTGTGTCTAAACTATGCCATTAGGTTAGAAATGCATTTTCAACTTAAAATATTTTAAACATGTGATGTAGCCCCTTCATAAGTTAAGGACACCCATATATGGAATTTTTCTACAATTGGTTGTTTTCAGGGATCTTGGAATTCCTGTGGGAATGGGGGACTACTGTACATTTTTTGAGAGAAAATGATTCCCGTCTAATTATTTCTGCTCTGTGAAATAGCATGTAAGGTCATCTCCTGAGAGCTAGAAGGGATATAGTAAGATAGGATTTGATGGGTGGTATAAATGTGAAATACCCCTTACTGCAAATGGAGAGGAGAGGATGCTAATTAATAATTAAGGACATGTGGAAGGATTCTAACAGGAAACAGTTGAAGAAGGAGACTATGAGTTTATATGGTTTCAGTCTTCTTGGTATGATTTTTTCATCAATAGAACCAAATGACAGAATAAAAGGTACAGTAAAGACATTCAATTAGATAAATCCAAATTTAGGATTTTATTGAGTATACATGTCAAGGCTAATTTAGGGGGAAAAGGAAAAGAAAATGAGGATTTGGATGAAAGAACTGTTTAAATAATGGATCAAATTCACAGGAATTGATAAAGAATTGGGTACTAGAAAAGACTGAGGAGTTAGAGAAAATAAAAAAGTGAGATCTTGATGAAATTGAATAAAAAATATAGTAGGAGTGGGAGGGTGTGGTCCAGAAGGAAATTTAAAATATACAAGGGCTGGTTCTTAAAGGTCATTGAATTTGAGATCAAGGAATCTGAGAAACTAGAAAAATGTGATGGATTATCCATATGAATTTTGAAATTCCCAGAGTACTATTGAAACTTGGGTGGCTTTGCTCAAGATTCTAGTTAATGAATTTAACTGGACGCAGTGGTGTATGCCTCTAGACCTTATCTTTAAAAAAAAAAAAAAGAGAGAGAGAGAGAAAAAAAGATTTTGCCTTGTTAGGGTATGTACATAGATTCAAATTATTTCCCAGGACACCTACCTAGCAATGAAAGTAGAACTTACTTTCCAGTAGATGGTAAGACTTAGGTGTGCCCAAGCAGTATCTGGATTAGTTGATGAAAAAATTCTCCGTATAGTAATGTTAGCAATTTACACAATTACATTCTTTTTTTATTATGGGATTTTGTGGATTAAACCTACGGACATTCTACCACTGAGCCTTTGGTTGTTTTTTGATTTTTTTTGAGACAGGATCTAAGATGCCTAGGCTGGCCTCAAACTTGTGATTCTCCTGTCTTAGTCACCTGAGTTGCTGGGATTACAGGCATGTGCCACTCTACCCAGCATACAGTTACATTCTGATTAGATTCCAAAGGCCATGTTCTTTCCACTAACCTTTATATTGCTGCAACAGGTTGAGTGTATTCAGTTTTTTTTTTGTCTTCCCAAATATTTGGGAAAACAATTTTATCTTTAGCACCAGATGTGTACAAAGTGAAGAAGAAATCTACTTGAGTGCCTTAAGCAGAAACTTAACCGGTAGTCAAGATTCTTAGTACAAAAAGATTGATTAGATCATTTGTCAGTTTATTCATCCATCCTTTTATATCTGTGTAAAAAAGAAAAAAAAAACAGCTATTGTTTGAGAACACTATATTTGGAGTAAGTTTAAGTATAAAATGACTCATTTGGTTTTTATTGTTTCTTGTCATCTCTAGCTGCATATCCCCACCGTTTGAATCTCTTTTACCTTGCCAATGATGTCATACAGAACTGTAAACGGAAAAATGCAATCATATTCCGTGAATCGTTTGCTGATGTACTTCCTGAAGCAGCTGCTCTAGTGAAGTAAGTAAATTCTCATTACTCTTTGGGATCTAAGTTTAGAAAATATAGGATTTTAGTTTTCCTTTTCACCTAGTAGCAAGAACCATAGTAGTTGCACATGCTTGAAGATCTGAAGATATTTGCCCAAATGGCTCATTGTACATTCCTGATAATTTACACATTTTTCTTCTAAAGAATTTTTTCCCAGGGCTGGGATTGTAGAGCCCTTGACTAGCACAGGTGGGACCAGGTTCGATCCTCAGCACCACATAAAAATAAAGGCATTGTGTTGTGTTCATCTACACCTAAAAAATAAATATAAAAAGAAAAAGTTTTAAAAAGTTGATCTTTTCTGCCCTTGCTTGACCAAATGTATCTCCTGGTCATACCTCTGACAATGCTTCTTTCTAACTTCTGCTTCTGTTTATTTGTTGTGGTGCTGGGGATTGAACACAGGGCCTTATGTGCACTAGCAGGTGCCATACCACTGTGCTAACCCCAGGCTTCCCCTCCCACTTTTTTTTTTCCCCCTTAAACACATTTTATTTCTTCTTCCTATTTTTGTAATCTTGCCCTACCCCCATGAAATCTGTGTTTGTTTGTTTGTGTTATTGGTGATTGAACCCCAAGGGTATTTGACCACTGAACTACATTCCCAATTCCTTTGAAATATTTATTTATTTGTTTGTTTACTGAAGTACTAGGGATTGAAACCATTGGTGTTCTACCACCAAGCTACATACTAGCCCTTTTTAAATTTTTTGAGTCAGGGTCTCTCTTAAGATGCTCAAGCTGGCATCGAGCTTGTGATCTTCCTCCCCAGCCTCCCAAGTTGCTGGAATTACAGGTATACATTTCCTGTGTCCAGAAAAATCTGTGTAATTAAAGAGAAATGTAATTAAAGACAACTTATTTTCAACACCATATTGATTTATTTCATTCTTAGCAGAATTTGTATCTGGTGTTTCCTACAGTGTATGCCTGTGAAAATAGTCAAAGAAGGAAGTGCTCCATGCTCAAATGTTTGGAGAATGATCCATACTAACTTTCCTGTCCTGAAGATTGAGTGCACATTATTATATAAATAATTTCATTTCTTTGGGGATCTTCACAATGCTAATTTCAAAGCAGCATTTACTAAATTTTGATCATTCATGGGTACTTTTTTGGGGAGGTATTTTAAACATCCGTACATTTGAGGAATTCTGGTGTGTGTGTGTGTGTGTGTGATATATGATCATTTTGCCCTGTATTAATTGTGTTTTCTTTGTATTACGTCTATATTTGAAAATTGTGTTTTTGTTTTGGTACCAGGAATTGAATCCAAGATCTCCTAACCACTGAGCCATATCTCCAGCCCTTTTTATTTTTTGAGATAGGGCCCCACTAAGTTGTTTAAGCCTCACTAAGTTGCTGAGGCTGATTTCAAATTTGTGATCCTCCTGCCTCAGCCTCCCAAACCACTAGGATACAGGAATGCACCGCCGCGCCTGACTAAGAAATACATTTTTTTTTTGGCGGGGGATTGAACTCGGGCACTCAACCACTGAGCTACGTCCCCAGTTCTGTTTGTATTTTATTTAGAGAGAGGGTTTCACTGAATTGTTTGGTGACTCACTTTTTGCCAAGGCTGGCTTTGAACTCGTGATCCTACTGCCTTAGGATTGCAGGTGTGCGCCCGGTCAAGAGATACATTCTTAACTACATATAAACACTTGGAACAAGGGCTGAGGTTGTGGCTCAGTGGTAGAGTGCTCACCTAGTATGCATGAGGCACTGGGTTCAATCTTCAGCACTACATAAAAAAAAATAAAGATATTGTGCCCACCTAAAAATAAAAAAATAAAAATAAATTAAAAAAACACGTTTGGAACAATTACAATAGCTAAATACTTCTTAAAATCATACATTTATTGGCAATGACCCATTTGTTAGTATTAACACATTCCGAATTGGATGAACCTTGTTCCTTTAGAGTAACTTGAAATGTCTACTTTAATATTGCAAAAGGATTAATAAATATTTATACACACATCAGAAGTACATGAAATAACATGTACCATTTGTTAAAAACTTCCTTTTTGTGGTACAGGGGATTGAACTCAGGGGCACTCTACCACTGAGCACATCCCCACCCCTGTTTTATATTTTATTTAGAGACCAGGTCTCACTGAGTTGCTTAGCCTCTCAACCTCTCAGCCTCTGGAGCCTCTGGATATTGAATACTTCTACTTGACCAAATAATATACAAAATTCTTTATCATTTAATTCTGAAAACAGCTTTATATAGTACGTACTACTATTATCTTCATTTTAAGGAAAAAGAAACTGGCTTAGAGAAGTTAAGTACCTTGCTTAAGCTCTCATAGTTGCCTGGAGTTAAGTAGCCAGAATTTCCCCTCAAGGCTGACAAGGGCTGTTGTACTGATCTGTGCTGCTTCCTTATGTAATGTAAACCAGTGTAATTTTGAGTAAGAGACCAGTGTGCTAGATGATCTTTACTAAGAATTTCTGCCATAAATATCACTATAGTCAGTCTGTGTCTGTCTCTCTCTCTCTCTCTCTCTCTCTCTCTCTCTCGGTACTAGGGATTGAACCCAGTAGCACTTAACCACTGAGTCACATCCCCAGTCCCACACTTTTTATGTATTTTATCTAGAGGCAAAGTCTTGCTAAATTGTTGTGGCTGGTTTTAAACTCACGATCTTCCTGCCTCAGCCTCTCAAGTCACTGGGAGTATAGGTATGTGCCACAGCACTTGGCTTCACTGTAGTCTCTTGACAGTTTAGCCTCGTGTTTCATAGGCTTTTGGATTTCATGGCCTAGTTAAAAGATTAATATAAGATTGTTGGGGGCTGGGGATGTGGCTCAAGCGGTAGCGCACTCGCCTGGCATGCGTGCAGCCCGGGTTCGATCCTCAGCACCACATACAAGCAAAGATGTTGTGTCTACCGAAAACTGGAAAATAAATATTTTAAAAAAAAAAAAAAAA
>NW_026000079.1:6686071-6690446 GCF_001458135.2 Marmota marmota marmota | reverse complement strand
AAAACTGGAAAATAAATATTTAAAAAAAAAAAAAAAAAAAAAAGATTGTTGGGATGAAGATATAGCTCAGTGGTAGAGTACTTGCTTAGAATGTGCAGGGCCCTAGTTTTGATCCTGAACACCACACACACACAAAATAAATATTCTATATAATATATATATATGGCTGACAACTTGTCTTATTAATTATGTACAGATTTTTAGAATTTATTATTTGTTTATTTATTGTGGTACTGGCAATTTAACTCGGGCACTTTCCCACTGAGCTACATTGCCAGCCCTTTTTACTTTTTATTTTGAAACAGGGTCTTCCTAAGTTGCTTAGGGCCTTGCTAAATTGCTGATACTGACCTAGAATTTATGCTCCTCCTGCCTCAGCCTCTCATGTCACTGGGATTACAGGGATGCGCCACCGCACCTCCCACGAACATGTATTTTTAAAAGCAGCTGCTTCGTGTTTATAGTGTCAGATGCCTATAATCCCAGTTACTGGGGAGGCTGAGGCAGAAGTATCATAAGTTTAAGGCCAGCTTCTTCAACTTGGTGACACCCTGTCCCAAAATAAAAAATAAAAAGGGTTAGGGTTGGGGCTGGGGTTGGGGCTCAGCAGTAGAGTGCTTGCCTACCACATGCAAGGCCCTGGGTTTGATCTTCAGCACCACATAAAAATAAATAAAATAAAGATATTGTGTTAAAGGGGGGGGGTTAGGGTTGTAGCTCAATGGTAGAGTGCTTCTGGATTAAATCCGTAGTGCCACAACAAATAGATTTAATTAATTATCTTGCTGGCAAACAAAGCTCATCTGATGAATGAAATTAAGCTGTGGGTAATCTGTTAGATACCTCAACATTTTGGCATTTATTTTATTCCTTTAATCTTTTTAATGTGATACTTGGTTAAAAATTGGTATAGGAGCCATATGCACTGGTGCACGGTTGTAATCCCCAAAACCAGGAGGCTAAAGCATCATTGCAAGTTGTAGGCCAGCCTCAGCAATTTAGGGAGACCCTGTCTCAAAATAAAAAGGGCTAGGGGCTGGGCATGGTGGCACACCTCTGTAATCCCAGCTGTTCAGGAGGCTGAGACAGAAGGATTGCAGATTCAAAGACATCCTCAGCAACTCAGCGAGGTCCTAAGCAATTCAGAGAAAACCTGTCTCTAAATAAACTATTTAAAAAAGGACTAGGGGCGCTGGGGTTGTGAGTTAGTGGTTGAGTACTTGCCTAGCATGTGTGAGGCACTAGGTTCTGTTGTCAGCACTGCATATAAAATAAAATAAATAAAGGTCCATCAACAATTGGAAAAAAAAGGGCTGGGGATGTGGCTCAAGCGGTAGCGCGCTCGCCTGGCATGCGTGTGGCCTGGGTTCGATCCTCAGCACTACATACAAACAAAGATGTTGTGTCTGCCGAAAACTAAAAAATAAAAATAAGTAAATAAAATTTAAAAAATTGAAAAAAAATTTTTTTAAAAAGGGAGGCTATGTGGGGGTTCACACCTGTAATCCCAGTGGCTTAGGAGGCTGAGACAGGAGGATTGAGAGTTCAAAGCCAGCCTCAGCAAGGGTGAGGCACTAAGCAGCTCAGTGAGACCCTGTCTCTAAATAAAATACAAAAATAGGTCTGGGGATATGGCTCAGTGGTCGAGTATACCTGGGTTCAGTTCCTGGTACCAAGAAAAAAAAAGAGGGGGCTGGGGATGTAGCCCAGGGATAAATTGCCCCTGGGTTAAAATCCAGTACCATCCCCCCGCCAAAAATATATATATATATATATATATATATATGGCATAGACTTGTGGTCACATGTTAAAACAGATGACTAAAGAGGGAGACAAGATCTCAGATTACAAGAATTTGCCCTAGCATAGTTGGGAAACTTTTTCTTCCAATTATTTAATTTCCTTTTATTAAATTTTCATTTTACTTTTCACTTTTTTATTTCAAATTCCATTGGCTGGAAACCTAGAAAATTTATTTTAGATGTGCTAGTTATTATTACATAAAATATAATGAAAATATATGAGAGAGGGATATAAATGAAGGTAAACCAATTTGATGATACTTATTTGCTATTTGTGTCCAGGATCCAAGATAGGGGACAAAAATACAAGTTTATCTGAATGTACATCATTGTGAGAACATAATAGTTGAAAGTTCCACTTGAAACACAAGGAATCTATTAATTTCATTTGAGAAACTATGAATTACTCTGCTCAGCAGTGACTTCAATGGATTGCAGAAGAATCCCCTTAAGAACTGAAAGTTCATTTGTATTCTGTCAGAACTATGTGAGAATAGATATATTTTTGATGTGAGTGGAACTTAGTGGAATTCTATCACTATTCTAGGACTTCGTAAAAAGCAGTCATTGTGGACTGGGGATGTGGCTCAGCTGTAGAGCGTTTGCCTAGCACATACGAGGCCCTGGGTTCTGTCCTCAGCACCACATAAAAAAGCAGTGGTTTGTGGGGTGCTGTTGTTTTTGTTTTGTTTTGTTTTGGTATTGAGGATTGAACTCAGGGACACTTAACTGCTGACCCTTATCCCCAGCCCTTTTGTGTGTTTTATTTAGAGACAGGGTCTCACTGAGTTGCTTAGGGCCTCTCTAAATTGCTGAGGCTGGCTTTGAACTCACGATCCTCCTGCCTCAGCCTCCCAATCTCCAGGGATTACAGGCATGTGCCACCATGTCCAGCTTCATTTGTGCTTGTAAATTTTCATCTTTGGGCTGGGAATATAGCTCAGTTGGTATAGTGCCTGCCTCACATTTTAACATTTTGTTTCAAGCTTGTAGAGAACTATATGTAAGACTTTTATTGGGAAAAGCATTGGGGGGAATAATGAGTTTGATGCTTTGAAATTAGTCCACCACTAAAAAATGTTTCTCATCACATCTGTGCTAATCATTAGCTAGTGAAAAAAGTCTTGAAGCTATTTGGAAGTGTGAAGTTTGGCAGTCTTCTCTCATATTCAGACTATAAACTGTCAAACTCCTTTTTTGTTTCTATGAATGGATTTAACTATAAACTCCATATACTAATAATATCTGTATCTAGCTTTTGACAACATGTTTACCTATCTTCTGGAAACCCCAGAAGCCCTGGGAACTTCAGGGTTATATGATAAAATGAGCTCAGAATTTATAAAGCAATAGCATGCCTTACAGTTGTATAAATCAGCTTCTACAATTTATGTGGGAATGTTATAAATTATTATATAACTGTTATTTTAAACTCACAATAACCAACTCTGCAGATACGCATATTGGGTATTATTATTGCTTTTTACAAAATGAGAAAACAAGCCCAGAACAGTTAAGAAATTAACCAGGGGATATAATTCAGATGGTAGAGGGCCTGCCTTGCATGCACAGGGCCCTGGGTTCAATCCCCAGCACCACATAAAAAAGCAGTGGTTTGTGGGGTGCTGTTGTTTTTGTTTTGTTTTGTTTTGGTATTGAGGATTGAACTCAGGGACACTTAACTGCTGACCCTTATCCCCAGCCCTTTTGTGTGTTTTATTTAGAGACAGGGTCTCACTGAGTTGCTTAGGGCCTCTCTAAATTGCTGAGGCTGGCTTTGAACTCACGATCCTCCTGCCTCAGCCTCCCAATCTCCAGGGATTACAGGCATGTGCCACCATGTCCAGCTTCATTTGTGCTTGTAAATTTTCATCTTTGGGCTGGGAATATAGCTCAGTTGGTATAGTGCCTGCCTCACATTTTAACATTTTGTTTCAAGCTTGTAGAGAACTATATGTAAGACTTTTATTGGGAAAAGCATTGGGGGGAATAATGAGTTTGATGCTTTGAAATTAGTCCACCACTAAAAAATGTTTCTCATCACATCTGTGCTAATCATTAGCTAGTGAAAAAAGTCTTGAAGCTATTTGGAAGTGTGAAGTTTGGCAGTCTTCTCTCATATTCAGACTATAAACTGTCAAACTCCTTTTTTGTTTCTATGAATGGATTTAACTATAAACTCCATATACTAATAATATCTGTATCTAGCTTTTGACAACATGTTTACCTATCTTCTGGAAACCCCAGAAGCCCTGGGAACTTCAGGGTTATATGATAAAATGAGCTCAGAATTTATAAAGCAATAGCATGCCTTACAGTTGTATAAATCAGCTTCTACAATTTATGTGGGAATGTTATAAATTATTATATAACTGTTATTTTAAACTCACAATAACCAACTCTGCAGATACGCATATTGGGTATTATTATTGCTTTTTACAAAATGAGAAAACAAGCCCAGAACAGTTAAGAAATTAACCAGGGGATATAATTCAGATGGTAGAGGGCCTGCCTTGCATGCACAGGGCCCTGGGTTCAATCCCCAGCACCACAAAAAAAAAAAAAATAAAAA
>NW_026000079.1:6662451-6684736 GCF_001458135.2 Marmota marmota marmota | reverse complement strand
ATTTTATTTATTTATTTTTATGTGGTGCTGAGGATTGAACCCAGTGACTTATACATGCTAGGTGAACACTCTACCACTAAGCTACAATCCCAGCCCCCCAGCCCTTTTTTTTTTTTTTTTTTTTTTTTTTAGTTTTTGGCGGACACAACATCTTTGTTTGTATGTGGTGCTGAGGATCGAACCCGGGCCGCACGCATGCCAGGCGAGCGCGCTACCGCTTGAGCCACATCCCCAGCCCTAGAGAGATATGTTTTAATAATTAATTACCGTAAGCTCTGTAACCAGCTTGGATTGAATCCTAGCTATACCACCTTCCAGCTCTATAACATTAAGCAATTTAAATTAATCTCAGTTTTCTTACCTGTTTGAAGAACCGATAATATTACTATCCCATAGAGTACAATAATACATGAGTTACTAATACACACAAGGTCTTAGAACAATGACCGGAATTCAAACACTTAAATGTTAGCTGCTGATTTGATGATTTCGATGATAAAGAGGAAATTTATGGCATTATTATTATTTCAAATTAATGTTACCAAGTAAATACTTTGATCATTGATTAAAATATATTTTATATTGCTTTATGATTTAACAAATTCCTTTCTGTCTTTGTTATCTGCTTTGATCCTCAAACCACTAGATTATTATTTTGAGCTGGGCACATTGGCATATGCCTATAATCCCAGTAGCTCAGGAGGCTGAGGCAGGAGGATCCCAAGTTCAAAGCCAGCCTCAGCAATGGTGAGGCACTAAGCAACTCAGTGAGACCCTGTCTTTAAATAAGATACAAAGTAGGGCTGGGGGTGAGGCTCAGTGGTTGAGTGTCCCTGAGTTCAATCTCCCGTACCAAAAAATAAAAAAAGATTATTATTTTGCAGACAAGAATACTGATGATAAAATCAGTGGTATAAAACCATTTTAAGACTGGAAATTGAACATTAAAAAATATGAAAGGATGAGGAGCTGGGGCTGGGGCTTAGAGGCAGAGCGCTCGCCTGGCATGCGTGAGGTACTGGGTTTGATCCCCAGCATTACATAAAATAAAATAAAGGTATTGTGTCCGCCTATAATTTAAAAAATATTTTTAAAAATATGAAAAAATGAGATCATGTCACTCAGTAGCCTTTGCTGACTTCTTTTTACATTGTAGTACCATATCCAGAGAAACGTGTAAGTAACTAAGATGGTTCAAGCACTGAGGAAGACACTTAAAGCCTCTGCAATAATATCTTGATGTTTTTTCCATCCTTGCCTATGTGTGTGTTTATTCTTGGTGTATCTCCTCTTTGGGGGGAAACAGCAGAGTTTGGAGGTTAGAATGCCAGTTTTGGAATCAAGTTGCCTTGATTTAAAAATCTATCACTTGTTGGAATAGTTATTTAACTTTCTTGTGCTTCTTTTTTCACCTGTAAATTGAGAATAATAGTGCAGATTGTCTCTTAAAGATGTCATGAAGATTAAACAGATTAATAAATAAAATACTTCTAAAGGAACATAAATCTATTCAAAAAATGAGCTAAGTATCCATCTCAGAAGTTCAAAAAAAAAGCAAAATAAACAAAATATGTTGTGAGGTACCTCATTCAAGTTCATGAAGGCGGAAAGAAGAATGGTGATTGCCAGTGGCTGGAGTAGAGAGAGTAGGATGGGGAATTACTGTTTAATATGTATAGCGTTTCAGGGGTTTTTTGTTTGTTTGTTTGGGGGTAGTGGTGGCTTTTTTTGGTACCAGGGATTGAATCCATCCAGAGACACTGCATCACAGAACCACATCCCAAGCTTTTTTTTTTTTTTTTTTTAAGAGAGACAGAGTCTCTCTAAGTTGCCTTAGGGCCTCACTAAGTTGCTGGCTTTTAACTTGTAATCCTCCTACCTCAGCTTCCCAAGCACCTGGGAGTACAGGCATGTGCCACCATGCATGTTTTAGTTTTGCACAATAAAGAAAATTTTGGAAATATGGATGGTGGTGATAGTTGCACAACAATATGAATATACTTAATGTTATCAAATTGTACACTTAAAAAAGTTTAAGATACAGAGTTGGAGGTATAATTCAGTGATAGAGTATGTGCTATTAAGGTCTTTGGTTTGATCCCCAGCGTATACACACAAAAAGTTAATATACGAATTTTGCATGTATTTCCCTATAATATAAAAATTAGGAATAAGATAACGCAAAGCCAAACAAATATACAGTAAAAGGTTAACAAAGAAAACATTAGGTTTTTTCAAGAAAAATAATAAAACTGAAAAATTTTACATGAGATTCATCACCACAAGAAAGAAAGGGCATAAATACTATTAGTAGTGTCAGAAGGAGGACATTATTACAGATGTTACGGGCCATAAGAAAAGGATACCTATGAATTTGAAAATTTAGGCAGTGGTTAAGTTCCTTTAAAGTATCTGAAGTAGATAAATTTGAACTGGGTATGGTGGCACATGCCTGTAATTCTAGCAACTAAGGAGACTGGGGAAGAAGGATTGTAAGTTCAAGGCCAGCTTGGACAACTTAGTGAGACCCTGACTCACATTTAAAACTAAAAAATAGAAAGGGCTGAGGATGCAGTTTAATGGTAGAGCAACCCTCAGTTTAATCCCCAGTGTCAAAAAGAAAGAAATATCCCTGACCTACATTCTTTACCAAATTTTGACACCAAAACCCAAGTAAGAAAAGATGAGAAAGAAAAAAATAGAATTATATTTATGAGCATAGATAGGAAAAAAAAAACTGAGTCTAGTGTATCAAAATTAGGATAAATCATCTTAACTATAATAGGGTTTATCCTGGGAATGGAAACGTGGTTTAGTTGAAAAATAAATTAATGCTTGAGAATTAAAAGAAAAATCTTGTGATGATTTCAAAAAATGTAGGAAAAATGAGTTAAATGTTCATTCCTTAATAAAAGGACTCAGTGATAGAAAGGGACTTCTGTCTAGTGGTGAGTTTCTTCCCAAAATAACAAACTTCAGCTGTCAAAACAAGGATGATGCCCAGTGCTTTGCAGTGAAGTTCTTAGCCAGGGCAATAAGGCAAGAAAAATAAATATATGGTACAAATGAAAGGATTAGAAAACACACAAACAAAATTGTGACTGATTTTAAAGATATGGCTGTATACATAGGAAACCCAAAAGAATCTACAGATGAACTAACTGGCATTAATTAGAGTTAGCAAGATTGGGGACTTCAATCAATACAGGATAATTCATTATCTTAATCATATTTAAGAAAATAAGAAAAATTAAAAACTTTTTTTGGGGGGGGTGGGTAACCAGGGATTAAACTCAAGGGGACTTGACCACTGAGCCCATCACCAGCCCTATTTTGTATTTTATTTAGAGATAGGGTCTCACTGAGTTGCTTGGCACCTTGCCATTGCTGAAGCTGGCTTTGAACTCGTGATCCTCCTGTCTTAGCCTCCCTAGCCACTGGGATTATAGGCGTGTGCCACCACACCCAGCAAACATTTCAACTAATCATTTTTACTGGTAAGAAAAATGAAATACAATATTTTGTTGTTATTGTTTTTGTTTTTGGTTACCCAGGATTAATCCCAGAAGTGCTTTTCAACTGAGTTACATCACCAGTCAACAGTTTATTCTTATTATTTGTAGCACTTATGTTTTGTAAAGTTATCCTGTTCACTCAGTTAGTGCATGCTGAATCATTATTGCTCCTCAGGGAAATACAGGGTATACAGAGTTGGATTCCTGTGAGCACCTGATTACAACAGCTCTTCAACCAGTGAATATATAGTAAGCTTGTTTTGAGTATTTCTATTTAAATAACCTTATTTAATATATGTTGTTGATTAATTAACATTGAACTCACAGCCAGCAGCACTGTTACTAACTCCTGAATAACATTTTTGTAACACACATATTTGCTTCCTAAGGCATATCACAGGTTTCTTAAATTTAGGGATGGTAGACAGTAATCTGGCACTATTCTTTGGAGCTATTTCTAAACAATGAAATCATCAACATAATGCACAAAAAGTTCTAAGAAACATGGCACTAAATAGACTGTAGAAAGGATATTTGCTCATAGCATGAGAACTAAAACAAGAAGGCAGGATATCACCTTGTTTGGCATCAACTGGATTGTGAAGAAAATTCTAAGATATAATTAAGAAACATAGTGTCTGGGCACAGTGGTGCATATTTATAATCCCAGCGGCTCAGGAGGCTGAAGCAGGAGGATCATGAGTTCAAAGCCAGCCTCAGCAAAAGTGAGGCACTAAGCAACTCAGTGAGACCCTGTCTCTATATAAAATACAAAATATGGCTTGGGATGTGGCTCAGTGACTGAGTGCCCCCGAGTTTGATCCCTGGTACCCCCCCCAAGTATCAACAATTAATTGCAAGGGCTGGGTTGTGTGGCTCAGTGGTCCATTGCCTCTGACCTCTGAGTTCAATTCCTGGTGCCAAAAAGAAAGAAAGAGAGAGAGGGGGAGGGAGGGAGGGAGAGAGAGAAAGAAACATTGTACCAAAATAAATATTTGTAAAGAGGAAAGATTGAGTTTTTGACAATACTGACTTGTAAATCTCACACAATCTTCAGTAAGATCTGAGGCTGTTTTTTTTCCCCTTCAATTCTACAAATTGACTGAATTTCAAATGAAAGTGCAGATGAACCACGTCTGTCTGTCCTATCTGCCCACCACCAATGGTGAAAGAAAGATAAGAAATTTTTGAAGAAAAACAAGGTGGGAGGGTTTGCTCTACTAGATAACCAAAATTTATTAGAAAGCTAAAATAAATAGCTAGGTATAGTGGCACCTGCCTGTAATCCCAGTGACTCATGAGACTGAGAGGCAGGATCACAAGTTTAGGGCAACCTAGGCAACTTAGCAAGACCCTGTTCAGGGGCTAGAAATGTTGCTCAGTAGTAGAATGCACCTAGCAGTGTAATATTGGTCTAGGATAAACAAAGAAACTAGTGGAACATAATAGAAAGCCTACAACTAGACTAATGTAACTATGTATACTTGATTTTTGTAAGAGACTGCAGGTGGTAGAAAATGAATGTTTTAATAAATAATGCTGATATTGACTTTTTTCATAAGTAAGGGAAATTAGATTCCATTTTTACCATACACAGATATTAATTCCATGTAATTAAATACCTGAATGTGGAAGAAGTATATTACAACTGCTGTAAATAACATTTTAATGAAAAATAAGCATATTAAAAACAGTTGAGGGCTGGAGTTGTGGCTCAGTGGTGGAGCTCTCACCTAGCACGTATGAGGCCCTGGGTTCGATCCTCAGCACCACATAAAAATAAATAAAACAAAGATATTGTGTCCAGCTAAAAAATAAATATTAAAGAAATGATAAGGACAGTATTGCAATCAGGAAAGAAAAGTATCTTCTGTTTTTTATTTTTATGTGATGCTGAGGATCAAACCGGGTGCCTCACACATGCTAGGCAAATGCTCTGCCACTGAGTTGCAGCCCTAGCCCTATATATATCTTCTTGAAGACTATATAGGAGGATGTCTCTTGATTTGACCTCATAAGATTACTGAATTCAGCTACATTAACCCATTTCATCTTATTCCAGATGTGGAACATCTATATAAACTTAAATATAGCATGTAATATAATTATATTTATTTTTTAGTTTTATGTGGACACAGTATATTTTATTTTTATGTGGTGTTGAGGATCCAACCCAGTGCCCCGCGCACGCCAGGCGAGTGCGCTACTGCTTGAGCCACATCCCCAGCCCTATAATTATATTTATATAATAATAATACAGTAATTATAATACTATTAGTAATATATGTAAGCTCTAGATTATTTCCAACCTATTTTAATGTACTTGTCGATTTAATTGAAATATTTGGATTGGGATGTAGCTCATTGGTAGAGTATGCTTGCCTAGTATGCAGGAGACCCTGGATGTAGTAATATAATTATATTTATATAATAATAATAATACAATAATTATAATACTATTAGTAATATATGTAAGCTCTAGATTATTTCCAACCTATTTTAATGCATTTGTCGATTTAATTGAAATATTTGAACTGGGATGTAGCTCATTGGTAGATTATGGTTGTCTAGTATGCAGGAGATCCTGGATTTAATCCCTAGTACTACCAGCCACACAAAAAAGACACTATTCAAAAGGTGAAAAGATAAGCCTCATAGCCTCAAATTAGGAGAAAATATTTACAGTGCAGTTAACAAAAGGTTCATATCCACAATACACAAAGAATTGCAAATAAAGAAGAAAGACAGTTTTATCTGGCATTTATGTTAGAAGTTAAAACTGGGAAATTGTTTGAATATATATTGATCATTTTTTCCCCTATTAATCACTTATTTTTTCCCCACCCTGCAATAATGGGAATTGAACCCAGGAGCATTCTACCATAAGTTATATCCCTAGTCCTTTTTATTTTTTATTTTAAGACAAGATCTTACTAAGTTGCCTAGGCTGGCCTTGAACTTACAGTCCTCCTGCCTCTGCCTCCAGAGTTGCTGGGACTATAGTCCAGCAACTGTTAATCACTTTTAGAACAATAAAAATAAAAAAACATTTTAATGAAAAATAAGCACATTAAAAACAATTAATAAGGACAGTAATATTACCTTCTTTCACACCCTTTAATATCTGACTTAATAGCAAATGCCTAAACTCTTTTATCTGCTTCTGCCTTCTTTTGGGATAGCACCTGTCAGCACAAGAACTGCTGAAATACATCATTATATACTCTGTCAGTCAGATTCCAATCAGGAAAGAAAAATACACACTAGTAATTTAAACAGGGAAAATTTAACATAAAGAATTGTTAAATAGATTTAAGTGGTTAACTACTAAAACAAATAAAAGCTGTGATAGGATAATGTCCACAGAAAGCAACTACAATCTCTAAATCTAAGTAGTCCCTCCTCCAAGTGAGATCTAGACCTGAGGAGAGAGTGGATTATTGAAATAATGTCTGCTGTTGTAGTAGGAAAGAAACAGGCTGGAGAGCATTCCTCACTGAACTGCATAAGCAGCCCTTGCTACCTGGACTGCTGTGTGTGGATTCATGTGAGAACCAAACACCAAAAGGAGAATCCTTTCTGCTTTTTCTAACCTTTAAATGTCATTCCAGTGTTGGGTTTGTAGCTCAGTGCTTGCCTAGCACATGTGAGGCCCTGGGTTTGATCTTTAGCACCATATAAAAATAAACAAATTAAAGGTATTATGTCCACCTACAACTAAAAAAATATTTTAAAAAAATACCAACATGAATATCTCTCAGGGCAAAAATTTTAAAGTTCATCAATACCAACATTAGCAAAATTATGACGCAATGGAAACTCTCATATACTGATGTCAATGAGAATTGATTGTTACAAAAACCTTTTATTTTTCCTAGTACTGGGGATTGAACTGGCAGTTTATCCCACGGAGCTAAATCACCGTACCTTTTTTTTTCCCTCCCCCCAGGGTCCTTGCTTTTTCTTTTTAATAATTATTTATTTTTATGCTAAAGATTAAACCCAGTGCCTCACACATGCTAGACAAGCACTCTGCCACTGTGCTACAGCCCCAGCCCCCATTTCTTCTTCTTCTTTTTTAATTTATTTATTCTAATTTGTTATACATGACAGCAGAAAACATTTCAATTCATGGTAACATATGGAGCACAATTTTTCATTTCTTGGATTGTACACAGGTAGAGTCACACCATTCGTTTCTTCATAAATGTACCTAGGTTAATGATATCCGTCTCATTCCACTATCTTTCTACCCCCCACCATACCTTCTTTTTTGAGACAGTGTTTTACTAAATTGCTGGGAATGGCCACCATGTCCCACTGGTACTACTCCCCTCCCCACCCTTTGGTCCCACTCAGCCACATCCCCAACCCTTTTTTTATTTTGAAACACGGTCTTACCAGGTTTACAGCCTCCCAAGCTAGTAGGATTACAGGTGGTGTGCCATCACGCCCAGCTGGTGCAACCTTTTTAAAAACAGTTTGTTATTTATACCCTGTGATCTAGTGATTTTCATTCTCAAGCTAAATGTTTATGCCCATAAACAGGTGCAGCAAGATCAATAGAAGAGAATTGATCAATTTACAGTGACATTGTTAATGTTCATGAGAATAAAAATTAGAAACAAGTCAGATATTTTCCTGCAATAATGTGGTTAAATTATGGCATATTGGAATACCAGATAGCAAACAAAATAGATACATTTCAGTTATTTGCAATATCATAGATAATTCAAACAAAAAGTTAAGAACCAATTATTGCAATTTGGGACAACAGAAAGTCTATAAGGGCACTAATCACCTCCCAAAGGCTCTACCTGCTGAATACTACCTATCACCTTGGGGTAACATGAAGGGCTGGGATTGTGGCTCAGTAGTAGAGTGCTTACCTAGTACATGTAAGGCACTGGGTTCAATTTTCAGCAGCACCTAAAAATAAATAAATTGGCCAAGCATGGTGGCACCCACCAGCAGCTCAGGAGACTGAGACAGGAGGGTTTCAAGTTCAAAGCCAGCTTTAGCAAAAGCGAGATGCTAAGCAACTCTTTGAGACTGTGTCATAGAGAAATAGGGCTGGGGATGTAGCTCAGTAGTCAAGGGCCCCTAAGTTCAATCCCCAGTACCAAAAAAAAAAAAAAAAAGGAAGAAAGGAAAAAAAAAAGAATTTTAGTGGAACACAAACATTCAGAACGTAATAACTTTGTAGTAATTAAAGCAGTGTGGTGTAGAATGGTGAAATAGACTTAAATAACAAAACCTAGAGCACAGAAGTGGACCTATATGTTTGTGGTCACCTTTGCCAATTGTAGAAGTTGTATTTAAATCACTGGGGGAAAGATGAACTCTTTTTTTTAAGACATTGATGGACCTTCATTATTTATATGTGGTGCTGAGAATTGAACCCAGTGCCTCACACATGCTAGGCAAGTGCTCTACCACTGAACCACAGCCACAGCCCCTAGAAAATGAACTCTTAATAAGAGATTCTGGGATATGATACTTATGATACTTTCTCTTAGAAAAAATAAAATGTTTTCCTATTACACACACACACACACACAAATGAATTACCTTGATATGAAAAACAAAATCTTAGCATGTTTGAAGTTGTAGCTGGCTGTGTGGCAGAATTTGTGCTTAGCATTCATGAGACCCTTGGTTTGATCCCCAGCACCACCAAAGAAAAAACTTTGAAGAAAGTATGAATGTTTTTATGATTATAGGGGATGAAAGACCCTTACAAGATGGAAAACACACACAAAAATCCCAGCTACTGAGGAGGTTGAGGAAGGAAGATTGCAAGTTTGAAGCCAGCCTGGGCAACTTAGTGAGACCCTGTCTTAAAATAATATAATCAGAGCTGGGGATATAGAGTAGAGTGCTTGCCTCACATGCACAAGGTCCTGGGTTCAATCTCCAGCACCACACACAAAAAAAAGACTAGGGATGTTGCTCAGTAGTAGAGTGCTTTCCTAGCATGCACAAGGAGGCCCTGGGTTCAATCCCCAGAACTGTTGCGGTCGGGGGAGGGGGGACTTAAAGAACAGCAAGATTAAACTTCTAGCCAGGTACAGTGGTGCACAGGATCACAAGTTCAAGACTAGCCTCAGCAACTTATCAAGGCCCTAAGCAACTGTCTGAAGATAAAATATGAAACCCTGTCTCAAAAAATGAAAGGGGCAAAGAACATTCTGCTGTAATGTATAACTGATTGGAAGGAAGGAAGGAAGGAGGGAGGGAGGGAGGAAATGAAAGGGCTGGGGATATGTCTCAGTGGTTAAGTGCCCCTGGGTTTAACCCCTGGAATAAAAACAAAAGAAGATTAAACTTGCATTGCAGAGACACTGTAAAACTAAAAACCAAGTTATACACTAAGGAATTTTTGTGTCATAGATGAATAAGTGAATTTTAGAAGATACAGAGCAGCAAGTTTTTGAGTTTTCAAAGTGAGATAAGATCTGTTTTCATCTAGTATTTCTAAGCCTTGAGGTTTTTTTGTTTTTGTTTTAAGGTATTGACTGCCTCCCCTATAAATTGACCTATTTAGTCTTCCTCTCGGGTATTTAGCAGATATTTACTAAGAACCTATAAGTTGGGTTGGGTATATACTTGTCCAACCCATCTTGGGTTGGGTATATACTTACTTAGGTGTATATTTACCTATGCAGGTCCCTGGGTTCAAGCCCCAGTAATGCAAAGAAAAAAAAAAAGAATCTGTAAGAAATAGCACATTAAAGCTGAAAGTGGTAACACATACCTATAATTCCAGCGGTTTGGGAGGCTGAGGCAGAGGATTGAAAGTTCATAGCCAGCCCCAGCAACTTGGCAAGTCCTGAGCAATTTAGCAAGACCCTATCTCTAAATAAAAATATAGAAAAGAGCTGGGGATTGTGGCTCAGTGGTTAAACACCCCTGGGTTCAGTCCCTAGTACCAAAAAAAGAAAAGAAAAGAAAGAAAACAGAAATAGCACATTATTCTGATAATGTCCTGGTGATAAGATATTGATAAAGGAGTACTCCCCTAAGTGAAGCATGTGATTATGCTGTTTAGTTGTATTTTAACTGTGACACCTGGGTACTTCCACTTGTATTCTTCTGAACTTTATACTATGAAATAATTTGCTAGACCTTGCTGTTTTAAAGTGGTGGAGATAGGTCTTGTAAGAAAGCATCTTTTGAATATCATAACAATTCTGCAAGGTCAACTAATTTTTTTGTTATTGTTACAAATCAAGTAAGAAAAGTTTCTAACTAAGTGTATGATATCTATGGTAATAATTGTAAATTGTAAATTCTATAGAAATTGAAATCATGATCAGTTGCAGATATCCTATATAGTCAGTGCTTTACTATATAGGATAACAAAGTAAGGGAAACTGCTATTCTAGACTTTATTTTGTTTAGATTTTATTTTGGGAAAATTCCTAAAGGCAAGAGATGATTGAACCATAGGGGTTGAGAGCTCTGTGTTTCTTTAAATAAGGAAACCTAGCTAAGAATCCTGAAGCTCACAGAAATTACCTACTAAGTAAGTTTATAAATGCAGAAATCTAACCCCAAAACACTACTTACAATCTCATTCCCTATAAGACACAGTGAGGTTTTAATCATTTGCTCTGGATGCCATCAGAATGTTTGGGGGTTTATTTGTTTATTTCGAGGAACTGGGGATTAAACCCAAAGCCTTATGTGTGTGCTAGGCAAGTGCTCTACTACTGAGCTACATTTCCAGTCCTTTTTATTTTTAAATTTTGAGACAGGGTCTCACTCAGTTATCTAGTGAGAGGCTTGATATTTGCAATTCTCCTGCATCAGCCGCCCCAGTAACTGGGATTTTAAAGTAGCTGGGATTGTAGGCCTGTGCTACCACACTCAGCCAGAGTGTATTTCTAAAGAATATTAATGAATTAAGCAAATCTAAGTTAGCAGGTGGAGAATTTAAGAAATGTTAATTAGATTTTTAAGCCATTCTAACTATAGCAGTATTATCTTACTCAAATTACTTTAGGAGCTGTGCATGGTGGCTCATATAATATCAGCAGCTCAGAAGATTGAGGATCACAAATTTAAGGCCAGCCTGGGCAATGTAGAAGACCCTATCCCCCATACTGTGCAAAAGAAAAGAAAAAAAGAAACCTGAGACTGCATTTTTAAAAAATATTTATTTCTTTTAGTTGTACTCAATGCCTTTATTTTTATTTATATGTGGTGCTGAGGATCGAACCCAGGGCCTTGCACGCGCTAGGCGAGTGCTCTACCTCTGAGCCACAACCCCAGTCCCCCCCACACTGCATTTTTAACATTGAGTTATTATTAGTTACTATCCATCCTGTCACTCATGCTTTTTTTCTTCCATAAGAGTATTTTTCTGTAAATTTTGCCCATATGGGTAGTAACAGATGATCAACAAAGAAGTTACTATGAAGGCAAGGTCTTTTCCTTGGTTTTTAAAAATAGTATTTTAGTATTACCTAAAGTTCAAAAATTTCAGGCTTTTGTGATTATACAAGAAAAGAGGTAGCAGTTGCTACATAATTGACAAAATATTAGCTGACTCAGGAATGAAACAGAGTAGAATGGCCGAGTTGACATTAACACAGTATACTCATATCAATAGTACCCTATGACCAAAGCAGTTAGAGGGGCTCTGGAGGAGGCTAGTGTAACTTTGTATCATTAGTTCTCCCTGTCATCCAGAAGGCCATAAAAAGTCCCATGGATTGAGATCAAACAAATAGGTACTCGCAATCAAAGATCTCCAAACACAGGGAAATAAACCACCACCGTAAGTGAAAACCAACAGATTTTGACTCTGGCCTCCCATGAGTTGTTTATATTCCAAGTATTAAACAGACTATATAAAACACCTATATGCAAGGAATATTAAAGATTAAATAAAATGAACAGCGGGTACGATTTATTAAAGAATCAATAAGAATTCTGAAAAAGTAAAAAAGAACAAACTAGAATATAGTTCTGAGGAAATTACATTGCATTAAGAGAAATAAGGAGGGCTGGGGCTGTAGCTCAGCGGTAGACTTCTCACTTAGCAAGTGCGAGGCCCTGGATTTGATCCTCAGCACCACATAAAGATAAATAAATAAAGATATTCTGCCCAACTAACACCAAAAAAATAAATATTTTTTTTTAAAAAAGAGAGAAATAAGGATTTGGAAAACTTAAAATTAGAATGAGAGGCCTGGCTGGGCTCGGTAGCACATGCTTATAATCCTTGGCTTGGGAGTCTGAGGCTTAGCAGAGACCCTACTTCAAAAAAATTATGAAAAGGAATGATGGGGGGTTGGGTTTGTACCTCAGTGGTGAAGTGCTTGCCTAGCATGTGTGAGGCACTGGGTTCATTCCTCAGCACCACATAAAAATGAATATATAAGGTATTATGTCCATCTACAATTTAATAATATTTTTTAAAATAATAAATTAAACTAAGGTATTGATTCCATCTACAACTAAAAATATGTATTTTTTTGTTTGTTTGTTTAAAAAGGGAAGGGGGTCCTGGGGCTCAGTGATGGAGCTCTTGCCAAAAAATTAATGGCCAGGCTCAGTAGTGCATGCCTGTAATCCCAGTGGCTCGGGAGGCTGAGACAGGAGGATCAAAAGTTCAAAGCCAGCTTAGCAACAGCAAGGCTCTAAGCAGTCAGATGTCGTTCAGTGGTCGAATACCCTTGAATTCAGCCTCTGGTACCAAAAAAAAAAACTTACTGAAAAGGAACAGCTGAGATACTTTACCATCAACAAAATTCTGAATCAGTTTTATTCTGGAAAGTAAGCAATGGGAAGAAGGGTCAGTCATACATACTGTCAGTAAAATATATGAGATACCTCAGAATAGCCTTAGAAGGAAATAGTGTGAGACCTAATAAATTTGTACTTGGGAATACTGAATAAAAATTAAAGCCAGGCGCAGTGGCACACACCTGTGATCGCAGCAGCTTGAGAGGCTGAGGCAGGGGGATCAAAAGTTGAAAGCCAGCCATCCTCAACAACTTAGCAAGGCTTTCAGAAACTCAGTGAGACCCTGTCTGTAAATTACTAAAAAGGGCTGGGGATGTGGCTGGGTGGTTCAGCACCCCTAGGTTCAGTACCTTGAACCAAAAAAATGCATAAATCTTAATGGAATATGGCATAGTGATTGAAAATGCTAGTGCAGGGGCACACCCCTATAATCCCATCCACTCTGGGGAATAAGACAGGGGATGGCAAGTGCAAGGCCAGCCTGGGCAACTTCGTGAGACACTGTCTCATAAAGCGAAATGGACTGGGATATGTAGCTCAGGAGTAGAGCACCCCTAGACACAAGCCCCTCTATCCCCGACCCTAAAAAAGAGAAAGAAAATCTTTACAAAGAGTTGATGGGAACATTGGGAAATGATTGTAAAGCGAAAAGAATAGAATGCAATTTGTGTGTTGTGTATGTTTTATAATTGGTTGCAAATATCAACATTCATAGGATAAAATGATGAAAGACAAGTAGTGTTGAAACTATTATCCTATAAATTTCCATTTGGTGAAAGCGAGTGGAGTTTTTCCTTTACTTTCCCGTAATTTTGTCAGTGTTTTACTTGTGTGTATTTTATGAGAAAAAGTATCTCAGCATAAAAAAATATAAGGAAGAAATGAAAGTACAGTTTCTATTATAGTTAGTAAACCTCTATAAAATATGATTTTCTAGAATCTTTTTTTTTTTAGAGAATTTTTTTAATATTTATTTTTTAGTTTTCGGCGGACACAACATCTTTGTTTGTATGTGGTGCTGAGGATCGAACCCGGGCTGCACTCATGCCAGGCGAGCGTGCTACCGCTTGAGCCACATCCCCAGCCCGATTTTCTAGAATCTTAATACAATTTTTTTTTTTTATTCATTCTTAGGGGAAAAAAAGGAAATCCTTTGTGAACACATAGACTCTTATGTTGATATTAGGTTAGTTTATTATCTTTACTTTCATTTCTTTATGGTTTGATGAGTTCAC
Source organism: Marmota marmota marmota (assembly GCF_001458135.2). NCBI lineage: Eukaryota > Metazoa > Chordata > Mammalia > Rodentia > Sciuridae > Marmota > Marmota marmota. The sequence goes on along the minus strand of NW_026000079.1, from coordinate 6,670,230 downwards.
TTAAGAAGTTCCCATTTTGTCTTTTGACAGATCTGTTTTAGGGTGTTAGAAGGTTCTGTCTCAGATCTGTACAAAATTTCTTTTCCTATATCTGTCTTCTTTTGTCCTTATTTTGTCTTCTAGGATCATATCAGTCTGATTTCATCTTTTTATTGAGCCTAAGGGCACTGTTTACCACTGAGCTACTACATCCCCAGTCCTTTTTATTTTAAGACAGTCTCATTAAGTTGCTGAGAGTCTTCTCTAAATTGCTGAGGCTGGCCTTAAACTTGTGATCCTCCTGCCTCAGCCTCTGGAGTCCCTGGGATTGCAGAGGTGCACCACTACACCTGTCACTGATTCATTTCCTTGCTCTTCTTCACAAGCCTCTCAACATTGTTTTTTCTTATTCCTTCTATAGTTCACTTAAAACATAGTTTTGCTGAGCTTAGTAGCACATGTCTGTAATCCCAGCTACTCACGAAGCTGATGCAGTTTGAGGGCAACTGTGCAACTTAGTGAGACCTTGTCTCAAAGTAAAATAAAATAAAAAGGGATTGGAAAGTAGCATGTGCATAATACTGGGTTAAGCCCCAGTATGTGTGTCAGGGTGCAAGGGGATAGTGACATAATTCTTTATTCTGGTAATTATGTCTCATTTTTTCTTTCACTACTTTGCTTTTAAAGTGGGATAACCAACCTGAACTGAGAGCTCATATGTGAGCCCAAACAATAACAATAACATCTCAACTCCCTCATTCTAGATAATGTATTCTTACAGTATCATTCCATAGTTTTTTAGACAACATATTGAAACAGGATTTATTAAAATTATTTAATTATTGCCTTTAAAGGGCTTAACCCAGTATTATACACATGCTACTTTCCAATCCCTTTTTATTTTATTTTACTTTGAGACAAGGTCTCACTAAGTTGCACAGTTGCCCTCAAACTGCATCAGCTTCGTGAGTAGCTGGGATTACAGACATGTGCTACTAAGCTCAGCAAAACTATGTTTTAAGTGAACTTCAATGAATTGAAGTGCATTCTGCTGTCATGTGTAACTAAGTAGAACAAATTTTTTTTTAAATGGGGAAAATGTTAAAAATAAAAGGCAATGGGGGAGGGCTGAGGTTGTGGCTCAGTGGTAGAGCACTCACCCAGTATGTGTGAGGCACTGGGTTTAATCCTCATTACCACATAAAAATAAATAAATAAAATAGAGGTATTGTATCCATCTACAATCCCCCCAAAAAAATTTTTTTAAAGGCAATGGGGAGTGGGGGGATACAGTGCACAGTATTGTTAAGTTTTGTCTTTTAGTGGCAGAATTATTTTGGATTTTGTTTTGTTTTTTGAACCAGGTTCTTATTAAATTTCATCTTGTTAGATTCAACCTATATTTTGGAATACCAGTTGTATCATTTAGTGCATTGACTAGCATGTACTTCATATCCATCACAAAGTTTAGTATGTCATCCATAGCCTTCTCTTTGTCCTTGACAAAAGTGTTGAATAAAGTTTTTACGATTTCTTTAACCCTAAACACTAAGAAAAAAAATTATATTTTATGAAAACTTTTTATTCCAAATCAAATTGGTTCATCAATCTAATCATAAAAATACTCAGCATTTAGGGAAAAAATATTTAAAAATAAACATCAGGAAAAACTTGGAAAATAGTAATTTTGTTGATTTTTACACTTCTAGCTTTGAATGTGAGTCAATCTTTTTATAATCTCTTTTTCTTCAGGGATCCATCTGTCTCCAAGTCTGTAGAACGAATCTTTAAAATCTGGGAAGATAGAAATGTATACCCAGAAGAAATGATTGTGGCATTGAGAGAGGCTTTGAGTAAGTGTCTTTTCCCTCATAAAACAAAAATTGAGTCACTCTGTACAATTATATATCTATAGACCCAGTCTGGTTGTATAATAATTAAAAACAAAATTTTGAATCTGGTCCTGTTGTTTAACATTAAGTATTTGTAAAAATCTAGATCTGTTTGAATTTAAAATTTAAGTGGAATTGATTTGAGAGGCAGGGATTTGGATTTTGTTTTTATTGACTAAAAAAAAAATCAAACATAATAAGTGATGATAGTCATCTGATTATTTTCCTGCATTTGCTTTAATTGAATATTTCAAAAGTGTTCTTCATTGTTCAAATAAATAAATGCTACTGTGTTCTCTTACTATTGGAGAATTTTTGTACAGGGTTTAATTTCTTCCTAAGCTTTTTGGCAGTAAATATATATTGGCAGTCTTCAGACTTTGTTTTGATTTAGGTTTGCAGTAAGTTATATACCTGTGTTTTGGGGTGTTTTTTGTTTGTTTTGTTTTTGTAGTAATTTTGTCCTTATGTATTTGATGCATGTAATTAAGTCATTGAATAGAAGTTGGGGGTAATCTGCTATCATGATCATTATTTGACTAGAAATTTGCTTTCAAAATACCATCGTCTAAGAAGCTGTTAAATTCTTCATTTGAATTTGTTAAATGATATTTTAAGCCTTCTGCCCTATTCTTTTCAGATCAGTAATATCTTATAGAAATTGTTTGATGGCTTCTTAGATCTGGTGGGTGTTTTTATATATCTATATAGATATAGATATATAGACATAATTTTAATAAAAATTAAAGAAAAGAAAGAAACAACACAGTCTCGGATTGCCTTTTTTCATACTACAACTTTGGCACTGAAGTGGACAGACAGAACAGCTTCCCATAATGCCAGATTGCAAAAACTGAAATGTTTTCCAGGTACCAGTTTCAAAACTCAGAAGCAGCTGAAAGAAAATCTGAACAAACAACCGAATAAGCAGTGGAAGAAATCACAAAGTAAGGAACAAAATCTCAACTAATATAAAATTACCTCCTCTTTTTGGAGCAGAAGAAAATGTAGACTATTTGACATCGTACCTGGCATAAACCATGGGCAAGCCTATGTTTTCCAGGCCGGGGAGGCTCCCAATGACTTACATTAAACAAGCTACCATGAAGTTACCTCTTTAAAAACCACTACTAAACAAAGAAAATGCAGAAAAAGGGTTTAATTGAGTGAAGATTCAAGAGTAGTTGGGGGATTGAAAGAAGAAAAACAAAACAAAACTTGATAGTGCTCAGGCTAATTCTCAGGTTCAAAGATATATGAAGTTAGAGGCAGCTGGCATTAAACCACAGAGCTGAAGAAGAGACTAGGCATTGAGAAGCATTTTTGTAGGAGCCATGAAATCCTTCAGATTTGGGGATACATTCTACCAATTAGACATGGGCCTCATATCCTGGCAAGAAGCTCATTCTCTAACTGGAGCTCCTGTTGTGTTTATCATGTTTACCCAGCATGAGATCAAGGGAGTGGAATACTGCATGTGATAGGCTTCTGTGGGAAAACTGAGGAATATTGAGAGACTTGAAGGTATGGAGGGAACAAGGTAAAAGTGAGAATTGGGAGGTGAAACAAGACATTTGCAATGGTTTGCTCCATCAAGCACATGATATTCATCATGGTTAAGGGGAGTCCTCTGACATCTTCTTGGTCATAAGTTGCATGCTTAGAACAACAAGAGTCATCATTCCAGCCATAGTTCATCCACAGTGATAATGTACTGAGAACTGTCCTTGCCTGGTTTTGCTGTGAAGTGAGTTAACAGAAAATAAATCCAAAACTAAACATATGGGAATAGAGTTGATAATTGTAAGTAAATTTTTCAACCAGTGCTCAGGGTTAATTTTATGTCCTATTCCTAAACATCGTCATGTTGAGATTTTGGGACTCTCTTACATTCTCAGTCAGTATAGAAAAAGCAGGTACTTCACGTATCTCCAAATCAGTGAGTCTAGGACTCCATGACTTCAGGGTCCAATTCGAGGTAAGTTGGTTAGGCCTATCTAAATAGTTTATTTTTATATTGACTATGTTTGGGAGTATTTAAATTTCATAGTTCATTATTTATTCTAAGAAGTATATTATGATTTAAATGTGCATGTTTGCCATATGTTCAAAGAGTACATCCTTAACTATACAGCTAAGATTTTTCCTGAGTTTAGTCAACTCCTTATATTCTTAATGACTTTTTGTTTAATTCCAACAGCATCCACGAATCCAAAAGCTGCTCTCAAGTCTAAGATAGTTGCTGAGTTTCGAGTAAGTTAAATGTTAACTTAAATATATTAACTAGAGCAAAACATTATTTATCCCTTTTAATATAGTTTAGTAAAATTTATTTTTACTAAATTTTATATTGGTTATGTTCTAAACATGCTTGAATCATTCTAATAAAATCCAGATTGGAATTAGATTGTCTAGAATATAACCTTCCAGACTGTGTGGTATCAACTAAGTTCTGTATTGAATTTATGCTAACAAGAAGGCTCATCAGTGAAATTCTGCTAAATTAGAATTTTTGTTGAGAAGACTATGTTTATGTAACTAAAATTTAAAGAGAATGTGAGTAGCTGGGTGTGTTGGTACATGCCTGTTATTCCAGTGACTGAGGAGGCTGAGGCAAGAGGATCACAAATTCAAAGCCAGCCTCATCAATTTAGTGAGGCCCTAAGTAAGACCCTGTCTAAAAAATAATAATAAAATACAATAAAAAGGCTAGAGATGTAGCTCAGTGGTTTTGTACCCCTGATTCAATCCCAAGTACCAAAAAATAAAATTTAAAAAAAAAATTTAAGTGGACCTTTATCTGTTTCTTAAGCCTATATCCATAATTTAACTTTGAATAATTAAAGTAGGTAACTGAAATATAATTTTGACACGAGAAATATCTTTGATATCCCTGACTGTGAGAAAAAAAATGAAGGGAGAGGTAAAAGGAGAAACAATTGAATGATCTTATAAATGAAATATGACTCTGGTCTGTCTTCAGTCTCAGGCCCTCATTGAAGAACTGTTGCTATATAAGCGCTCAGAAGATCAGATAGAATTAAAGGAGAAACAGTTGTCAACTATGAGGGTGGATGTATGCAGCACAGAAACCCTCAAATGCTTAAAAGGTAATACTTATATTCTTTTAAACAAAATAATTCAGATTTTTTATTTCCTCATCTAGAGTTTTCAGGTAATTAAGACTGGTTTACCCCAGAGAACGTTAGGTCTTAAAAACAGTTGTGGTATCTCTGATTTTCCTAATAGTGACTTCATTCATATAAATTAAATTCTTATTCTCATTTTCTTGATGTATTGAATTTTATGTAAGCATTTGTATTTCATATGTGTGATTAATTGGTTTGGATGTGCCCTTTAGTAAGTCACTGTAATGCCTTGTAAAATCTAGTTAGTTGGGGCCAGGGTTGTGGCTGAGTGGTGAGTGCTTACCTAGCACTTGTGAAACACTGGTTTGATCCTCACTCATCACCTCATAGAAAAGTAAAGGTAATGTATTCATCTGCAACTAAAAAAAAAAAATCTAGTCAGTTGGGCTGGGGGTGTAGTTCAGTGGCAGAGAGCTTGCCTGGTATGTGTGAGGCACTGGGTTTGATCTTTAGCACCACATAAAAATAAATAAAGGCATTCTGTCCATCTACAAGTTCTAGTGTCTAAAGCAGTCCTTATTACATAATAGGCATTTGATAAATCTCTTTGAAATAGTGAGTAAATGACTACTAGCTATTCATTTTGGCACATATTTTTTTTCTGCACCACGCTTTATTTATTTTTTTAAAAGTTAATTTATTTTGCATTACGGTTCTTAATACACCATTATACAATAATTTAATCTCATATCTGATTATATATAAGATATGTTGACACCAAATTCACATCTTCATACATGTATTATAAACATATAATGATGAGGGTCTCCTTTCATTATCCATGCTATTCCCCTTCTTCCTCCCTTGCCCTCCCTCCCAACCCCATTTTGAGTCTCCCCCTTTAGAGAAGACATTCGGCATTTGTTTGGGGCGGGGGGGGATTGGCTAACTTCACTTAGCATTATCTTCTCTAATGCTATCCATTTCCCTGCAAATGCCATGATCTTACTCTTTTTTATTGCTGAGTAATATTCCATTGTGTATAAATGCCACATTTTTTTTTTTTAATCCATCATCCACTGAAGGACATCTAGGTTGGCTCCACAGTTTAGCTATTGTCTGCACCATACTTTAATTGAGTGTGATCTAATTTAGTTCTCACAACAACCCAGAAGCATTCTAAAAAATCTCTTAATTCATGAGAAATCTGAGGCTTCACTTCATAAGGAGATGAGTAGTTTGGTCAAGTTACACAGCTGATAAGAGGCAAAGCCCAACTTTATGTCCATTTCTAAAGCCAAGTCACTGGAAAAGAAGTATATATCAAATTACTAAGTATCTTTTTCAGAGAGAAAAGGATATTTAGTGTGGTATACAGAAAGATCCATTTACTTTTCTGAACGTTGATACAATGTAAGTGAACAGAATTGAGCTTCATTCTTACTCCTAAGTAGCAGTGTAGCATCAAATTTGTGAAGAAAAGAAGTACAACAAACTTTGTTTTAGTTGAACTTCCTTTTCTTTCTTTTTTTTTAATTATTTTTTTTAGTTCTAAATGGACACAATCCCTTTATTTTTGTTTATTTATTGTTTTATGGGATGCTGAGGATTGAACCCAGTGCCTCACACGTGATAAGTGAGTGCTCTACCTCTGAGCCCCAGCCCCAGCTCATCTTTATCTTAATTATAGATACCTCCACTCTTCTTCACTTTAGCAGATCCACATGAATCTATTTTGTGATTTAAGATAAAACTAAGGTCTGGGGTTGTGTCTCAGTGGTTGAATGTTTGGCTGGCATGCATGAGGCTCTGGGTTCGATCCTTAGCACCACATAAAAACAAATAAAGTAAAAGTTCTGTGTCCATCTACAACTAAAGAAAAAATATTAAAAAAAATATAAAACTAAGACTAAAAATATTATACACTGGGCTGGGGATATAGCTCAGTTGGTAGAGTGCTTGCCTCACTGGGTTCAATCCCCAGCACCACACACACACACACACACACACACACAGACACACACACACACACACACATTATACACCAAGCAGAAAGAGGTTCACAGACTCACATGAATTGATTCACAGACAGGGACTGTCCTCAAAAGAGTAAAATTTTTACAAAATAAATACCTTCTCTATTATTTTAGATAAAACTGGGGGGAAGAAATTCTCCAAAGAATTTGAAGAGGCAAGCTCTAAGCTGGAAGAATTTGTGAATGGACTGGATAAGCAGGTGAAAAATGGGCCTTCACTAACAGAAGCACTGGAAAATGCTGGAATTTTCTATGAAGCGCAGTATAAGGAAGTAAAAGTTGTGGCCAATGTAAGTAAAAATTACAGCTATCTTATATTGAGTGCTTACGGTATGCCAGAGACTGTTTACTCGTGGTATCTAACTTTAAGGATAAGTATTATTATCTCCACAGATGAACCAATTTACTTTTGAAGAATTAGTGACTTTGTACAAGATAATATAGGTAGTAAAAAGTGATGGCGACTAGAATTATACCTGGGTCCTTCTGATTGTAAAGCTCATACAAACCCTAACCATTATGCTGTACTAAAAGCCTAACGCTTTGGTATTTAAGGGATTATCCTGAAGAATCACCTGTAATTACTATTATAGGACATAAATTGGGATTAGAAACCAGTGTATGTACTGTTTATTTTTTTTTTCTTTCAGATAACCAGAAAACTGAATGAAAACATTCTGTTGCTAAATTTCATGTAAACTGACTTTTTTGCCCCCCCCCCCATTAAAAGGCCTCTGAAAGAAGCAGTGTTTTGCTCTTTTTTTTTTTTTTTTTTTTTTTTTT
>NW_026000079.1:6590590-6661136 GCF_001458135.2 Marmota marmota marmota | reverse complement strand
TTTTTTTTTTTTTTTTTTTTTTTTTTTTTTAATTTTAATTACTCTGTATGGTTGTAAGAGTGTATGGTGTACTGGGTGTGGTAATGCACACCTGTAATCTCAAAGACTCTGGAAACAAAGAGGATCGAAAATTTGAAACCAGTCTGGGCAACTTGGCAAGACCCTGTCTCAAAAATAAATACATGCATACATTATAAAGGGCCAGAGATGTAGCTGAGTGCTAGAGTGTCCCTGGATTCAATTACAAATACCACAAAAGAAAGCACAGAAGGGAGAGGAAAGAAAAAGAAAGAAAAGACAGTGTTTTGTTGGCAGGACCTAAACTCAATTCTGTCACCTTGGCACTGGGCAGCTGCTGAAATCCATATTCGGATCTCTGACTTCTAGCTGCTTCAGGTGGGCACCTGTAATCCCAGCAACTGAAAGGACATGCAGGAAGATCACAAGTTCAAGGCCAGCCTCAGCAACTTGGAGAGGTCCTCAACAACTTAGTGAGACCTTGTCTCAAAATGAAAAGGACTGGGAATGTGGCCCACGGTTAAGCATGGGTTCAATCCCATGTACCGAAAAATAAAAGCCTGCATCCCTGTTCTTTTATCTGGGATAATTGTCTCTCTGCTGAGGAATATATTTAGGATTTCTTTGACTATAGATAAGATGGTAGTCCATTCTTTAAATTTGTTTATTTGGAGCATCTTTTTTCCACTGGCTGTGGAATTCTAGGGTAGCAATTATTTTTGCACTTAAAACTTATGTTCTTTTGGCCAGGTGCAGTGGTACACGCTTTTAATCCTAGTGGCTTGGGAGACCGAGGCAGGAGGATCAAGAGTTCAAAACCAGCCTCAGCAAAAGCAAAGTGCCTAAGCAACTTAGTGAGACCCTGTCTCTAAATAAAATACAAAATAGGTCTGGGGATGTGTCTCAGTGGTCAACGGCCCTTGAGTTCAATCCATGATACCAAAAGTAAAAAAGCATGTTCTTTTGTCCTGCGTGTATCCACCATTTCAGTGAGAAATCAGTCTTATCATAATTTCTTCTTTAAATATGTCTTTTTTTCTTCGGCTACTATTAATACTTTATCTTTGGTTTTCATTAGTCATTCAGTGATGTGCCTAAGTGTGTTCTTTATATTTACCTGGCTTGGGGTTTGCAGAACTTTCTAAATTAGTGGTTTCTGATAATATTGAAACTGTTTCAGACTAGATGACTTAAACAACATGAATTTATTGTCTCATTGTCTGATAGTTAAAAGTCCAAAATCAAGGTATCAGCAGAGTTGGTTCTTTCTGAGGACTTTGAAGGAATGATCTATCGGAGACCTCTCTTTGGTTTGTAGATGGTTATCTTTTCTCCATCTCTCTTGATATCACCTTCCCTCTGTGTATACGCTATGTCCAGATACCAATCATATTAGATAGGGCCCATCCTAAAGACTTTATTTCGGTTGACAACTTGATTACCTTTATAAAAATTCTCTCTCTAGCCGGCTGCGGTAATGCACACCTGTAATCCCAGTGGCTTGGGAGGCTGAGACAGGAGAATAGCGAGTTCAAAGCCAGCTTCAGAATAGTGAGGTGCTAAGCAACTCAATGAGACCCTGTCTTTAAATAAAATACAAAATAGGGCTGGGGATGTGGCTTAAGGGTTGAGTGCCCCTGAGTTTAATCTCTGGTACCAAAAAAAAAAAAAAAACCTCTCTGTAAATAGAGTCAAATTTTGAGGGAACCAGACTTCATCATGAGTTTGAGATAGGGGAGGGTAGAGAAAAATGACACAATTCAACCATAGTTATCTTTTTTTTTTCCCTTGAGTGTTTTTCTGTTTTAGCTGACACATAAAAACTGTCCATATTTATGGAGTATGATGTAATCACTACTTTGTAGTAAAAGCATTCAAATTCTTTGTTCTGCCAAATGCAGTAGTACCTACTTGTAATCCCAGATGTTTGGAAGAGTGAAGCAGAAGCAGAAGGATGGCATGTTTGAAGCCACCCTGTGTGACATAGCAAAGACTCCATCTCAAAATTAAGCTTAAAAAAATTTTTTTTTTCTTTTGGTACCTGGTATTGATCCCAGGGGCACTTAACCACTGAGCCACATCCCTAGCCCTTCTTTATATTTTATTTAGATAGAGGGTCTTGCTGAGTTGCTTAGGGCCTTACTAAGTTGCTGTGGCTGGCTTTGAACTAGCAATCCTCCTGCCTCAGTCTCTTGGCATGTGCCACTGTGCCCAGCTAAATTGACCAATTTTAATAGCAAAAGATCCTGTCCAGTATTAATAAATTTTATTTGTCATTTCTCTTTATTGTCCTTTGATCTAGAATAGTTCCTTAGTTTTTTTTCTTGACTTACATGACTTATGTTTGAAACTTATGTTTGAAGATTACAAATCAAATCTTTTGTGCATCTCCCCCAGTTTGAATATATGTGGTATTTATTTGTGATCAGATTGAAGTTATTTATGTTTAGAAGAAATATCACATATTCTTTCATTTTGTCAGTTGGCCCACAAGTTTGATATATCTTACTAACTATAATGTTCCCCTTGATATCTTGATTAATGTCACATCTTCCAGTCTTGTCCATTATGATGTTTTTTCTTGCTAATTGTTATGGGTTGAATTGTTTCTCCTGGAAAGTTATGTTGAAACCAGTATATGACCTTATTTGGAACCAGGGTCTTTGCAGATATGATCAAGTCAAGTATAACTGGTGCTTTTACTGTAAGAAGAGGAAAACTAGACAAAAAAAGAACATCATTGAGCTGAAAATGTGGTTCAGTGCCTGAGTGTTTGCCTGGCTTGTGGGAGATTCTGGGTTTGATTTTCCCAGTACCACAAATAAACAAGTAAATAAAATTTTTAATGGAGAACATCATGAACATATGGCACATAACCTGTAATCTCAGCTCCTCAGGAGGCTAAGGCACTAGGATTACAGGTTCAAGGCCAGTATGGGCCACCTAGGAAGACTATGTCTCAAAATCCTTAGTACCACCATAGCTTTAAGGTATTGGCAATTAAAACAATCAGGAGATCAGTAGGATTTAAGTCAGATAATTGATATTAACATCAACAGTGGTAGATTATACCCTTAATACAATGTGATGGCAATAGCACTTTATCTCTGTGTCTTTTTCTCCAAAAACCCTTAACCCCCATCTAATCATGAGAAAAATAGCCAATAAATCTCATTTGACAGTCTACAAAATATCTAAACAGTATTTTTAACACTGTTTGAGTTCATCAAAAACAAGGGAAGTTCAACAAACTGTCACAAACAAGTATTCCAGGCTAAAGAATTCTTTAAGGGGCTGGGGCTGGGGCTCAGTGGCAGAGCGCATGCCTCACACATGTGAAGCACTGGGTTTGATCCTCAGCACCACATAAAAATAAGTAAATTATTATAATAAAGATTTTTTTTTTTTTAAGAATTCTTTAGATTTCTAACTTAGGCAACTTTGTGGATGTTGATATTCACTTAAGAGATTAGAGCCAGGCTTACTGGCACACAACCAGAGTTTGGGAGGCTGAAGCAGGAAAATCAAAAGTTTGAGGCCAGCATCAGCAATGTAATGAGACCCTCTGTCAAAATAGAAAGCACCAGAGGTGTAGCTCAGTGGAAAAGCACCCCTGAGTTCAATCCCCAGTAGTGAGAGAGACAGAGAAAGAATTTAAAAGTATTTCATGCTTGACAGATTGTTATTTTCTTGTTTTGAGCCAGTGATGTTGTAATGATGAGTAAATCTGATCAGAGTTAGAATGGTAACTTCTTGGTCCTTTTCCCAGGGAAATAAACTCCTTTTTCTCTTTTAGGCATACAAAACCTTTGCTAACCGAGTAAACAATTTAAAGAAGAAATTGGATCAGTTGAAGTCAACCCTTCCTGATCCTGAAGAATCACCAGTCCCTTCCCCAAGTATGGATGCTCCCTCCCCAACTGGTTCGGAGTCCCCATTTCAGGGAATGGGAGGTGAGGAATCCCAGTCACCAACAATGGAGAGTGAGAAATCTGCTACACCTGAACCTGTGACTGATAATCGTGATGTGGAAGATATGGAACTCTCAGATGTAGAAGATGATGGGTCAAAAATCATTGGTATGTCCTTATGTAATTAGTAGATAATTTATTCTGTGTTTTCCTTGCCCACTAATATTAATCAGTCAGTTATGGGTAGTTATTAAAACATAGCTTAGTACATATTAGAACACTAAGGTAATATTCATCTCTATATGGTATGCTACATGGGTTAAGAATCACTGCTGAAGATCAAGACTTCAGTATAGCAGCAGCTAGCTAAAATGTGACTGTTAAGCATTTGAAATATAGTTTGCGCAACTTGGGATGTTATATAATTAGAAAATATACACTGGATTCTCAACACTACCTCCTCAAATAAAAATATCATCACATTAATGATTTTTATTTTTATAACAATGAGATTAAAATGTTTAGGATATGTAAAGATAAATACACATTATCAAAATGTATCTATTTCTTTTTTTTTTTTTTTTTTAACATGGCTGCTAGAAAGCTTAAACTTAAATATGTGTCTTGAATTATATGTCTCTTGGCCAGCACTGCTCTAGAAGAAGGGGCATTTATACCAGAATTCTTTCTTCTCTGTCACTTTTGACCATCCAGAATCCCAAAGCTGCAATTATCAAGAAGTAAAACTTTGCAGTTTCAAATTAGAGCCTAATTGCACCCTATTACCAAAAAAAAAAAAGAAGAAAAAAGAAAAGAAATTGCTTAGAAAATACAACAAAAATACGTATAGAGCTCTTGAGCTTTTGTCACTAAGAAATTCTCAGGTTAATGGAAAAGGAAAGATGACAAATACCATTTCCAAGGGACAATGCAAATGTGTACCAAATAAGTGTTTACCAGAAATGTTCACATTTTTATTTATTTTTATTTGGGGGCGGGTGGCTGTAACAGTAGTAGCCTTTCATTTTTTTATTTTTTGCCATTTCCTTTTCCTTCCACTTTCCTGAGAATCCTCATGTCACTCCCCAGCCTCTCTCCCTCTGGTTTCAGAAATGTATACATTGAATACACAAATTTTCACAAGATCCAAAAGAATCATAAGGGGACTGGGGATGTAACTCTGTTGGTAGAGCGCTTGCCCTGCATGCACAAGCAAGGCCCTGGATTCAATCCCCAGCACCACACACACACACACAAAAAAAAAATCATAAATAAGCAAGAAAGAGGATAATTGAGAAATTCCTTTTAAGTAGATATAGAAGGTGGGAATGATAATAAATATCAAAAATAATAATTTATGAAGACTATGACTTTAAAATAAAAAACACAAAGTGACTGGTTGTTTTCTCTAGAATTATAGTGTTTTTTAAACCCTCAAATTAGAAAATATTAGGACATATTATTTCATATTTAAGAACAAAGCCTAGAAAGTAGGAAGATGTAATATCATATCTTCTCTTTGTTGAAACAGTGGAGGACAGGAAGGAAAAACCTGTGGAGAAGTCAGCTGTCTCTACTTCTGTACCTACAAAGCCAACAGAAACTCTCCCAAAGGCTTCTTCCTGTACCCCAGTGCCTGTGACCATGACAGCAACCCCACCTCTTCCAAAGCCTGTGAATACTTCTCTTCTGTCCCCGTCCCCAGCTTTGGCTTTGCCCAACCTGGCTAACGTGGATCTGGCAAAGATTAGTTCCATCCTTAGCAGCCTAACATCAGTCATGAAAAATACTGGTAAGTAAGCCTAGAGAAGAAGATAAAAAGCTGATTTCTAGCTTTTAAAATTGAGCCATTAGTCTGTTTTGTTGTTGTTGAATTTTGTTTAAAAAATGCAGTGAAAATGTAGAAAAATTAGAAAATTAGCACAGTGAATAAAATAAATGTCTGTCATCATATTACCCCAAAAGAAATCACTTATATTTATTTATTCTTACAAGTATATGTGTATGTGAGTGTTTGAGAGATTAAAAATTCTTTTAATAATTGAAATAACCAAACATGGTGTCTCACGCCTGTAATCCAGTGGCTCTGGAGGCTGAGGCAGGAGGATCATAAGTTCAAAGCCAGGCTCAGCAACAGTGAGGCGTTGAGCAACTCAGTGAGAGGCTCTCTCTAAATAAAATACAAAATTGGGCTGGGGATGTGGCTCAGCAGCTGAGTGTCCCTGAATTTAATCCCCAGTACCCCCCCAAAAAAAATAATTAATTGGTTGATTTTAAAAAATAAAAGGGCTGGGGATATAACTTGTCTCACGGCCAAGTGCTGGGTTCAATCCCCAGCACCACACACATATACACAAGAAAAACTAAATGAAAATGTATGCAAGTAGAATATCCCATGTACTCATCACTCAGTTATAATAGGGTAACCCTGAAAAATCTATACCATATTCACTCTGGATTATTTTGAAGAAATTTCCAATTTAAACTTATTTTTTCTTTTCTTTTTTTTTTCCCCCTATACTAAGGATTTTACTCTGGTGCTTTACCACTGAGCTACATCCCTAACCCTTTTTTGTATTTTGATATAGGGCCTCAGTAAGTTGCTTAGGGCCTTAGTAAATTGGTAAAACTGGCCTTGAACTTACAATCCTCCTGCCTTAGCCTCCCACATTACTGAGATCACAGGCATGTGCCACTACACCCAGTCCAAACATTTAATTTCATCATAAATATTTACATACTTCTAAAAGATGGAGACTCTTGGGCTGGATGTAGCTCAGTGGTTGAGTGCTTGCATAGCATGTGCAAGGTCATGTATCAACTCCCCAGAACCAGGGGGCGGGTGGGGGGGAGTTGGATAAAGACCCTCCCCCCACAAAAAAAAAGAATTAGCATGTTTTTAAAAGGCTTTTCATATGTTATAACAAAATTGATATCCAAGAATATATACTATTTTATGTACCTAGTATATGAAAGTTTCTGTTCCTCACCTTCTCTACTGTTTTACTTCATTTAATCTGTGTCACATTCAACCTTTACAAATTGTTTTAATGTTTTTCATTGATTAAAGATGTGATTAAAACTTTCTTCTATTTGCTTATTTCTGTTTCTTTGTGAAATAATCTGTTCATAGTTTTTTATCATCTTTTAAATAGTCAAATGTTTTTCTCTTTATATACCATTTTATATGTTAAAATCAACCATTTTGAAATGTAAAAAAAAAAAAAATAACGATCATTATTTCAAAAGCAAGACACGGAAGTATGCCATAGCAGAGTCCTGCGATCGCAGAGGGTCTGACCATCCCTCATCCAGCAGTGCTTACTGAGTACTAATGGGGCTCTTAAGTATAGGAACTATTTGGTAGTGGAAAAAAAGCAGTTTGCCTAGTCTCTCTTTGTTGGAGTTCTTAAAACTAATGAATATATAATAAAATAACTTGTTTATTTTAAGGATGTTCCAAATAGAAGTAGCGTATCTTAATTTTCAGATTTTTTTTCTCTTTGTACATTCCATGATAAGGGACCATTTGTGGATCAGACGAGAAGAATTTCTGTTAAACATATCAGACTCATTGAAGTGAGTGGAAAATGTAATGAATTGAAAGGTCATTTTTGAATTGCGTTTTCTTGAGTTCATCTTTCTGCCACCAGGGGTCAGTCCTGCATCAAGACCTTCTCCAGGAACTCCTACCAGTCCCAGCAACCTCACCAGTGGCCTGAAAACACCTGCACCTGCCACAACAACATCTCACAACCCTCTGGCAAATATCCTCTCCAAGGTGGAGATCACCCCAGAGAGCATTCTATCTGCTCTTTCCAAAACCCAGACACAGTCAGCCCCTGCACTACAAGGTAAACTGATATCTGCAAGAGGGACTTGAATTGTGTTTATCCCTGGCTTAATCCTGTATTCCATTTCTGAGGAATCCAAAGGCATAAAATGTATAATACAATTAGTTCCTGATTCTCATCTTTTTGTTTTCATGAATGTATGATCTCTGCCTCAGTTGACCCTCTGTCCAGCTTTGCCAGTGTGTTTTGCATGTAAAACTGCCTGTTTCTAACTTTTTTTTTTTTTTAAGGTCAATCTGATCTCTATTCTTTTTTTTCCAGACACCAACACAACCCTTTTTAAATACCTCAGTATAATTATGCAATAAATTATAAATACCATAATAGTATCTTCATTGTAGTGATATACTCAATGTCAGTAATCTCAACCAGGGGCCTCTAGGGGACATGTATCAAGGAATAGAGACATTTGTGGTTGTCACGACTAGGCAAGGGGATACTAGTGGGTCAGAGCCATGTGGATGTTGCTAAACATTGTATAATGCATAGGAAAACCCCCAACAGCAAAGAATTATTCATCCCACAATGTCAAAAGTGCTGAGCTTGAGAAATTGTGCTCTGTGTGAATATAATAATATAGGTATCTCTTAATTTTCTGTTTCCTAAACTGTTTTGTAAGTGATCAGTCAAGTACTGTATTATGGTGAATTTTGTTATAAGATATAGAAAATTTTGTTACACAGAACTAAGTACTATAAAGTAATAATACATAGATTAATAATACATAGATCAATAATCCATATATTGAGACCAGCAATCAGTAGTTGATGATAATACTGTGGCACATCTTGAACCACGAATTTTAGGAACAGTTCATTTGAAGGATTGACATGCTTGTGATTTCTCCTTTTCAATCCCTCTCCTATTGCTATCTTATAGTAACAACAAAAATCTTGAACTCATTTGTGTGATTAACATATGAAACTACACCTTAAAGCTTTTCCTTGGGTTAGATTTCTGAAACAGTATCGTGTGGACTTGGGCTTTGTCATCTGGAAAAAGTTGCATGGAACTAACTAAGCATGTTTTGGGGTTTTTTTTTTTTGTTGTTGTTTGTTTTTTAAAATCTTTTTTTTTTTTTTTTTATCATTTTTGGAACTGGGGGGTCGAACCCAGGGCTTTGCAAATGCAAGGCAGACGCTTTGCCACTGAGCTACATCCAGCCCATTAAGCATGTTTTGACAGAATAAGAAATGACAACCCCAAAAATACAATTTTTGTGGACTAACAAGGTGGTTCATCAACTTTTATTTACTTATAGAAAGTCGAATTCTATAACTTTCAAAGGACTGTGTCCAGCAGCATAAATAGATGTGTTTATTAAATGTCTCCAAGAGGGCTAGGGTTGTGGCTCAGCGGTAGACACTTGCCTAGCTTGTGCAAGGCCCTGGGTTCGATCCTCAGCACCACATAAAAATAGATAAATAAAAATGTCTCCAAGAAATCTCTTAAAACTTGGTTCTGTGATAAGGGTCCATAGTCCTTATTTACAGATTTTTGACACAAAATAATGTTTAATGGTGAAAGACAATTTTATTTATTCCAGAAATCTGGGTGGTATCTATCTTAACAAGATGATCTTTTGAAGAATTTATCCCACAGTATCTTAAAGATATGCTGAAATATCTTTTAAAAGTTACATGACATTATTACGTATCACATTGTAGTACTTGAGGACTTCTGGGTTTGGTGACAACAATGACTGGTAGGAATTAAAATTAAATTAAACTGTTAGGAAAGGAAAAATTGTATAGCCTGGAAACTTTTCAGAATGAAACATGCTTTCCCTCCCCCCTCCCCAGGATAACTGAAGTTAAATATCAATTGTTTGGATATTATCTAACATTGATATTAGATTACAGAAAAATTAAAAAAAAAACAGGAAACATTAGAATTTTGCCAGGCATGTTGGCTTATGCCTAAAATCCGAGCAGCTAAAGAGACTGAGAGAAGAGAATCACAAGTTCAAGACTAGCCTCAACAACTTATTGAGGCCCTAAGCAACTTAGCAAGACCTGTCTCAAAATAAAAAATAAAAAGGTCTGGGGATACGGCTCAGTGTTTAAGCACCCTTGGGTTCATTTCCCAGTTCTTCCCACACTCAAAAAAAATAAATAAATAAAAAGTAATACTGGAGTGGCCCTAAAATTATTCACACCTTAAATCTCCGCAAATATGGGTTAAAATTGATATTTTGAAGACATATTAATTAACCAGAGTTACCATATAAAATTATGAAATACTCTTTTACAATATCATTGCTGAGGATAAGTTTTAGTACAATTTATTAACTAAACTCTATACATTTGGGGCTGGAAATGTATCTCAATGGTAGAGTGCTTCTCTTGCATACAAGAAGCCCTGGGTTCAAACCTCAGTACCAAAAAGAGAAAAATTTATATACTTGCATGAAATAAAGTTTTCATTTATGACCAGAAATTCATTAAATTTTCCAAAACATGGTTAAATTTATCTGCTCTTTTGTTACCTCTTTGTCAGATATTTTTAAAATATTTTTTTAGTTGTAGACGGACACAATACCTTTATTTTATTTATTTATTTTTATGTGGTGCTGGGATCAAACCCAGGGCTTCATATGTGCGAGGACTTCATATGTCACTGAGCCACATTTGTCAAATATTTTTTAAAACATTTTCTACAGGAGTAGTTTGCTTTCATGAACCTTCAACCTTTGTCCCAAAGAGCTCTTTCTCAGTACTTCTGAGGAGGTTTTGTCTGTCATTGAATAGGGTTGAATCTCATCATTATCAGTTTTAATTAATCAATAATCCTTGGTTTTTCCAAGTTATAGAATAGAAATTTTGTTTTCTTGTGAAAGGATCAGTACCCCTGTTTGTCTGGCTTTTAAGTCTTTGTGGTGTGTGTTTATCTCATTTTTATTGCTACATTTTACAATCAGATTTGATAGTTAAAAGCGTTGTATTCTAAAAGGTAACAACCAGTCTAGCAGGAGATACTTCTACTCCCCATTCTAATGGATTTCTCAAGTTTGCACATGTTGTCTCCCTCTTAGGAGTCACAGTGTGTACTGTTAACCTTAGAGATGATTGTGGAGCTGGGAAAGGAAAGGTAGGGCAGGATATCTGTTTGCATTTTGAGAACTATTTCCACAGATCAAACATTAAGAAATACTGGCTTAAGTTGTTGTTTTAAGAATAATTTTGCTTCCTTTCTTTTCCTGCTTTGCCTTGTTTCAACTATGAGTGATTCTGACATGAGAATCTCTCCCTTCCTGTTGCCTTTTATTGTGCTGTTTTGGACACGTTTCTGAACTACACGGGAAACATTTCAGTGATTTTTCTCTCTTGGATTGATAAATAAGTCCAGTGTTTTTTATGACCTTGAGCCAGTACTTGTTTGGTCTGGATTCCCTTTGGCTTCATATTTTAAAACCCATCTGGTTCCTACCAGAATGAGTGAGGATATCTCATAAGCCTACATTGTTTTTATTATATGGCAGGGAGTTGTTCTTTTTAACCCCTCTAATCTTTGTTTTTACAGGCCTGTCATCTTTACTTCAGAGTGTTACTGGGAACCCAGTTCCATCCAGTGAAGCTGCATCTCAGAGCACATCAGCTTCCCCTGCCAATACCACAGTCTCTACCATAAAAGGAAGAAATGTGTCCTCTAATACCCAATCTTTTATTCCCAAAAGCTTCAACTATTCTCCTAATTCATCAGCTTCTGAAGTCTCTTCAACTTCAGCCAGCAAGACATCAGTTGGGCAAAGTCCAGGGCTTCCAAGCACTACGTTTAAACTGCCATCCAACTCTTTAGGGTTTGCAGGTACCCACAGTACTAGCCCTGCTGCCCCGCCGACCGAAGTTGCCATGTGCCAATCTTCAGAGATCTCCAAGCCAAAACTGGAGTCAGAGTCCACCTCCCCAAGCCTGGAAATGAAGATCCACAACTTCTTAAAAGGTAATCCTGGTTTCAGTGGCTTAAACTTAAATATCCCAATCCTGAGCAGTTTGGGGTCCAGTGCCCCATCCGAGAGCCATCCCTCAGACTTCCAGCGTGGCCCTACTAGCACTTCAATCGACAACATTGATGGAACCCCTGTACGGGATGAACGGAGTGGAACACCCACCCAGGATGAGATGATGGACAAGCCTACGTCCAGCAGTGTAGATACTATGTCCCTGCTTTCTAAGATCATTAGCCCGGGTTCTTCAACACCCAGCAGTACAAGATCACCACCCCCTGGGAGAGATGAAAACTACCCCCGGGAGCTCTCCAATTCTGTATCTACATATCGACCCTTTGGCCTGGGCAGCGAATCTCCCTATAAGCAACCTTCTGATGGAATGGAGAGACCGTCTTCCCTGATGGACTCTTCACAGGAAAAATTCTATCCAGATACTTCTTTCCATGAAGATGAAGATTACCGAGATTTTGAGTACTCAGGGCCTCCACCTTCTGCTATGATGAACCTGGAGAAGAAACCAGCCAAATCTATCCTCAAGTCCAGCAAGGTGTCTGATGCCCCGGAGTACCAGCCAATCCTGTCCAGTTATAGCCACAGGGCCCAAGAATTTGGGGTAAAGTCAGCCTTCCCTCCATCTGTAAGAGCCCTCCTGGACTCTAGTGAGAACTGTGACCGTCTGGCTTCTTCCCCTGGGCTCTTTGGTGCCTTCAGCATAAGAGGGAACGAACCTGGGTCTGACCGGTCACCATCACCGAGTAAGAATGATTCATTTTTCACCCCTGACTCCAACCACAATAGCTTGTCTCAGTCTACCACTGGGCATCTCAGTTTGCCACAGAAGCAGTACCCAGACTCTCCTCACCCAGTCCCACATCGTTCCCTTTTCTCTCCGCAGAATACCCTCGCTGCTCCCACGGGCCACCCGCCCACGTCAGGCGTGGAGAAAGTCCTGGCCTCCACCATTTCCACCACGTCGACGATTGAGTTTAAGAATATGCTTAAAAACGCCTCACGCAAGCCCTCAGATGACAAGCATTTTGGCCAGACCCCCAACAAGGGCACTTCAAGTGATGGTGTCGGTCTCTCTAACCTCACCCAGCCCAGCTTGACTACCGCTGACCAGCAGCAGCAAGAAGAGCACTACCGCATAGAAACCCGCGTGTCCTCCTCCTGCCTAGACTTGCCTGATAGCACAGAAGAAAAAGGGGCCCCGATAGAAACTCTGGGTTACCATAATGCCGCTAATAGAAGGATGTCGGGGGAGCCGATACAGACCGTAGAGTCCATCCGAGTTCCTGGGAAGGGGAATAGAGGACATGGGCGCGAGGCTTCAAGGGTGGGCTGGTTCGACCTGAGCACATCGGGCAGCTCTTTTGACAATGGCCCCTCAAGTGCCTCTGATTTGGCATCCCTTGGGGGTGGGGGCAGCGGAGGCCTCACTGGCTTTAAAACAACACCATACAAGGAACGGGCACCCCAGTTTCAGGAGAGTGTCGGCAACTTTCGTTCCAACAGTTTCAACTCAACATTTGAGCATCATCTCCCCCCGTCCCCCTTGGAACATGGGACACCCTTCCAGAGAGAGCCAGTGGGGCCGTCATCTGCCCCACCTGCCCCTCCTAAGGATCACAGTGGTATCTTCTCTCGAGATGCGCCCGCTCACCTGCCCTCTGTGGATCTTACGAATCCCTTCACAAAGGAGGCAGCCCTGGCCCATGCTGCCCCACCGCCTCCTCCTGGGGAGCACAGCGGAATTCCCTTCCCTGCCCCGCCCCCTCCTCCGCCCCCCGGGGAACATAGCAGCAGTGGTGGGAGTGGTGTCCCCTTTTCTACTCCGCCCCCTCCTCCACCCCCTGTTGACCACTCTGGAGTTGTACCCTTCCCAACCCCTCCACTGGCAGAGCACGGAGTGGCGGGGGCTGTGGCAGTGTTCCCCAAGGACCATAGCTCCCTCCTTCAAGGGACCCTGGCTGAGCATTTTGGGGTGCTCGCAGGACCCAGGGACCATGGGGGCCCCACCCAACGGGACCTCAACGGCCCTGGCCTTAGCCGTGTGCGGGAGAGCCTGAGCCTACCCGCCCACTCTCTGGAGCACCTGGGCCCAGCTCATGGAGGAGGTGGGGGAGGCGGCACCAGCGGCAGTGGCCCCCCCTTGGGTCCCTCACACAGAGACACCATCAACCGGAGTGGTATGATTTTACGGAGTCCCCGGCCAGACTTTCGGCCTCGGGAACCTTTTCTCGGCAGAGACCCATTCCACAGTTTAAAGAGACCCAGGCCACCTTTCGCTAGGGGCCCTCCGTTCTTTGCACCAAAACGCCCGTTCTTCCCTCCCAGGTACTGATGGAAACCAAGGGAAAGGAGCATTTTGAACAGTCTAGAGAGCATTGCAAGTAGGAGTTTGGTTTATTGCTGTTTTTATTTGTTTTCCCTCCCTTGATTTATTTTTTTTATTATGATAAAGGGCCTCCCTTCCAAATTAAAAAGTCATCTCTGCTTACATTTTACTATTCCATCCAGTCCCTCCTCCGACAGCACTTACTTCCTTCTCCAAGCTATTTGTATTTAAGAAAGAAACACAACCAAAGCCACTTCATTTGGCTGGGGGCTTGGGGAGTGGGGAGGAAACAATCTTTATTTTATCCCATCTATTAAAGAGTATAACTACATTTGAAATAAAACTTCCATCAGTACAGATAATAACATGTGCAATGTTGGGGTGTTATTTTGGGCTTGGCTTCTGTAGTAGTGATGGAAGGATCCCTGTCCTCTTCCTTCTCCAACAAAGTAACTGCTGTAACCAGTGCGATTCCCTGTTCTCGCTCTGCCCTGCTGGCAGCCAGGAGGTGTTGCAAGGGAGGAAATGTGGAAGATCTTGGGCCTGTCAGGGTTTTTTGGTTTTGGTTTTTTGTTGTTTTTTTTTCTGTCAGGTTTCTTTGTTTCGTTTTTAAAGGCATGTTGTTCTTTCCCCTTTTCCTAAAATCTTACTTTTTTTTTTTTTTCCCTCCAATCAGACCCTTCCTCTAAAGTACTATCAGGCAGTAACTTTGAGGAAATAGAAAACTCATTCTATACTGGTCAAAATTTTTCTCCTTTTAGAAGGAATTAAAGGGGGCTGAATATAAGTTCCAGGTTAAAATAAGGATATATGCCTACCATACATCAAACTAGGAAGGACCCATTGAGGTGTGCTGGGACCTGACTGTCTTCTGTAAGCAAGAGGGAACAGGACACATTTCCAGGCATCTTGCACCAAGCTCTTGCTTTCTGCTTTTCTTTCTTTCTTATTTTTTCCCCTCGATCTTCATTTCTATTTTAACTAGAAAGTCACTACAGTTGACAGTTGATACAAAGATGCAAATGAAATATTATCCCTGCATTTTTCTTATAGAAGTTAATTTTACTTCTCTAACATGGTGTTCATTTGGTGGTTTTCAGCAAACGTTAACTATTAGAGAAAGGTTTGTCTTCAGCTTGGTTTCCCCCCTTGCCTCAGTCCTGTATCACCCCTACTCTTGGTAACTCAGAGGAGGAGATTCAGTAGTACTTTATATTATACCTCTTTAAGTGTGTCTTGGAAACAGATGGGTGTTACTATTCATGTCATCACAGAGAAAAAGAAAGACCTGAAAAATCCAAATTGCCCCACTCTGCAGATAGCAACCTAGCACATTTCAGTGCTCACGCTTCATCCCCACTTCTTATGCTCAACAGGAGGCAAAGAATGTTTCTGCTTTTCATTTTACATGCGAGAGGTATACTTTCCTTCTCCTCGGACTAAAAGGCTTGTTTGTGTTCTCCAACTAGTATTTGGGAGAAAGACAATCACTGTACTTTGTTTAATCTTTGTATCTAGGGACCCTGAAAAGCAAAAACTGCTTACTAATTTTTTGGGGGGGTGGGTTTTTTGTTTTTTATTTTTACCCCAAGGTACTGGTAAACCTCCAGATAGATGAGTAAAACAGTGTGTGTTGAGTTTTTGAAGGAATCCTAGCAAATTTCATATATTTTCTCCCAAGTTAGTACAGTACTAACTATGAGGAAGGATGGGAATTGCTTTGGATTTCTCCAGTTGGGTATCAAAGGTGGAGGAGAGTGAGCAGTATAGTGACAAAAGATGACTCTTTGTCTCAGAATAAACTTGCCTTTCAGAGAAAGCAGCTTAAACCAGGTCCATCATAGCTTGGGAGTTTTTATGTGATGTTTTCCCCGTTATTTATTTGGGCTCACCTTGTGTTCTGTGGTTAGCATGCGCCAGCTCATTCATCTTCCTAATGCGCGTCTGGTCTTGAGCCTGCTGTTCTTTGTTTCTTTGACCCTCAAGCCTCTTTGCCCTGTAGCTGTCTCCACAAAAATGCATGATACCATGACCTTGTGAGTGGGATGGGGTATATAGTATAGCAAAGCAAAGGAAGCATAGTTATTTTGAGTCCTGAGGCATTTGTTTTGTGAAAAAGCATAACTGAATGGGGGTGGAGGTAAGGGAAATTCTGTCTGAGAATTGATTTTTTTTTTATTTTATTTTATTTTTTATTTATTTTTTTTTTTTTTGCAGAAATTAAGTGGGATTTTTTTATTCTAGAATAAAAAAAATGTGAATTCTTTCTGCTGCTCTTGTTTAAGCTAATGTAGTGTTTACTTGAAAAGGCTCTCTGACCATTTGATTTTAGCAGAAAATGTGGGGATGTCAGGAAAGTGGCTTCCTGAGTATTGGGGCAGGGTAATTGTCCTCAAAAACATGATGGCTGATCCTTGAAAGGAAGACATTGTACAGTTCAAAGTTGGACTTTTAAGGGGTTGGGTTTTTGTGGGGTGTTTTTGTTCATTTGCCACAGAGTCCTCAGTACATTTGTTTCAGGATGGAAATGAGGATTTGTATGAGACTGTCAGCTATTAATTTTAAGGAAATCGCTACAGCAGTAAATGAAGTCAACAATGTATATATGTGATATAGTGAAACAAAAAAAGACACTTCTGGTATTCATAAACATGAAACAAAGGGGTTTTATTCTTTCTGTGTCTGTGATTTAAAACTCCAAGACCATGCTCTGACTTTTGTATTTCAACCTGAGTTTAAAAAATAAACAAGATATTTTTTAAAGAAAGTATAACATACTGTGTCTTAGCAAGGACATGACTCATATGAAAGCAGAATATGAGAAATTATTACTAAGGTCCTGGTGCTCACTGTAAAATCACAGACAAAGAATTCTAGTGAATACACTAGTACCACTTTAGTGATACGTATCAGAAGTAGGGTCCTTAAGTATTTTGTAAGGGTTCACTCTTCAGCCAGCTAACATGAGAGCTCCCTCCCTGCTTCCCTCTGCCTGCCCAAGAGTCAAGGTAAATAGAATTTTGTTGATTCCAGGGAAGGTTGATTCCAAAGTAGGATTTTTATCCTGATACCAGGAAAACAGTGTGGTATATATGGTACAGCAAACCTATCTAGATAATGTGAATATGCTAAACTTCCCAGTTGCAGAATATTCACTATCAGTCCTGAAGTTACCTGTTCACACAGTTAAGCTTCAGCTGTTACTGTTTTGAAGCCGCTGTAAATTACTGCTTCCCTTCGTCCCTCCCCCCCTTTTTTTTAAATTGGTGGGGGTGCCTGTTAAGATTAAAATTAGATATGTTGGTGATATTCTCACGTGTTCAGTGTGGAAAACAAAATAAGTACATGCTTTAGAGGCAACAACAATGAAATCCTTTTGAAATGTGTATTGATATCATTTAATAAAATAACTAGTTCTAAAGGTTTGACATTTTTCTTTGAGATTGGGGCTTTGTTCAAGGGCCCCTGGCTTCTCTGGTGAGTCCAAATAGGAGGGAACTTCTCCAGGAGCTGAAACTGCTGCTTTGAGGAGCAAACCTGTGGTTGGAAAATCAAAATTTTCTCCAGCAAAGATCCAACATGACTGTTCAGGGCTGAAGGTGAAACCAGCTACAGAATACAGAAAGAAAATCCTGGATGTATCTCTGAAGATGCAGTTGTATTGGCTTTTGGTCTAAGGGTATGTGGGGAAGGGGGAGTGAGTGGCCTGTATGCTCACACATTTCTGAGGCACCACAGAGTGGCCACAGACCATCCGACTCATTCCTTCCTTATGACCACTTACACTTTCTTCTAACCATTCCTTTAAAAAAAAAAAAATCTTTGTCCCCAATATTTTATTTTCCAGTTTAATAAAATATAGCTTTCTTTGTTGTGTGGTTGACTTTTCCCCTCACATTGATCTTGTCCAGCTGTCCCCTTTGACTTCTGTGGTTATTATCCCTAAAGGCTATCTGAGCCTCAGATCTTCATGGCCTTGTGAGTTTTGTTTGATCCTTGGTATAATTGTGTAATGGGTGGGGTGAGACCAAGATGTTCAGGAAGTGGTTGGTGATGAAGTGGGATATATACTGTTTAGATATTGTGTGTCTTCCAAAAGTTGTACAATTGTGAGCCAAGAAGTATTTTAAAGCAGGCATAGAATTGTGGGGAGGGTGTGGTAAGGATCCTTCTGGCCAATTCTTTCCCCACGTCTACCCTTGTTGCGTATCGGCAACCTGTCACGCAGAATCCTAACTTAACCCTCCTCTCTTACCCCATCCCTTCTTATAACCCAGTGAGGCTTAATAATGGAATGTTGGCTTTAAGGGGTGGTGAAGAGGGCCGGTCACTGCATATGGGTCAGGCCTGGGTCACTGGCAGGGTAGAAGGCTTGATTACGTGAAGCTACGTATATGTGCCCCAAGACACTTCTGAAATAGCAACAGCCTAGGCACACACCCAGCAAGTACAGTGCACCTCTGTGCTGGCTGCCTCTGGAATGTAGCTCACCCCTTCTTCCTATGCCTTCCTGGAAACTGGTCTTGCCCACCTTATTTTCTCTGTCCCTTAAGAAAGTCACAGCCTTGAGACTTCCTCATTGGCCTTTCTGGGTACATTGTTGAAAGCTCGTAACTTCCTCCCCCTAAATCACTATAGGTAAGCCTATCCTGCGCAGAAGGGATGAGTTACCGTGTGTAGTCATAAGCCACCATCAGGTGGGTACTGGGGTGTCTCATACTTGCTTATGAGTAACTGTGCAGCCGAGCCTGATCAGCTGCTGTCCACAGTTGCTGAGTAATAACTCACTGAGGCTGCGCCAACAAGGCTGCTAGAGGGTCACCAGTAGGACAGATACTTTTCTTTAAAAGGCATTTTTTAGTTGTCAGTGTATATTTATATGTGGTGCTGAGAATTGAACTCACGCATGCCAGGCCAGTGCTCTACCCCCCAGCCCCAGCCCCAGCCCTGAGGGGCGCCTTTGCTGTGAAGGAAATGAGTAGGTGTGATGTGAACTGGAGACCTACTTCTGATGGTGCCGAGGGAGCGGACAACTCCCTTGCTTAGTCCAAGTTTGTGGAAAGGAGGAAAGGATGAGATCCATATAGAGATTGATGGTCAGTTCCCGTAGGTGGTTTGGTTTTGTTGTTGCTGAGGATTGAGCCCAGGAGGATCTCATCCTTGCTAAGCTCTTGTTCTAGCACTAAGCTATATCCCTAGCTCCTCCATTTTTTTCCCAATATTTTGTTTTTTAGTTGTAGTTGGACACAATACCTTTATTTTATGTGTGGTGCTGAGGATCGAACCCAGGGCCACACACCAGGTCAGCGCTCTGCCACTGAGCCACAATGCCAGCCCTCCTCCATTTTTTCCCCAGAACTTTCTCTTTGTTCTCACCTAAACAAGAGTCAAAAGTTGAGAATACAGGTGTGGGTGGAGGGGCTAGTGAGTTCTGCTGTGCCAACTGAGAAACAAATAGGTAGTACTTTTTTGTGTGTTTGACTCAAAAGGGTGTTGGCTAAACCAGTTTATCCTGGACGTGCGTAGGTTCATAGAAAATTAAATATTCCAGCAAATTGACTTCCTTATCCCCAGTGTATCTCCTTATGTTTGGGAAATACTCCAGTCCTTTGCCAAATAATTTGCAGAAAAGAGAAGACTTGACACCAATACATTTTTCTTGGGATAGTTAATATAGAATGGATAGGAAAATATGGACAGCATCCAGTAGAGATTAGTGAAGGGTTGTTTTGAAATTTTACAGAAAAGTGGGGCTTAGTTGTACATAGGGGCCTATAGATTCCCTAAGACCTTTAAAAGTATTTTTGCTCCTGTCCCCTACCCTAAAATGACACATCCCTATACTGGCTCCTGAATTCAGAGTGTTTCTATTTTTACTGTGTAAACCAATCAAATGTGGGGTTATCCTGTATCACAGATATAACAATGGAAAGGGAGAGAAGAGATAAAGGAAGTTGGGAGCTGGGGTGGGAGGGAGCAGAGGCAGGAGGCAGCTACCTCCCCCGAGGCGGTGGGGAAGTGCGTGGGAGTAGAGTGTACTAGTGAAGAAAGCCTGAGTGGGCAGGTCCTGGACTCCGAAGCCAGCAGGGCTCAGATCAAGAGGTATCTAAGGTCCCTCTTAAGTACCATGGTACGAAGGGACTCTGAGGGTGACCAGCCTTAAAGCTGTTATGTCCATTTATTATAATAACTTCTTGTTGCTGTTGCTCTTTACCATATACCAAGCCCTCTGTCAGACCATTTATATAAAATTTACCCGAACATTTGAGAGTGATACTAATATTCTTATCTATAAATATGAAAATTTAGGCTTAGAGAAATTAAGTAGTTCGGAAAAAAAAAGTTAATGGTAGGTCCGGGATTTATCCTCGGTTTGTCCAAAGTCAAGCTCTTAGTTTCCAACCTGCCTTAAGGATCATGTATAAGAAAATTTATGGTTAAAGGGAAATAGTTGCCATTTCCGGTCATTTCTGTCCCACTCTTGCTCTGGAGAACTCTGCCCTGTTCTCGAAGGCGCTGGACCGTTGTTGCTGCTTGGGGCTTGGGCTGAAACGCCGCGGGTTTCTCAGTTTCAGGTGTGTGTAACAGTTTCCTTCTTCCGGGTCACCGGAACCACTCTCACAGCGGCTGGTGCTGCCTGGGGGTGTGCCTCTTGGGAGCTCCGGGAGGTGGTTCCCGGACAGAGTGACAGCTCTGATAACCTATAGGCAGGGACATTGTTGGGGTAGAGCCAATCAGGAATCTGGTGAAAGAGCCGGCGTTAACCCGAGGACGCAGGCGCTGGCTGGAGGGAACATGGGCTGGTACCCGGGGTGGCGACGGCTCCGGCTCCCCGAGTTACCGGCCCGCAAGCTACACACCGTGCGTGAGGTATCCCGAATTCCCCAGCCGTCGGGCCACGTATTTCGGGACCGGGCCACCCTGCCCTAAAACTAGCCATCTCTTCCTCCTCAGAGGCCCGGGGAGGGTAGAGGCCCGTAGGACCTCAGCCTGAGGCCCTGTGTCACCCAGTCCTCTTCTACACCAAGGGTTAGGGTCAGGGCCACCCCATTGCGATGGGACCTGCTTACCCCTAACCTCTTCCCTCAGGCCTCCGTGCCGGTCCCTGCGCCCTGGTTGGTAGAACGGCTCGGTCTCTTTGAGGAGCTATGGGCTGCTCAGGTAAAGCGGTTAGCCAGCAAGGCACACAGGGAACCCCGGCCCATCACAGTGACCCTTCCTGGAGGCCAGAAGGTGGAGGCAGTGGCGTGGAGCACGACCCCTTACCAGCTAGCCCGGCGGATCAGGTATCGGGCCCGTCCTGTTCTGTCACCAAGCACCTCTGCCCTTTTCTTACTGTGCACCTGATCAGGGAAGGAAAACTGGGTCTGCGTACTTCTGTGTCATCCCCATTGAGACAGCCTTTCCTGAGTTTTTTGTTTTTATTACTGTCTTTTGTACTGCGAGATTGAACCCAGGGGCGCTTACCACTTAGCCACATCCCCAGCCCTTTTAATTTTTTAATTTGAGACAGGGTCTCAAATTGCTTAGGGCCTGGCTAGATTGCTGAGGTTGGACTGGGACTTGTGATTCTCCTGCCTCACCCTCCTAAGTGGCTGGAATTACAGGCATGGGCCACCATAGGCAGCTCCTAAGAAATTTTATCTGCATTAGTTTGAGAGTTTCTGCCCTTACTCTGTTATCTGCTGGGGATGTAGCTCAGTAGTAGAGCACTTAGCATTCATGAGGCAAGATAGGTTTCATTGCTCTACAAACTCATTTCCCCTTTGTAGATTGAGAGCTGCCAAGAGATTAGCTCCTCCTTCCCCTGTAGATTGTAACCTGGGCTTTTCTTCATCCCCATTCTCCACTGCTGAAGTTTAACACTAGCAGATACAGCAGTGGCTGCGCAAGTGAATGGAGAACCTTATGATCTGGAGCGACCCTTGGAGACAGATTCTGATCTCAGATTTCTGACATTTGATTCTCCAGAAGGGAAAGCGGTAAGTTTCTTCCATATGGTGAGTACAGTGCTTAGCAAAATAAGAGGCAATTAAGTAGGAGACTCTAACACTTGTTTTGCCTCATTTTCTCCATTTGCAATTGGGATGGAGACTTGTCAGACTCTATTAACTGCCTGATTTTTTTTTTGTACCAGGGATTGAACCCAGGAGTGTCTAACCACTGAACCACATCTCCAGCCCATGTTATTTTTTATGTTGAGACAGGGTCTCGCTAAGTTGCTCAGGACCTCACTAAGTTATTGAATTTGGCTTTGAACTTGTGATCTTCCTACCTCATCCTCCCATGTGGCTTGGATTTCAGGCATGTGCCACTACACCTGGTTTTGATGAAAGTTTTTACTTGGTCTTAGTCTATTAAGCAAACATCACTTGTGCTAGCAAAAGGAAGAAATAATAAGTTGAAAAGCAGAATTATAATAGGCCTGTTCAACCTCCTTAACTCTTGAACACATACATTGTAAGTCATCCATGGTATACAGTTCTAATATGGCTTTCACAACTGAGTAAACAGCCTGGTCCCCTCCCACTTTGTTCTCTTCATGTCAGCTCAGAAAACATAGACCTTGTCAATGATCCAGAAAAATGCAGTTCTTATGTCATCTTTGTATGGACAGTGACCAAATCCTAGAAATGTAGCTGCATTGCACTAGATTCCTGAGCTTGAAAAAAGTAGAACCAAAAGACCAAACAAGGCTGGAATGTAGTTCAGTGGTAGAATGCTTGCCGAGCTGCATGCACAAGGCCCTGGATTCAGTCCCCAACTCCAAAAAAGAAGACTGACTGGCTTCCTGCTTCTATACTGTAGGACTGGGAAGCACCAAGGATTTAGGAGTGGAGTTGTGGCTTCTGTGTACTGAAAAAAATAAAGGATATTGGCTTTCTGCTTTTCTTTTTTTTCTTTATTTATTTTCTAACTTGTTAGTATTTAGTGGTCACCTCCAAAGTCAGTTCTCCATTTTGTGATATTTATTCTTAAATGAACCATATTGATTTTCCTATCAGCTTCTCTGAGGAAAGGATCAAAGATCTAGGGGTTAAGAGAAATTTATGAACTCACGAATTCTTTTCTTATAAACCTAGGTATTCTGGCACTCTAGCACCCATGTCCTGGGGGCAGCAGCTGAACAATTTCTAGGTGCTATTCTATGCCGAGGTCCAAGTACACAATGTGGCTTTTACCATGATTTCTTCCTGGGAAAAGAGCGGTAAGTTCCACAAGGAAGAATGATTCTGGAATGGTTTCTAAAACCTCAGGAGTGTTCAGTTTGGAAGAGAAATCTGGGTGAGGGCCTCTCAAGTCCTCAACTGTGATACTGGCATCAACATCACCATTAGGTCACATCCCTCTTCATTTAACTCTGCTTAAAACTTACCTCCTGTAGTCTTCATGAATTCTTCAAATTTTACTTCATCTCCTTATTACTATTGTCCTAATTTTGCCCTTCCAGAGTCCCTACACTTAAATTTTATTTATTTATTTATTTTATTTATTTATTTATTAGTACTAAGGATTGAAAAGGGGTACTTTATCACAAAGCTACCTCCCCAACCTCATTTATTTACTTATACGTACATACATACTAGGGATTGAACCCAGGGATGCTTAACTACTGAGTCGTATCCCCATCCCTTTTTATTTTTTATTTTGGGACAGGGTCTCACTGATTTGCTTAGGGCCTGGCTAAATTGCTGAAGCTGGCTTTGAACTTCTGATCCTCCTGCCTCAGCCTTATGAGCTGCTGGGATTATAGGTAATGCCTAGCTCCCTATGTCTAGCTCAACTTAAATTTATTTATTTTTTTTTTTTTTCAATTTTTTTTAGTTTTCGGCGGACATAACATCTTTGTTTGTATGTGGTGCTGAGGATCGAACCCGGGCCGCACGCACGCCAGGCGAGCACGCTACCACTTGAGCCACATCCCCAGCCCTCAACTTAAATTTAAGCATAGAAATTTTCTTCCATTGTGGCTCAAGTGGTAGCACGCTGACCTGGCATGCGCAAGTCACTGGGTTCAATCCTCAACACCACATAAAAATAAAATAAAAATATTAAAAAAAAAAAAATACACCATATTTATTTTAAAAAAGAAAGAAAAAGAAATTTTCTTCCAAAATTAACCTTGGGCTGGGGGTATACAGCCCAGTGGTAGAGTGCTTGCCTAACATGCACAAGGCCCTGGGTTTGATCACCAGCATCACAGTGGGTAGAGGAGCTGTACCTTATTTCCTATTTATTTTCTTCTTGTTTGTCTGTCTTTGCCCATAATTCTAGGTTTTTTGTTTTTTGGGATTTTTTTGTTATTGTTGTTTTTTGGTACCAGGGATTGAACTCGGGGGCACTTAACCACTGAACCACATCCCCAACCTTTTCTGTATTTTATTTAGAGACAGGGTCTCACTGAGTTGGTTAGGGTCTTGCTAAATTGCTGAGGCTGGCTTTGAACTCACAATCCTTCTGCTTCAGCCTTTCAAGCCACTGGGATTACAGGCATGTGCCACCACACCCATCTTAGATTCTTTTTTCTTTGAAGAGCAAAATTTTACCCCCTGGCCAACTGGTGTGTCATCCACGTGATGCATCTTAGAGGAAGCAAGCCAACCAACTCTCCTCTTTACAGGACAGTGCGGGGCACAGATCTGCCTGTTTTGGAGAGGATTTGCCAGGAGATTACAGCTGCTGCACAACCCTTCCGGAGACTGGAGGCTTCCCAGGATCAGCTTCGTCAGCTCTTCAAGGTGGGGTAATAAAGCATATTTTTAGGAGGAAGCCTGAGGCTTGAGGGAATGGGTAGCTCTTTCCCAGGACGTCTTTGTGGGAATAAAGACTCTGCATTACTCTTCCCTTCTGCCTCCTTCTAGGATAACCCCTTTAAGCTTCATCTGATTGAGGAGAAAGTGACTGGCCCAACAGCAACAGTGTATGGGTGAGTGCTGTCAAATTAAAGAAAACAGGGAGAGGGCTGGGACGGAGGTGGGTAGAGTGCTTGCCTAGCTGGCATGTCCAAGGCTCTCAGTTTGATCCCTAGCATGTTTTTAAAAAAAAAAAAAGAAGAAGAAGAAGAGAAAACAGAGCAAGGTGGGGAAGTAGTGAAGAAGGTCAGAAATAGGATAAGGGAAGGAAGATAAAAGATGATATATTACTCCTGGAAGAGAAATGGGAAGAAGAATTGACTTTTATCTGCCATTGCTCTGTCTGTGGAATAGTTCCTTCCTCTTCATTTTTTTCAGTCAACTAATGGCCATGAAAAGGAGAAAATTAGGCACTTTAGAATCTGGAAAGCACTAACTGGCTTCTTTCTTCCAGGTGTGGCATGTTGGTTGATCTTTGCCAGGGGCCCCACCTTCGGCACACTGGACAGATTGGAAAACTGAAGCTGCTAACGGTCAGTTGTGAAGGTATAGTTAGGTTGAGATTCCTGTTTTCACAGGAGTGAGCAAGAGAATGTAAAGATGATCTTCTTTCCTAGCCTCTTCTCTGTTCTTGTGGCTAAGGAGGGAACCCAGAAGGAGAAAGATACTTAGTCCCTGCACTCAAAAATCTCCTGGTTTGATGGCAGATTCTGCATATCCTGCCAGAGCCCAGAAACCAATTCAATGCCCCCTTCACCAATCCCCAGGACTGGGGATTGAATCCAAGGGTACTCTACCCCTGAAGAGCATCCCTAGCCCTTTTTATTTTGAGATAGGGTCTCAGTAAGTTGCCCAGCTGGCATTGAACTTACAATCCTCCTGCCTCAGCTTCCTGAGTTAGCTGGGATTATAGGCATGTGCCACTATACCTAGCCAGAAGTCAATTTAAATTTGAGCCAGGTACGGTGGTGCATGCCTGTAATTCCAGCAGCTACAAGGCTGAGGCAGTTCAATTTCAAGACTAGCCTTGACAATTTAACAAGACCCTACCTTAAAATAGAAAAATCCTCACTGAGCTGGGTGGTATAATGCTTCTGGGTTCGATCCCCAATACTGAAAAAAATAAAATCCTGATCTGGGGCTGGGGCTCAGAGGTAGAGCACTCGCCTAGCACACGTGAGGCACTGGGTTCGATCCTCAGCACCACATAAAGTAAAATAAAGACATTGTGTCCACCTATAACTAAAAAATAAATAAATTTAAAAAATAATAATAAAAAAAATAAAATCCTTAGTCTGACATCAATGTTAAGGAAGATGGAGCAGGAGAGTGAGCAGGCGAGACGGGGAAGAAGCCTGAAGAGAGAGGGTGCATGGGCCAGGAGGATGGATGATTACCATTTGACAGGCACAGGGAAAATAACCTCAGACAAGGGCATACCTTCTATGAAAATGTTGTTCCTGGACGAGGCAAGTTGCTAGAGCAGGGAGCAAAGGGACAGGCAGAAATACAGAACAAAAGCCCTGCATTGAAAACTTAGCCCTTTGCATTACTCTTCACTCTGCCTCTAATGAGATGTGTGGCTTTGGGTAAGCCTCCTTACCCATTTCCCTGTCTACAAAATGAGGCTATTCCGGTACTATGGGTAAATTAATATCATAGAAACAATGAAAGTGAACAGACACAGGAGAAAGTATATGAGGAAATGTGCTATAAAATGTAGCATGTTTCAAGCTGGGCACAGTGGTGCCCATAATCCCAGTGGCTGGGGAAGCTGAGACAGGAGGATAATGAGTTCAGAGCCAGCCTCAGTAACAGTGAGGTGCTAAGCAATTTAGTGAGACCTTGTCTCTAAGTAAAATACACAATAGGGCTGGGGATGTGGCTCAGTTTTTGAGTGCCCCTGAGTTCAATCCCCAGTACCCCGCCAAAAAAGAAGGATGTTTCAGGGCTGAAGATGTAGATCAGTGGTGGAGTGCTTGCCTAGCATGCATGAAGCCTTCAGTTCTGTCCCCAGTATTAGGGGAGAAAAGTAGGCTCTGATAGTATCTTTAAAGAAAAGAGCAAGCCAGGCATGGTGGCACATACCTATAATCCCAGCTGCTTAGGAGGCTGAGGCAGGAAGATTGTGAGTTCAAAGCCAGCCTCAGCAACTTAGCAAGGCCCTAAGCAACTTAGTGAGACCGTGTCTCAAAAATAAAAAGGCTGGGGCTGTAGCTCAGTGGTAGAGTGCTTTTGTTTGATCCTCAGCACCACATAAAAATGAACAAATAAAAATAAAGTTATTGGAGCTGGAGTTGTGGCTTAGTGGTAGAGTGCTTGCCTAGCATGCACAAGGCACTGGGTTTGATCCTCAGCATCCCATAAATGTAAAATAAAGATATTATGTCCACCTAGAACTAAAAAATAAATATTTTTTAAAAATAAATAAAGTTATTAAAGATAAATAAATAAATGAAAAGTATGGGGATGTGGTTCAGTGATTAAATGCTCCTGGATTGAGCTCCTAGTACTAAAAAAAGAAAGAAAGAAAGAATTTCACTTGACAGTAATAGATTGGAGTATGAAAGGTTGATTACTTTTCTAACAGGGGATAGACAGACGGACATTTGACTGGAATTTAGTTACTCCCCTATGCAGTTACTGACTGGAAGAGGAAGGAATTAAGCACATGGGTAATGGTTGGGCAGTGAGAATGGGGAGAAAAAGTAGTGCCTGATAAGGTCAGATTTGACAAGGACGTGTGCAGGAATCAAGTCAGCCAAGGCTGTGAATGTGGCCAGGGAGTCAAGAGGATGGAGGGGCCACCCTGCTGTTGATGATGGTAGAAAAGGTGATGAAGGAGATGAGGTGGGATCGTTGTCAA
Source organism: Marmota marmota marmota (assembly GCF_001458135.2). Taxonomy (NCBI): domain Eukaryota; kingdom Metazoa; phylum Chordata; class Mammalia; order Rodentia; family Sciuridae; genus Marmota; species Marmota marmota. The sequence goes on along the minus strand of NW_026000079.1, from coordinate 6,633,347 downwards.
AGGACATAGCTGTGACGTTGACACTGAGAGTATCATGAGGCTTAAAAGAGGTAGGTGCACTCAGTCCTCATCGTACACACCCCTTTGTGTGGTGCTTGGAATTGAGCACAGGGCCTCACTGTGCTAGCCAAGTGCTCTATCACTGAACTGTTTCCAACTCTTTTTCAGTTTTTATTTTGAGTCAGGGTCTTGCTAAGTTATCTTAAGGTATACTTGAACTTGTAATACTTCTGCCTTAGTCTCCAGAGTCTCTAGGATTGTAGGTGTGCATAACATAATCCTAGCAACTCCAGAGGCAAAGTGCCCCTGGGTTCCATCCCCAGTACTGAGGGGGGAAAAAAGGCTTGTGTCATCTTGCCTGGCCTCATCTTGCCTTTGATTTCCTCTGTCCTCCTACAGAACTCATCATCCTTGTGGAGGACTTCAGGGGCTCCAGAAGCACTGCAGAGAGTATCAGGGATTTCCTTCCCTACAGCAGAGTTGCTGAGGGCCTGGGAAGCACAGAAGGAGGAAGCGGAGTTGCGGGACCACAGACGTGTTGGAAAGGTACCAACCTTTTTTTCTGGTATTGGGTATTGAACCCAGGAGTGGTATTACCCCTGAGGTATATCTCCAGTCTTTTATTTTGAGACAAAGTCTCTCTAAATTGCTGAGGGCCACACTAAGTTGCCGAGGCTGGCTTCCAACTTGAGATCCTTCTGCCTCAGCCTCCCAGGTCACTGGGATTACAAGCCTGCACCACCACACCCATACAGGATCCAGATTGCAGAAACAGGATAGAGTCTGCTGGGTTTCTGTTCTCGCTACTAAAAGGCTCAGAGGTCACTCCAGTTGAACTGGGCTGACTGGGCTGCACGAAATAACCCCACAAGAGACACAAATACCTTTCTCTTTGGGGTTGCTGTGACGGCTCCTCTGACCTTAAGGGTCCGCAGGAAGAGAGAGTGAGCACACACTGACCCCTTTTATTGAGGAGAAGCTATTCAAATGAGGCAAGGGGTCAGGTTTCAGGGGGCTGAGTATCTTCATGATGTCCACTGTCAGCAGGTTGACTGACACCTGGGTAGGCCACACCCAAGGGCACAGTAAGAGAAGGGGACACACACAAGGCACTTCCATGGAAGATTCTATCCTAAACAGGGCAAGGGTTTATATTACAAAGGAACAGGTGAGCATAGCTTCACCCATGGGGCTGTAGCAAGACACACCCATGCACGAGACACCGACCCTCGCACCCAAGAAGGGTGGGGAAAGCTCTGCCACATTTCTGTGACTGAGCGCCTCAGCACCCAGCCTGGGAGTGTGACTTAGTCACGCGTAAGGTTGGTCTCCCACAGAGTCAGTCAAACAAACTGAACTACTCTGCCGGTTGTTTCCTGTGGTTCTAAAGCCCTCCCTTCTCCTTTGTAACAATTACCGTTCTGTCCCCAGGAACAGGAGCTCTTCTTCTTCCATGAACTGAGCCCTGGGAGCTGTTTCTTCCTGCCGCGAGGGACAAGGGTGTATAATGCGCTGGTGGCTTTTATCAGAGTAAGGGGAACCAAAGTTCAGGGAAGACCAGGGAGGGTTGGGGAAGAAGCCAAGATATTTGAGTTTTAAAAGAGGGATCAGGCAGGGAGCATGGTGCACATCCATAATCCCAGTGACTCAGGAGGTTGAGGCAGGAGGTTTACAAGTTTCAGGCCAGTCTCAGCAAAAGGTTGGGAATAAAATTCAGTGAAAGTACCCTTGTGTTCAATCCCCAGTACCAAAAAAAAAAAAAAAGTGGGCTCAGAAGCATAAACATAAATATTATAAAGTGCTACAAACCTTTAGCAAGGTGCTGCAGTTGTAGGTGTGCAGTGGGGAGCATGCACACCGTACGTGGGACATGGTATTTAAGAGCTTATTGACCAGCTAGAATGATCTGAGAGCCCAGGAGTATCAACCAAGTCCTTCCCTGCCTCTCCTTTCACAGTTACACTGACCTCCCATGTCTGTACCCTCCTGTCCAGGCTGAGTACGCCCGCCGTGGTTTCTCAGAGGTGAAAACCCCCACAATGTTTTCTACGAAACTCTGGGAACAGTCAGGGCACTGGGAGCATTATAGGGAAGACATGTTTGCTCTGAAGCCCCCAGGCTCTGACAGGTCCACCAGCTCCCAGAGGGACGGCTCTGCCAAGCATCCCACAAATACATTCGCCCTCAAGCCCATGAACTGCCCTGCACACTGGTAAGCTGGGAGCCAGGAGGCCCGGGTCATTCCCCTCTCACCCCCGCCCCTGGGCTGGGGTTATAACTGCTAAATGTAAAGTCATAGAAAGCACCTTGGAATGAGTACTAAGACACCTAATTTGAATCTTGATGTGAAATTGAAAAAATTGTTCTACCTCTTGGGTCTTGGTCTCCTTAAAAGTAACATCAAGGCTGTACCCGTCACAAACAGAAGCACAGTAAATGATGCCTGTTACTAAGTGACAGAAATTCACTTTTGAATCAGGATGGCTCAGACAGGACTTAGTGAAAGCACATGCCAAGGTGGAGAAGGTGGTAGTTGATGATGCGAGAAAATAAGCAGATTAAGGCCAGGAGGAGCAGTCTTCAAGGGCTAGTTCTCCCTGTAGCCCTGACCCCCTCCCCACCCCAATCTCAGCTTGATATTCGCCCATCGGCCCAGATCCTGGCGAGAGCTGCCCATGCGACTGGCTGACTTTGGAGCCCTGCACCGAGCCGAGGCCTCTGGCAGTCTGGGGGGACTGACCCGGCTATGGCGCTTCCAACAGGATGACGCTCACATCTTCTGTGCACCAGATCAGGTAGCCCTTCCTGAGCTCCACCAAAGGGTCTTTTGAATCATCTTTCATTCTCCGACCTCCAACATCCCATTCTTTCCGTTGCCCTCTAGATATACTACAAGTTGCCTACCTGTCGCCCCCAGCTTTCTTCTGCTATCTATGTCTTTGCCCCTGTTTTCCCCAAACTACCATCACCCCAGATCACCAACTGGCACACAGCTCACCCATTCAGTCTCTCTTTTTTTTTTTTAAATAAATTTTTAGTTGTAGATGGACACAATACCTTTATTTTATTTATTTTTATGTGGTGTGAGGATCAAACCCAGTGTCCCACACATGCCAGGCAGGCGCTGTACCACTGAGCCCCAGCCCCACAGCTCACCCATTCTTATTTCCTACCTCTAGCTGGAAACAGAGATCCGAAGCTGTCTTGATTTCCTCCGCTCTGTCTATGCTGTTCTTGGCTTCTCCTTCCGCCTGGCACTGTCCACCCGGCCATCCGGCTTCCTTGGAGAACCTTGCCTTTGGGATCAGGCTGAGCAGGTGAGCAGCAGATAGGGAAGCAGAGACAGATGGATCACTCTCCAGTGGAAAGGGAGGGAATACGACAACCAAGGTCCTCAGATAGAGGAATATGCTGAGGATGTCATTAGTTGGACTAGAGGTGTGTCTTGCTCAGATGAAGTGAAGTCTCAGATGATGTTTTCTTTTCTTGTCGCATGCCCTCTAAAGGTCCTTCAACAGGCCTTGGAGGATTTTGGAGAACCCTGGGACCTCAACCCTGGAGATGGTGCCTTCTATGGACCTAAGGTAAACTAGGGATTCTGCTTAGAATTTTACTTATTCAAATTTTGGTTTGTTTTTTAAAAATATTTAGTGACACAAAGAAATATTTTTAAACTTAACGTAGGATGTAAAGAAGAGCAGTACAAGCCGGGCCTAGTGGTACACGCCTATAATCCCAGGGGCTCAAGTAGCTGAGGCAGGAGGATTGCTAGTCCAAAGCCAGCCTCAGCAGCTTAGCAAAGCCCTAAGCAACTCAGCAAGATCCTGTCTCTAAATAAAATGCAAGAAAAGGGGCTGGGAATGTGGCTCAGTTGTTAAGCACCCCTGGGTTCAATCCCTGATACCAAAAAAAAAGCAGTACATTTCTTGCTTCCATGGAACTTGGCATAGTTGTGAAAGATAAATAGGAGACATCAACACCATGGATCAGTGCTGTGTAGCTATTAAGGGGGCACAACAGGGGGGTTATCATGGCTCAGGGGACAGGAAAGGCTTCCTGAAGGGGTCACTCTCCAGTCTAAATGTATTTATAGACCAAGTAAAGATCTGTTTCTGGCCCAGGCACCATGGTACATACCTGAAATCCTAACAACTTGGGAGGATGAGGCAGGAGGATCACAAGTTTGAGGCCAGTCCTGCCAACAGACCCTGACCAAAAATAAAAAGGACAGGGGATACAGCTTAGTGGTAAAGCATCCCTGGGTTCAGTCGTCCCCTCACCCCTGACCAAACCCCCGCCCCCGCAAAAGAAATGTTTCTGGAGGAACAGTGTACGTAGAGACCAGAGCTAGGGATGAGAACTCATGGCAAGTTGGAAAAAAGGCCAGGCGTGGTGGCGCACACCTGTAACCCAGCAACTTGGGAGACAGAAGCAGGAGGATCACAAGTTCAAAGCCAGCCTCAGCAACTTAATGAGGCCCTAAACAACTTACTAGGCCCTGCATCAAGATAGAAAGGACTGGGGATGTAAAGTGCCCCTGGGTTCAGTCACTGGTATGAAGGAAGGAAGTGGGGAGGGGAGAGAAGAGAGGAAGAAAAAAATACATAAATGTAAAGAAAGAAAATCAGTGGAAAAAATAATATAAATGTTGCCTAAATTCAGTAAAAAGGCTGTTAGGAGTTCAGTGCAGGGGCCTGGAATGTGGCCTATAGTCCTAGCTACTCAGGAAGCTGAGGCAAGAGAGTCACTTCAGCCTGGGAATATGAAGCCAACCTGGGGACACAACCCTACCTCAAAAACAAAACAAAACCACCACACACATGCACAGAGGACTGGAGATGTAGCTCAGAGAGACAGCACTCCCCTGGCATGCCTACAGCCCCTGGGTTCAGTTCCCAGCACTGCAAAGGAACAAGCAAAAAAAAAAAAACAGACAAAAATGCAAAAGGCTATTAGGTGCTCCTTTTGGTTTTGTTTTGCAGTACTGGGGACTGAACCCAGGACTGTTCATATAAGGCAAACACTCTACTATTTAAGGTACATCCTTAGCCCTTTTGATATTTATTTTCAGACAGGGTCTCACTAAGTTTCTTTATTTTTCAGGGGCTGGGGGGGGGTTACCAGGAATTAAATTCAAGTGCACTTAACCACTGAGCCACATTCCCAGCCCTATTTTGTGTTTTATTTAGAAACAGGGTCTCACTGAGTTGCTTCGGGCCTCGACATTGCTGAGGCTGAATTTGAACTCGAGATCTTCCTGCCCCAGTCTTCTGAGCTGCTGGGTTACAGGCGTGCACCACTGCACCTAGCTCACTAACCCTCTAAGGCTAGCCTCACACTTTCAGTCCTCCTGCTCAGTCTCACAAGTAGTGGCGATTATAGGTGTGTGCTGCCATACCTGGTGGCTATTAGATTTTGAAGGACTGTTTTCCAGTGGGGATGGAGTCAGACAGAAGTGAATGAGTGAACATAATTCTTTCAAGAATTTTGGCTCTTTTAAAGGCAGAAAGGGATCTGAATAGTCAAAAATTTTTATGAAGGGAGAGATTTGAGAATGTTTAAGTGCTGTGATGAGAAGGGGACTTGTTTATGGGGTGTCAAAGTAAACAAAGTGAATTATAAGAAAAAAGATTGCAGAAGAGGGAAGTAGAAAATTCCTGGGGAGGCTTGAGGTGGGATCAGGAGCCCTGTGCAGAAGAGACCACCTTGCCAGTGTGCCCAGGGCAAGAGGAAAGGCTGGGGATAGATGCAAGGAGGTGTATGTGTGGTGAAAGAAGTTGAGTTATTTTCCTATCCCACAGTATCAGTTGTCTGAATTCTTCATGAGATAGACGCAGAATCATTTGCTGAGATGGGAGTGGAAGAGAGGAGAATTGTTAGTGAGGGGGTTGAAGATATGAAGAGAAAGGGGACACAAAAACTATAGTATGAGCCGGGCACAGTGGCACACACCTGTAATTCCAGCAACTCAGGAGGCTGAAGCAGGAAGATCCAAAGTTCAAAATGAACCTCAGCAACTTTGTAAGACTCTAGGCAACTTAGTGAGACTGTCTCAAAATTTAAAAAAAAAAAAAAAAAAAAAAAATTTACAAAGGGCTGGAGATATAGCTCAGTGGTAAAGCACTCCTGGGTTCAATCCCCAGTACAAAAAAAAAGAAAAAACCTAATATGAACTATGCAGCTAAATAAAATCTTTTTAGTGTTTATTAGCTACTGTGGGATGTGCTGGTATTGTTCAGTAACATACATACTATTATTTTTTAAAATATTACTCCTTAGTACAACTATTATAAATTCTTTAAACTCTTAGTATTATTTTAAAAATAAAATAATAGTATGTATGTTGAACCCCAGGCCTCAAGCATGCTAGGTAAGCACTTTACCTCTGAGCTACATTCCTGCCCTTTTTTTATTTTATTTTATTTTTGAGATAGGATCTTGCTAAATTGATGAGACTGTCCTCAAATTTGCAATCCTTCTGTCTCCACCTCCCAAGTGACTGGGATTATAGGCATGTTCCACTGCACCTGGCTCATTTTAATGTCCCAAATGTTTTGTCTAGCACAGGATATTTATTTAGCAGCTCAAAAAATAGTAAATGAAAATACTAAATAATAATGAAAATGTTTTATTGATTGATTTCATTAATGAAACAAGGCAATAAAATATCTGTTACTTTAAAAAGTTCAGAAAGGTTAAACAGTGTGCTCAAGGCTAGAGATAATAGTTTATTTATTTTTTTAAAAAATATTTATTTATTTATTTTTCGGTGGACACAACATCTTTGCTTGTATGTGGTGCTGAGGATCGAACCCGGGCCGCACGCATGCCAGGCGAGCGCGCTACCACTTGAGCCACATTCCCAGCCCCTTTTCTTGCATTTTATTTAGAGACAGGATCTTGCTGAGTTGCTTAGGGCTTTGCTAAGCTGCTGAGGCTGGCTTTGGACTAGCAATCCTCCTGCCTCAGCTACTTGAGCCCCTGGGATTATAGGCTGTCTCTTATACACATNCCGAAGGGTTAGTGAGGCATTAATTAATTAGCCTTGTTTATTCTGCACATGAATGGAGTTAGCCCTAAGGATTAAGGAGAGGGCTGGGATGTGGCTCAAGTGGTAGCGCGCTCGCCTGGCATGCGTGCGGCCCGGGTTCGATCCTCAGCACCACATACAAGCAAAGATGTTGTGTCCACCGAAAAATAAATAAATAAATATTTTTTAAAAAAATAAATAAACTATTATCTCTAGCCTTGAGCACACTGTTTAACCTTTCTGAACTTTTTAAAGTAACAGATATTTTATTGCCTTGTTTCATTAATGAAATCAATCAATAAAACATTTTCATTATTATTTAGTATTTTCATTTACTATTTTTTGAGCTGCTAAATAAATATCCTGTGCTAGACAAAACATTTGGGACATTAAAATGAGCCAGGTGCAGTGGAACATGCCTATAATCCCAGTCACTTGGGAGGTGGAGACAGAAGGATTGCAAATTTGAGGACAGTCTCATCAATTTAGCAAGATCCTATCTCAAAAATAAAATAAAATAAAAAAAGGGCAGGAATGTAGCTCAGAGGTAAAGTGCTTACCTAGCATGCTTGAGGCCTGGGGTTCAACATACATACTATTATTTTATTTTTAAAATAATACTAAGAGTTTAAAGAATTTATAATAGTTGTACTAAGGAGTAATATTTTAAAAAATAATAGTATGTATGTTACTGAACAATACCAGCACATCCCACAGTAGCTAATAAACACTAAAAAGATTTTATTTAGCTGCATAGTTCATATTAGGTTTTTTCTTTTTTTTTGTACTGGGGATTGAACCCAGGAGTGCTTTACCACTGAGCTATATCTCCAGCCCTTTGTAAATTTTTTTTTTTTTTTTTTTTTTTTAATTTTTTAAATATATTTTTTAGTTGTCAGTGGACCTTTTATTTTATTTATATGCAGTGCTAGGGACCGAACTCAGAGACTCACACATGCCAAGCAAGCGCTCTACCACTGAGCCACTACTCCAGCCCCGAGATAATAGTTTAAAAGAGACAGAGAAGCCAGGCCTGATAGCGCACTCCTGTAATCCCAACAGCTACAGAGGATGAGGCAGGAGGATCGTGAGTTCAAAGCCAGCCTTGGCAATAGCAAGGCACTAAGCAACTCAGTGAGACCCTGTCTCTAAATAAATTTAAACACAAAATAGGGCTGGGGGTGTGGCTCAGTGGTCCAGTGCCCCTGAGTTCAATCCCCAGTCCCCCAAAAAAGAGAGAGGAAAAAAAGCTTGAAAATCTCTGAGCACAACAGGATAGCCAAAGAATTGCTGGCAGCAGCAAGGGACCAGTTGAGTCCTGAAACTGTGACTTCCATGGTGGCATTAATCTCTGCTTTTGCATCTGTGTGTTCTGTGACAAGTTGGCAGCACAGAGCATTTCTATTGCAGAGTCAAGGCAATGGGAGGTTAAGATGGTGCCATGATGGCATTTTGCCACATGGAAGTAACAGAAGAACAATGAATCGTACAAGGAACTAAAAAACTGTTACAGCTGCATGGGGAAAGAAACAGAAGGACTCTGGATGGGGAGAATAAAGAGGAATAAAGGAACTGAAGAGTTGAAGAGCCAGTAGTAGTAGTAATTGTCAGAGTAGGTGTTGGAGGCCCTGCAGGGTTGCCCATGCCTGCAGTCTGAAGTGGCTACTCACTAGGCTCAGGCAAGAGCACCACACATTTGAGGCCATCCTGGGCAATTGAGTGAGACCCTCTCTCAAAATAAACTAAAAGGTTAGGAATGTAGGTTGGTAGTAAAGTACTTGGCTAGCATGCCACCCTGGATATAGTCCCCAGTACCACACCACATACACACACAGAAACAAACAGAGTGGGTGTGTGGGCACTGTTCAGAAGCATAGCCACTGGGGTCGGGAGAGGGGCACTGAGAACCAATAGTTAGCTGTAGTGTGCATGGGGCTGCAGGTCTCTGTGAGGAGGAACCCAGAGGAGCTAGGGTGTGGATAAGAGCATCATTAATGGGAGAGAGCCACTTTGCCATAGTGAGATGGAGTACCGTAGAGAGGGGGATTACAGTGGATGACGTGATTCTCCAAATAGCCCTGACATGTGTAGGTGAGAGAGCACATGGTGCAGGTAATGGAAGATACTGCTTCTGCTTTCTCTCATGTCCTCCTGTCCATCTCCTACAGATCGATGTGCACCTCCATGACGCCCTGGGTCGGCCCCATCAGTGTGGAACAATTCAGCTTGACTTCCAGCTGCCCCTGAGATTCAACCTCCAGTACAAGGGGTACAAAAGCTTTTCCCATCCCCCTTTCCCTTGACAGCCGATGGTGAGCAAGCAACTCCCACTCCTATTTTCACCCTAGAAACTGAATCAGACCTCCACATCTTCCCCTGCTAGGACTGTGCACCTAGAAGGTGATCTTATGTGCATAGTTTGTGATACTTTCACTCTTTTTCCTTCCAAGGCAGGCGGGGGCCCTGGAGCGGCCAGTCCTCATTCACAGAGCAGTGCTTGGTTCTGTGGAGAGGCTGTTGGGAGTGCTGGCAGAAAGCTGTGGGGGAAAATGGTGAGCTATCTGATGCTGGCCTTCACGACAGGGAGTTTATATTCCAGCTCCTGTCTCGCTTCATGTCCCAGATCTGCTTCCTGCAGCTACACTTCTGGCCAGAGCCGAAATAAATACTTTGCCACCCTGTTTCCTCCCATCCAGGCCACTGTGGCTGTCCCCATTCCAGGTAGTGGTCATCCCTGTGGGAACGGAGCAAGAGGAATATGCCAGAGAGGTGAGGAGTTGGACTCAAGGAAGGAGCAGAAAGGGACAGTAGGGAGTCTGGTGCCAGCACTGGGTACGAAGAGGCTACACCAGCTAGTGGGAAGGGCACAGCCCTTAGAGCCACCAGACTGCACCTGAGTGGCAGCTCTCCTTTATGCTCTAAATTCTCTCCAAAAAGTAAAACCTGCTTTGTGCTCTCTGTATGTATAATGTATATTAGAATAAACAAATAACTTACTGTTTGAGACCTGCTGGGCATGGTGATACACACCTATGATCCCGGTGACCTGGGAAGCTGAGGCAAGATGAGGCAGGAGGACTGAAAGTTCAAGGTCAGCCTAGGTAACTTAGCAAGATCCTGCCTGAAAATAAAAAAATCAAAATGAACATCTGGGGTTGTAGTTCAGTGGTGAGGTGTACACAAATGGATCTTGGGTAAAGCTGGTTTTATTTTTCCTTTCTAAAGAGAATCGAGAATATGGGTGGTCCCTACCAGAGGTGAGGGCGAGCAGCAGGCAAAGTCCAGGGGATAATGGAGGGCTTTCTCTAGTGAGAGTCGACACAGATGCTGTGGGTTGGGGATGGAGAGGAGGCCTCAGTATAGCAATGAGATGAGGAAAAAGATAATTTTTGTTATGGGGAGCACTGAGGCAGGGGATGAGGGATAGGAAGTGGGGCAGACCAAGGAAGAAGGATGTTTGACTGTCCTAGCTCCTCAGTCTTCCATTGAATTTATTTCTTGTCACCAAACATGTGTCCCAGATTCAACAGAATCTGCAGGCTGCAGGCCTTGTCAGCGACCTGGATGCTGATTCTGGAGTGACTCTCAGCCGGAGAGTGCGCCGGGCTCAGCTCGCCCACTACAATTTCCAGTTTGGTAAGAGAGAGGCAGCCCAGAACCTCGGAGCTGGGTCTCTCATTCTTCTTTAAGTTCCTTTACCCTGTGCCTCCTCACAACCACTTCTGTCCCTCAGAACAGTTTTCCTCTTATTAACCCCACCCTAGAGGGGTTCTTTGGGATTAATTAACAAAGGAAATATCAAAGAGAAAGGGGACCCGAAGGGTTAGTGAGGCATTAATTAATTAGCCTTGTTTATTCTGCACATGAATGGAGTTAGCCCTAAGGATTAAGGAGAGGGCTGGGATGTGGCTCAAGCCGTAGTGCCTGGCATGCGTGCGGCCTGGGTTCGATCCTCAGCACCACATACAAACAAAGATGTTGTGTCCGCCAATAACTAAAAAATAAATATTAAAAAATTCTTTCTCTCTCTCTCTCTCTCCCTCTCTCACTCTCTCTTTAAAAAAAAAAAAAAAAGGATTAAGGAGAAAGCCTTAAGGAGAAAAGTCTAGCACTGCCTTGCTCTCTTCACTCTCCACAGTTCAGAGCTCTTGAAGATAAGGAACAGAAATTCCTCCACCTGATTCTCTAGTTTGGCGTACGCCCCTCACCTACCAGCACCTGGAGCAAGCCACCCCACAGTCCATGGACTTGCAAACACATGTGTCCCAGTCCTGCTGTCTTCCCCTTCCTCTACCTCTGCCTCCCACCCCACTGCTTGCCCCACATTTCTCAGTCCCACATACCATTTCTCTGTGTCTAGTTCTTGGTCTGTTTGGCTCTCTCTGCCTGACTCTAGTATCTCTGACCCTGGGGCTCCTGACCAGAAATGATAATAATGTTCCAGGCTCCGCATTCCTTATCTTCTCAGGATGAGCAGTGAACTGGAGAGAAGGCACAGCTAAATATATTCTTTAAACCATATCTAGACTCTGCTTCCACCTTTCCTAAAGATTTAAGTCTGCAAAGTTTCTGCAAAGCAAAAGGAAATATCCCATGTCGGTGACTTTATCCTGAGATTCCCAAACCTCCCTTCCTCTTCCTGCAGTGGTTGGCCAGCAAGAGCAGAGTAAGAGAACAGTGAACATACGGACTCGCAGTAATCGCCGACTTGGGGAGTGGGACTTGACCAAGGCTGTGCAACGGCTGCTGGAGCTACAGGATACCAGGGTCCCCAATGCTGAGGAAATCTTCTGAGCTTTGTTCATACATGAGACAGAGACCTGCAAGAGCCGTCAGCCTCCCTGATAAACCCGAGCCCTACTAACAGCCTGGAATTGCATGTGTCCGCTCTCCTGAAAAGACTTGGGGGCTGGGGAGGCAGTTCAGTGGCAGAGCACTTGCCTAGCAAGCATGAGGTCCTGGGTTCTATTCCCAGCAATGCAAAAAGAGACTTGGTTTGGGGACCCCACAGCGGGAGGGAAGATATGGTATTTGGATGTGAGGAGAATGAAATGGAAAAAATAAACTTGAAGCTGCTATATTTGTGTCTGATCTCTGACTCCTGAAAGGAGGACAAAAGGGAGTTCCACACTGGCTGGGAATGGGAGCTCGGGAGGCTGAGCAGGAGAATCACAAATTCAAATCCCCAGCCTCAACAACTTAGGGTCTCACTATCTCAAAAGGGCTGCTGGGCATACGCCTGTAATCCCAGCGGCTCGGGAGGCCGAGGCAGGAGGATAATGAGTTCAAAGCCAGCCTCAGCAAAAAGCAATGCGCTGAGCAACTCAGTGAGACCCTGTCTCTAAATAAATAACAAAAAAGGGCTGGGGATGTGGCTCAGTGGTCGGGTGCCCCTGAGTTCAATCCATGGGAGTTCCACTTTGTTACCCTTGCCCAGAGTTGGGGACAACTCTCAGTGGTAGGGAGCTACCTTAGGCAGCTATCCTGTTCCCAGTGTTAGTTCCTTAGTGCCCTGGTTCCCTAGACCCAGTTCCATAGGTTGTCAGGTCCCTGTTCCGCAGGAGGCAGCATGCAGACATAAGAGTGAGGCATGAACTAAGGGCCCAGATGTCTGCTGCTCGGAGATCTGAACGGGTTTCTCTTAGGGTCCTAGGATTACTTCCTCCCATCACCTTCATTCTTCTCAGTCCTCTGAGGAGGCTTCAGGATGAGTTTGGGAGGAGTGGCTGCTAAAGGAGGAGCAGCTGCACTGAGTCATGGCAGGAAGCTGAAGGGGGCGGGAGATAACAACAGGCAACATATAAAAGGGAGCCAGAGTTGGCCCTGAAGTTCACAATAGCAGTAGCAGCAGCCGGAGCAGCAGGGTTCCTGCAGCACAGCCCTTCCTTCACATCCAGGTCTGCCTGAGACAACCCAGCTTTTAGGTGGCCGGTGACCAGTCCTTGTTCCAGGATGGGGACCATGGCCAGAGTAGCCTTGGTCTTGGCCTATTTGGCTGTCGCCTCTGCCACTTCTGAGGGAGGTGAGTAGGGGTGGGGTCAGCACTAGAGAAGGGCTCTGGCTAGGCAGCTCATCACCAGCAGGATGACTTGGCCTCCCTCTTCTGAGCAGGCCCAAGGTTGGCCTGGCCAACTGGACCTTTTAACCAGGGAGGCAGGGGCAGACAGAGAGGAGTTCCTAGAGGTTACTGCTAAGAAATAAAATTGGATTCAAGTAGGCAACTGAGCGGGTAAGTGGATTCACAGAGGGAAGGGAACTCAGCCTGGGGAGGAGGTATGTGGTGGAGGGACTCCCTCCGAGGCAGGTGAAGCAGGGAAAGGGGCCCCCAGGCTGCTCAAAACCGGTTTGCTGACCCAGAGAGCCTTGCCTGACTCACTGTCTGGTTAGAGGAAGAGTTAAGGGGTTGTCCACTCAGTCTCACCCACTGCTGGGCATAAACACACTCTGCTCTGATGCCTCAACGAAACGGAACTCTGGAGGGAAACTGTCGAGAGGGGCAAGAGAGCTAGTGTGTAAAGCCCTACTCGCTATCATCCCTCCCAGTTCCTAACTTCTTTTTTTCCTGCACATCAGTCACCAGAGATTCCCTTCTCTATGCCTGTCCCATCCTGCAGGTCCTAAATTTGAGACCTAAATTGAGGAGGAGCTGAGACTAGCTAAAGTGAGGCACCTACTCTCCTGGCTGGAGTTCCTTCTCAGGAGGCCTAAAGAGGGTTAAAGGGCCTGGCATAGGAGATTGGTGGAGGAGGTGGGCAGGTGAGGGCTCAACCAGCTCAGGTTCGGCTTCTTCCTCTAAAGCCAGAGGGGCACCACAGCAGAGCAGCTACAGGAAGGGCAGCCACAACCCCTGAGGTAGAGACACTGACAGGAGAAATCAGAACCTCCCTCCCAACCTTCAGACTCAGTCTCTGAGCCAGGCAGAATATCCAGGCTTTCTCAGAACCCTGTCAATAATATCCAGGTGTTTGTGGGGGTGATAAGGGGACATGGGACAAGTATATTATAGAGGTAATTGCCACATCTTGTCATCTTCCTACACTCTTGACTTCCACAGTCTCCCCATTCCTTGCTCAGAGCCAGAAAGGGCCCCTTAAAACCACCGCCGATTTCCTCTCTCCAGGTCACGAGGCTCCAGGGCAGAAGGAGCTGAGATCAGAGTACCTTCAGGAAGGTAAGAGTTCGGGGACCAGGTGTGGTGGCCCTCTTCTGTAATCCCAGCACCTAGGGAATCTGAGTCAGGAGAATCACAAATTCAAGGCCAGCCTCTGCAATTTATCAGGATCCTGCCTCTTTTTTAAAGAGGTAGGGGTATGACTCGGGGGTTGAGTGCCCTTAAATTCAATCCACACTGTGCAAGCAAAGAAAGAAGTTTAGAAGAGCAACTATGGAACTGAGAGTCCAGGAGGAGCAGGGGGACTCAGAGTTTCTCCTCTTGTCTCTAGCTGGCTACGCAGCACCTCCCTCCCCACCACAGGCCCGAGGCTTCCCCGCGTATCACCTTGACCCTTCCCAGCATGACCTTCCTTTTGAGGGACAGAGGGAAGGTAAGGCCCCACGTGCCCTTCTTAGTTACCCCCTCAAGTCTCTAATCTGAGATGCTCTGGCTCTCAACACGGGAAGGAGGGAAGCAGCTCCACCCCTCTCCCCACTGGCTAGCAGGGGTGAGCTGCTCATACACTCCTCCTTCTATAGTACAGTCCCCTCCCTCTCCAGAAGCCATACCTGTCCAAGAAGAGCTGCCCCCTCCCCACCTCTCTAATGGAAAGAAAGGTGAGTGCTTGCCCACTTTCCTACCTCCCACTAAGATCTTGCTGACGTTGGTTTGCAGTCCTCCCTCCCCTCTGTCTTGCAGTGGATCCGCCTCTTCCTCCGGAAGCCATCCCCCTCCAAGAAGAGTTGCCCCCTCCCCACCCCCGCACTGAACAGAAGGAAAGTAAGCAACTCCCTCTGCACACACCACCTTCACCTAGCCTTACCCTAGAGCAAGGGCGCACACAAAACAGGCACTGCCATTTCCCATTTAAGTAACCTGGCATGACTCAATTACCAAGCTTTAGTTTCTTCATGTATAAAACTGAGGAAATAATACCTGTTTGATAGTTATGATTAAATGACACAAAAATAGCATTTATTTTCACTTCTCTACTGCGTTCCTCTTTATAAATGGGGGCTAGCCAGGTGCCTATCTTCTACAAATGCCCATCCCAATGTGATATTTGCTTATACATCTCCGTCTACCCCAGTAGACCCACCTTTCCCATACCAGAAGGAGATTTTCCATTCCCAGCAGAGAGAGGGTGAGTGACAGCATCTGTCTGTCCATACCCTTGCATGACTACTCAGGACTCCAGGGAGAGGAGCAGGGAAACAGCACAGGGAGCAGAAACGTGGGAGGAAGGGACAACTCTGAGGGTGACACTTTTCATGCTTCAATTCTCTTTTCCTTTCAGTCAGTCAATCCGAAGGTAAGAACCACAGATTAATTTCTTCATTTTCCCTTACCCTCCTAACCCTTTCTCCTTAACCCCCAGTTCTTTCAATCCTCCCAGTTCACTCAGCCTTTGTCAGTTCCTCCCATCCTCTCTCTTCCCCCTCTGTTCCCCATTCTAGAAAAGCCAGCTCCCCCCAGGCACCAGGATCCCCCAGAGCCTCACTCTTGGAATCCAGCCCAGCACTGCCAACAGGGCCGGTTCCGGGGGGGCTGGGGATACCGGCTGGATGGCTTCCCCCCTGGGCGGCCTTCTCCAGACAATCTGAACCAGATCTGTCTTCCTGAACGTCAACATGTGGTGTACGGCCCCTGGAACCTGCCACAGTCTGGCTACTCCCACCTCAGTCGCCAGGGTGAGACCCTCAATTTGCTGGAGACTGGATACTCCCGCTGCTGTCGCTGCCGCAGCCACACCAACCGCCTGGACTGTGCAAGGCTTGTGGTAAGATGCTGGGGGTGTCCGTAAGCCCCCAGACAGCATGTATGTGTTTTAAGGGGTAGACACCTAGGCCTGGGAATGGAGGAACCTCAGGTCCCGTTGCTGGCCCTACCTTGGACCTCTCCAGTAGGAAAGGTAGAGGGCAGCCACTGCTGTTTTCTTCTCCACCTGTCCGGGGTCCTTTCCTGCAGCCTGGGAGGAAGGCAAGGAATATGGACAATGAGTTACTGGGCCTGACCCACCTTCTCACTCTAGTGGGAGGATGCAATGACCCGGTTCTGTGAGGCCGAGTTCTCAGTCAAGACCCTACCCCACTGGTGCTGCAGACAGCAAGGGGAGGCTCGATACTCCTGCTTCCAGGAGGCAGCTCCTCAGCCACACTACCAGCTCCGGGCCTGCCCCACCCACCAGCCTGGTATTTCCTTGGGCCTGGAGCTGCCTTTTCCCCCTGGGATGCCCACATTGGACAATTTCAAGAATGTCTGCCACCTGAGACGCTTCCGCTCCGTGCCACGCAACCTCCCAGCCACTGATCCCATCCAAAGGCAGCTACATGCTCTGACTCAGCTGGAAATGGAGTTCCAGCGCTGCTGCCACCAGGGAAACAACCTTACCTGTGTATGGAAGGCTGTAAGTGGGCATCCCAGGCCCCTGAGAGCCTGTCTGCATCTCCGACCTCTGCATCCAACGGTCGGTCCATCCATGTACTCCCTGTTGTGAGCATGTCCACGTTCGTCTGCTTGTGACTGTCCGTCCACCCGTTGTGTCCATCATCTGAATCTGTGCATCTTGAGCCTTTATATTACGTCCTGGTCTCATCTAACCATGACCCCCCCACACGTCCACCTGTCTGCCACCGGTTCATCCAGCTCTGGCCTCACCTGATCACCTACTGATCACATACTGTTCCAGCTCCTCTCCCGTGGCCAACGCAACCTCCTCTGTGCTTCCTCCCTTCCACCTTCCCAGCCCACCCATCCATAGCTGTCTCCTCGCCCACTGGCTCTTTGCCCTCCCTTTGACCCCTTGGGTTGGAGTCCCTCATTTCAGAACTGGGGGTGATAAGGGGAGTAGATGGTGAGGAGAGAAGGGACCAAGTGTCCAAGCTTCTGACTTCTCTCTCTGGCCCACAGTGGGAGGATACCCTGGATGGGTACTGTGACAAGGAGCAGGCTACAAAGACCCACCACCACTCCTGTTGCCACTACCCTCCTAGCCCTGCCCGTGATGAGTGCTTTGCCCATCAAGCTCCCTATCCCAACTATGACAGGGACATTTTGACCCTTGACCTCGGCCGAGTCACTCCCAACCTCATGGGCCATCTCTGTGGAAACCGAAGAGTTCTTACCAAGCAGTGAGTCTTGCTCAGATCTTCCCCAATACTCCTCCCTTCCTTCTGGTGTGCCCTTTGAGGAAGGGAAAAAAAAAAAAAAAAAAAACATAGTCTCCCTGTACCGCTCGGGTGCCAAGAGACGCCCAGAGATCCTGATCCCTGCCTCTTTCACACCAACATAGTAAACAGATTCCTGGGTTAATCCAGAACATGACTGCCCGCTGCTGTAACCTGCCATTTCCGGAACAGGCCTGCTGTGCTGAAGAGGAGGTAAGTGTGTGAGGAAGGGGTCACAGTCTCCAGAGGAATGCAGGAGAGGGGGAGGAGGGGGCTATAACTGCAGGCTGCCCCTTTTCTTTAGTACCTCAAATCAGCCCACAGAAACAATGAGGACTTGAGGAAGAGGTCTTTTTTTCCTTGGTTCTAGAGTCTTCATTCCTGATCTGGTCTGCTCCCCACTCCTAAGTTCCTATTATGCCTTCTCTGGGCGTCAGAGCTTCCTGGCATTTACAGATGTGCACATCTGTCAGCCACAAGGAATCCAGCTGTGCAAGGCAGGCATGCACTATCTCTGGGTTCCAGGAAGGGATCCCAGGGGTGAGCAGTACAAGCTGGCCAGAGGAGGACTTTGGGCACCCAAGTAGCCACACTGGATCTCTGACATTTCCCCACCCCCATCATCTCTGCTTTTCTCCTTTTTTTAATATTTATTTTTTAGTTTTAGTTGGACACTATATCTTTGTTTTATTTTTAAGTGGTGCTGAGCATTGAACCCAGTGGCTCATGCATGCTAGGCAAGCGCTCTACCACTGAGCCACAGCCACAGCCCCTGCTTTTCTCCTTTTGTTCATCAGAAATCAGCCTTCGTGGATGATCTGTGTGGTCCCCGACGGAACTTCTGGAGAGATTCTGCCTTCTGCTGTGATCTGAGTCCTGGGGATGAACAGACCAACTGTTTCAACATCAATTATTTGAGGAATGTGGCTCTAGTGGCTGGAGACACTGGGGATGCCAGGGGTCAGGGGGAGCAGGTCCCAACAGGGGGAACAAATATCAGCCCTACCCCTGAGTCCAAGGAAGAATGAGTCACTCCAGAGCTTTAAAGGATGGGATGCGGGGAACCCCACCCTCCTTGAACATTCATTATAGTAACCACCTCTTGGATTTGGTGTCCTCATTGTCTGTAACACACAAACACACCCTCTAAGCCTGCTTGGATTTCCTTCATTGGCCCCTGAGGCCTACTGCCCTGCCCTCACTAAGGAGCAGAGGATGTTCCACAGGCTGTGGTGAGACCATAACTAAATGACTTAACTTTACTACTTGTCATTTTGAACTGATTCACACATTTTAAAGGGAGTGCAACCTTTTTTAGTTAGCTGTCCAATTTCAAGGTGAAAAAGATGCTTCATGCCTATATTTGGGTGTTTTTCTCTTGCTCTTAAAAGTTTTAGCATCATCTCCAATAATTTTATATGGGAGCCAACAGAATTTATGTTTAGTAATGTACTCCTTGAGCCTCAAAGAAAAACAAAGGAAATTGTCTAATAAAAAAATAAACACTAAAAAAAGAGTAGTTCACGTCCTTGATGAGTTCCCAAAATGCCACCACTCAGCCTGACATTTTACTTAATTTTGTGGTATTGGGAATCAAACACAGTGCCTCACAGTGAACTCTATCCCCAAACCAGCTCAGCCTTTTTTTTTTTTTTTTCTTTTTTGTACTAGGTATTCAGCTCAGAGCCTCACCCACGGCCTCTGCCACTGAGCTACACCCTAGCCCTCAGACTGACATTTTAAAATCCCCATTTTTAATCTTTGAAGTTCATGCACTGATTTGTTCAACATCCATTTAGTGGACCCCTGTCTGTGTACTGTGAAAGAATCCCAATTAGCTAGGATTTACGGGCATGCACCACGGTGCCCCGCTGCCCTGGAGTTATTATCAGTCCATGAACCTGTTTGCGGGCATAACAATGTCGTGCTCTAGGCTGCCCCGGATGCAAGTGTGTTCTGAGCAGGACAGGACTAGGGCAGGGTGAGCGTGGGCTTAGTGGCAGCAGGGTGTAGTGAGGATGGCCTCTCGAGGCGGGGTGGCCAGACCTTGTGACCACCAGGCGCAGTATCCGGCAGAAGGATGCCTCTTGCAGAAGCATCAGGCTGGCGTCTTCCTCTCGGGTGCTGCTGAATGTGACTCAGTCGGAGGACGGACTTGGATTTGTTTCTTACAACGTCTAGCTGGCAGCGACCCCAAGCAGGAGCCCAGGAGGCCAGTTCCGAGTGTCGTGCCCATTCCCAGGGAAGTGGGGCTAGAATCCCCAGGCATAAATTAGACCAGAAAAGGGGCAGTGACAGTGACTCTCAAGCCCTACGAAGCTGCCCCCAGGAAACCTGTAGCCTCAAGGCTGGAGCTGAAAAAATGGCCCCTGGACCCCAGACGGCGCTGGGCCGCAGGGCGGGCCTGTGGAACCCACTGCCCAGACGGCCGCGCGGCGGGACCAGATCTCCTCACCCGTCAGGGCGGGGGGCCAAGAAGGACGGTGCCGCCCCAAACTGGGCGAACTGCTCTCCAGTAGCTCCAGGCGACACCCGCCACTTCCCTTCCCTCCACAGTCTTTCGTTTTTTCACTCGTTTTCTGACCAGACGGTCTTCAGCCAGCCTGCGCCAGCAGGTCTCCCCACCTCGTCAGCACGAGAGTCAGCGAGCGGGAAACCCTTCAGCCTCCCACGCCGGCGAGATTGCGCCTGCGCGGCGTGGGGCGAGAGGCGCCTGCGCGGACGACGGGCGAGGCGCCTGCGCGGCTGGGAGGAGGGGCGGGGCGGGACAAGTGCTCGGCGGGCTCCGCGGGTGTCCGCCGCCGCCTGCGTCCTGGCCGGGTCCGAGCGGGCCTCGGGCATCCGGTTGCGTTCTGGCCCGGGGCACTCGACCCCGGACGGGAGGTCCCGCCCACAGAGACAGCTGTTTTCGCTGGCTGCGCCCGGAGACTTTCTCGCGCCCCCGGCGTGGAGCCCAGCGCTGCAGCGGAGCTCTTCTGAGCTCTGGCCACGCACTGGGTCGGGAGGGGAGGAAAGGAACCCCACTCGGTGACGGGGTGGCTGTGAAGCCCAGTGCTGGGAGTTAACACCAACGCCTGGGCACCAGCCAACATTTTTTTTTTTTTTTTGGTATTTTCTTTTGCATTTAATTTGTTCATCTCCATTATACGGAATGATGGATTTCATTGCGGTGCAGTAGCACAATGTAGTATATATAAAAATACAGTTTGATCAATTACATTTTACTGTACCCCCCCCAGCTCCCCCTGCCCCCTCCTCTACATTAATGGTCATTCTACTTCGTGGTGTCTCTTTTTTCCCTTTTAGCTTCCACATATGAGGGAAAACATAACTTTTGTCTATGAATTTGGCTTATTTCCCCCAAAATGCTCATCTATATTTCTGCAAATTACATAATTTTGTTCTTCTTTATGGCTGAAAAAAAACTCGATTGTGTATATATACTACATTTTTTTGATTCATTCATCTGTTGATGAACACCTAGGCTGATTCCATAAATTGTCGTTGTGAATTATGCTGCAGTTAACATGGATGTGCATGTATCTCTAAGGAACTATTAATGGAGGAGGTGAGTTTGGATGGAGCCTGGAAGCAAGGGTAAGATTTTTGTTAGCAAGAAAAGGTGACAGTGTTAACATTTACAGCAATTAGTTGTATAAATAAACTATTAATATGTAATTTGTTCAGTTTAGGGGTGGAAGATAAAGGAGTCAGAGCTCTCTTAACTATGTAGAGAAATGGGCGGAAGTTTTGTTGAACCACAATGTGAAGAAAGACCACCCACTCAAATTTAAACCAAATTAAAGCAAGCTTATATTGTGTACATAAGAGAGCTGATCAGGGACTGTCTCACCCAGAAAAACAGGGCCAAAGAAAAGTAGCTCGTCTGATTACAGGGAAGTTTTTATAATACAAAAAGTTACAAAAAGAGAGGTGTCTTGGGAGCTTACAGCTGACAGGGTTCTGGCAAGCATTATACAAGGGCAGACAGCAGGTAATGATCTACATTGTTTTAACATCTCAAAGTGGGCAGCAGACTTAGTCCAACATCAGAGTTAAGCAGGAGCAGCTGGAATTTCAGGGAGGGTTGTCATCTGGTCAAGGAGAGCCAGGCATGGGGAAGTTCAAAGCAAGGGCAGGAATCCCAAGCAAATTATGGTCAGGCCAAATAGAAATCTTAGTATTTTACAGTAAAACAAATGAACTTTTCATGACTTTGTGATGAAATGGCTTCCAATCTTAAGATGGCATTAGCCTGGGCTGGGGATGTGGCTCAAGCGGTAGCGCGCTCGCCTGGCATGCGTGTGGCCCAGGTTCAATTCTCAGCACCACGTACAAACAAAGATGTTGTGCCTGCCGATAACTAAAAAATAAATATTAAAAAATTCTCGTGCTCGCTTCGGCAGCACATATACTAAAATTGGAACGATACAGAGAAGATTAGCATGGCCCCTGCGCAAGGATGACACGCAAATTCGTGAAGCGTTCCATATTTTTAGTCTTGCTTGCCTCCACTTGGTCACCTTTGTATGGATCCAATGGCTGTTTTGTTTTGCTTTTTGTTCCCCCTCCCCCTTAACGGTTTTTAGCTGACGTTCATGAAGAGAGTGAGTACTTGGAACTGTGCCGCCAATGAAAGGAAATCCTAAGGAAGTACATTTCTTTACAGAGCTGTGTCACACCATCCTTTTGGCCCTCTGCTGGAAAAGTAGAATCAAGTCTCAAATAATTGCCTTTGTAATCGTACCCTCTAGTATTGTAGATGTAGGACAGTACTGTATCATACGCTGTGAATGTTAAACCTCTCGTACCTGCTTTATGATACGTGGTAGTGACCATGCTTTATCAGAGCTGTTTTTAATGATGTTACTCTAGAATGTTTTCTTTTCAGATGATGATTGAGAAGCTAATAAAAAAAAAATGGTGCCAGGTATCACAACAGTAACAGAACTTTGCTGCTTTCTCGGGTTTTGTTTTGTTTTTGTTTTTTTTACTTTCCCCCCTTTTTTAAATGGAGTGTGCTGGGTGTGTCTATGATTCTGTTCATATGACTGCAGAACCTGGAAACGCTGTTGCTGCTGCTGATGCAGAACATACTGCTATTATTGGTCTTTTTATATAAATATAAATATATATATATATACATATATAGATAATTTGAATTTTTGGAAACTTTAGCTGTGCTGTCAACTTTGGAAAAATATCCCAGTTTACCGTGTTGAGTTGGCATTGTACAGAAATTAACAGCCATATTGGTCTAGAAATGTTAAACTTAATTTTTTTCCATTTGTACAGGGGTAACGCACTGTATTAAATATGTAAGGTCTTATCTACGTGGGTTTGATTACAGAAACTAATAAAGTATTCTCTAAATTAAAAAAAAAAAATTCTCTCTCTCACTCTCTCTTTAAAAAAAAAAAAAATGGCATTAGCCTGGGTTCGGTTCATCAGCTTCACAAGGAATTCAAGCTTAAGTAGGATTTTGTTAGAAAGGAAGGGAAATGTGTGCAAAGCATTGGCTGTATATACAAAGTTCATCTAAATAAAACACAATCTTTTTTGTGTTAGGCAGAGTGCAAAATATTCTAAAAATAAAAAGGACCGAAACATCATTTTTTTTTTGAGAATTTTTAATATTTATTTATTTTTAGTTATCTGCGGACACAACATCTTTGTTTGTATGTAGTGCTGAGGATCGAACCTGGGCCGCACGCATGACAGGCGAGCGCGCTACCACTTGAGCCACATCCCCATCCCCTGAAACATCATCTCAAGAATGTTAGCTCTATAGAGAGTTTAATATCCATTAACATTCAATCCCCAGCACTACACACATACACCCACAAATATATATATCTACATTAACAGAAGTAAATATTTCTTTTTTAAAAATATTTTTTAGTTGTAGATGGACACAACATCTTTATTATTTATTTTTATGTGGTGTTAAGGATTGAACCCAGGGCCTCACACCTGCAAGGCAAGCACTCTACCACCGAGCTACAGCCCCAGCCCTATAGTAGATATTTCTGAAAGAGGAAGTAATCCACTTTACAAGGAAAGTAATTGAAATACCAGTTTGCTATTTGTTCTTGTGTTGCTTCTTTCTTCAGACTTTCTTTGTATAAAACCAACCTCTTCAGCTCAGCCCATAGGAATGCTCTTTTATGAAATGAAGGTTGCCTAATTCTAAGAATTGAAAATAAAGCCAGTTAAGATGTTTAGTTGTAATGCTGGATTTTTTTTGTTTAACAGTACTAGGGATTGAACCCATTGCCTCATATGTACTAGCCAAGCACTCTACCACCGACTTACATCCCCAGCCCTTTTTATTTTATGTCGAGACAGGGTCTGGCTAAAGTGCTCAGGCTGGGCTCCCAAATAGCTAGGAGTACAGGCATGCACCACCTCATGTGGCTTGTTTAGTTTGTTAAATGTGGTAAATTCATAAATTGACTTTCAAAAAGTTGCACTTAGCTTGCATACTAAAATAATCATAAACACACTTGGACATGATGTATCATTATTTTATTTATTGCCAGATTAAATCTCCAAATATTTTGTTTAGAATTTTTGTATAATTTCCCATGAATGGTTTCTTTTTTTAATTTTTTCTTTTTTGTTTTTTTTAGTTATAGAGGGCACACTATCTTTATTTTGTTTATTTTATTTTATTTTTAGTTTTTGGCGGACACAACATCTTTGTTTGTATGTGGTGCTGAGGATTGAACCTGGGCCGCACACATGCCAGGCGAGCGCACTACCGCTTGAGCCACATCCCCAGCCCTTGTTTATTTATTTTTATATGGTGCTGAGGATCCAACCTGGGTCTCACACATGCACGGCAAGCGCTCTACCGCTGAGCCACAACCCCAGCCCGTAGTATTTTCTTATACTTTTTCTTCTCATACTTTTATCAGATTTTTTTTTTATATTGTGGATTTAACTCATGGATATTAAGACTGAGCTATATCCCCAGCCCTAATTGTTATTTTTTTTATTTTCAAACAGCCTCTCACTAAATTGTTAAGGGACTTTCTGAGTTGCTGAGTCTGGCTTTGAACTTGCAATCTTCCTGACTTTACCTCCTGAGTCACTGGGATTGCAGGAATGTGCCAATATGCCTCACTAGTTACATGTATTTTTAGTGTCATATCTCAGAAAACTTTCCCAAATCCAAGGTCACAAAGATTTATCCTTGCTTGTTTTCTTCTGTTTGTTTTTGTTCATTTATGTCTTATACTTAAGTCTTTGATCCATTTTGAGTTAATTTGAATATGTACTGTGAGGTAGGGCTCCAACTTCATTCTTTTGTAGGGTTTTCATTGTGCCATATAATAAAAAATATCATGGCTGGTCTAAGTCAATCATGGTCACCCTCTTCCTTTTACCTATCTGGGGTGGGCATATGACCCACTTTCAGCCAGAAACACACAGGAAGAAGACTTCAGGGAATTTGTGGATAAATTTTTATGGACTTGTGCAAGAAGGCTGTTCAGGAACCAGAGCCTTTTATCTGTGTTCTGATTTGGGATGATGTTATGTAAGGAAGTCGCACTTGAATTTGTGGCAGTCCTCTTTAGACTGAAGGAAAAGCTAAGAAAATTGCAGAGTTGGGCTGGGGATGTGGCTCAACGCCTGGCATGCGTGCGGCCCAGGTTGGATCCTCAGCACCACATACAAACAAAGATGTTGTGTCTGCCGAAAACTAAAAAATAAATATTAAAATTCTCTCTCTCTCTCTCTCTCTCTTTCTCTCTCTCTCTCTAAAAAAAAAGAAAGAAAGAAAGAAAAAGAAAAGAAAATTGCAGAGTTGTTGACTTGTGGCTCTTGATATTATTGAGCCACTTAAAGATCCAAGAGCCCTTTGCTTTAGGCATTATGGGTAAATAATAAACATCCGTATGGTTTCACTGTTAGTCAGGGTTTCTGTTATGTGTAACTCAAAGCATTCCTAACTGACATATCATCCCTAAAGAATTAGCTATAAATGTCATTTTCTCAGGGAGATATTCCTAAAGTCCCCAAATCAATATATCCTATAATACTCTAAAATATCTCTCATTATAATTGTAATTATTTGTTGAATGGAGGTCTTTCTGCCTCTCTGAGAGCAGGGACTATGATGGATATCAACAGTCTGGCCCAGTGCCATTCATGGTAGCCTCTAAATAAATATCTACCAAAAAAAAAAAGACTGAAGGGTCAAGAGCATAGGTGAAAGGAGAAATAGTCTTGAAGGGATAAGAATGAAAATTTGTGCTTCTATCACATGAAAATTTTTAAAGCTTAATGAGTCATTAAAGAAGGATTAGAATGACCATTGTGGGAACTGGGTGTGAGCATTTGTCTGGTACAAGTAAGAGTTGCCAAGCTGTGTTAAAGACCCCACTGGGCCTAGAAACCCTAAATGCATTGGCATAAATCGGCAGAATTCTGAGATTTCCCCAGCACTGTTCAACTATCTGGGCGTGGGAGAGAAGTTGGGTAATTAGATCAGTCCAAAGGGGTCTGGCCAGACAGACTGCTTTTTTTCTTTTCACAGATTAAGTAAATGAAAATAAATGTGGAATTTTATTTCCATTGTCTCATTAAATGTAACCTTTTAGAACTTCAAGACTTTCCCTTGGCTCCAGACTCAGGACCATCCCAAGGCTGAAACACTCACCCCAGCCATCCGTCTTCCACTGTTGCCCACTTGCCTAGTGAGGTCCTTGAAAAGGCTCAAGGGGCACCTGAGAATTTCCTAGTGTGTACAAAACTGTGTGTGTGTGTGTGTGTGTGAGAGAGAGAGAGAGAGAGAGGGAAAGAGAGAGAGAGAGAATTGCATGTTTGTTTGTTTTTTTTTTTCCCCCAGGGAGAGTGTCTGTAGCTTCTACCAGATTTTCAAAGGAATTTGTGATTCAGAAAAGTAAGAGCCACCAACTTGGGGATAGCTGTTAGCCATGGGCCACCATTGCTATGGATCTGGACTTGACTGATGGTAGTCCCATCCGCTAATTGACTAGTGTGGGACTGTGGTGCAGAGTCTGAGGTACAAACTCAAGGCCCAGAGGCCTGAACTGGGCCACCTCAGGGAAGTTACTTTGCTCCTCAGTTTTTTCTTCTATAAAAGAGCCAGGCACAATGGCACAACAACTGGAAGGTTGAGGCAGAAGGATCACAAGTTCACCTCCTTAGCAGGAGCCTGTCTCAAAATAAAAAGGGCTGGGGGTGCTGGGGGCACTGGGGGCACTGGGGTTGTGGCTCAATGGTAGAGCACTTGCCTAGTACAGGTGAGGCACTGGGTTTGATCCTCAGCACCACATAAAACTAAATAAGTAAAAATAATAGCAGATTGGGCTGGGGATGTGGCTCAAGCGGTAGCGCGCTTGCCTGGCATGCCTGCGGCCTGGGTTCAATCCTCAGCACCACATACAAACAAAGATGTTGTGTCCGCCGAAAACTAAAAAATAAATATTAAAAATTCTCTCTCTCTCTCTCTCTCTCTCTAAAAAAAAAAAGAAGAAGAAGAAGATTAAGTGAGTTGACATGTGCCAGTACTTAGACCCTACCTGGTACTTAGCAGTGGCTGTTTTTGTATAGTGACTAATAGTGATTCAACAGGACAAACATTCAAGGACAAAGACTATTTTTGAGACATTCTTGCTATGTTGCCCAGGCTAGCTAAAACCCCCTGGGCTCTGGTGAGCCCCCAGCACTGTTCCCCCAAGCAGCTGGGACTATAGGCACTTCACCTCATGCAGCTAAAGACTTTGGGTTATTTTTGTGGTTCTGGAAATTGAACCCAGGGCCTTCTGGCAAGGGCCCTGCCACTAAGCAGTAGTCCCAGCCCAGGGCAAAAACTTGGACTGAGAAAGTAGCATTTAGGGGAGCACAGCTGCAACTAATTATGGGTAAAGCAGGGTAAGGGGTATATAGTGGTAAAGCACCTGCCTAGCTTGGGCAAGGCACTGGGTTCGGTCCCCAGTACTACAAAAAATAAATAATTTTTGGCAGAGCACAACAATATAACCATTTTTCCCCTCTGATGCTTACCTTGTGATCCTAGGCAATTTCCTTTATCATTCTGTGCCTCAGTTTCCTCATCTGTAAAAAATGAAGATATTAATAATAACTACTTCTTAGGATTATTGTGGGGGTTCTATGAAGGCTCAAGGCAGTGACTCACACTCACTAAATGCTGGTTTTGTTACTGTCACTACCCAGTGCTGACAGTCAGTCTCCTCATCTTGATGAGACAGGCCCTCTCCATCAGGTTCCCACGGCCTTCTCTCACACTAGAACCTGCACAACACACAAAGCCCTTTCACACGTCCTGTGTGTCTCACAGATCCATGTAGACTAAGAAACTGGATGTACAAATGAATGGTGGCCGGCCCGTATTCAAAAATAGAACTCTTGGGGCTGGGGCTGGGGCTCAGTGGTAGAGCGCTTGCCTAGCATGTGCAAGGCACGGGTTTGATCCTCCACACTACATATAAATAAATGAATAAAATAAAGATCCATCAACATCTAAAAAAAAAATAATAGAACTCTTGGGCGGGGTTGTGGCTCAAAGGTAGAGCACTCCCTAACATGTGTAAGGCACTGGGTTTGAATCTCAGCACCACATTAAAATAAAAATAAAGATATTGTGTCTACCTATAACTAAAAAATAAACATAAAAAAATTAGAACTCGGGTGTGGCTGTGGCTCAGCAGTAGCGTACTTGCCTGGCATGTGTGAGGCACTGGGTTCGATCCTCAGCACCACATATAAACAAATAAATAAAATAAAGATCTATCAACAATTTAAAAAAAAATTAGAACTCTTGGGGCTAGGGATGTGGCTCAGTGGTGAGAATATATGCTTAGCATATACAAGGCTCTGGGTTCCCCATACTGAAAATTTATAATAATAAATAAAAATAGAACCCTCACCCAGTTGTGGTGGTGTGTACCTGTAGTCTCAGCTATGCAGGAGACGTGGGCAGGAGGATCACTTGATCCCAGGAGTTCAAGGCCAGTCCAGGCAATTTAGTGAGACCCTGTCTCAAAAGGGATGTGGACATAACTCAGGGATAGAGCACTTGCATAGCATGGGTGAGGCACAGGGTTCAATCCCCAGTTCAGCCCCAAACTAACTAACTAACTAAATAAAATACAGAGGAAGTCAGACTAGAAAGAGGCCAGATTGCCAGTGAGAGTTGAGGAAGCAAAGCAATAAACTCTATAAAACAATCAGCCCCAAATGACCAGAACTTGATTAATAACTGACAGTTTCCCTAATTTGTGTCCTCCCTTGCAATTTAGGAGCAAGCAGAGAAAGCAGAAGACACACCCTTGATAATCACACAGGGATGCCTCCCTTTCTGGTAGCATGCCTGGGTCTTCCAGGCCCACAGCCTCTAATCAGGGCACACCTGAGGCCTCCCTTTTCCACCAGAAATCCTTCTCACTCCTTGAACCACCTTTGGATCTCTGCCGAAATTCAAGTGACTGTGAATTTTGTAGCAAGTGACAGCTTGCTACTGCACGCTCAGAATAAATAGCTTTACTTTTCCTATTTTGTTGGTCAGCATTTATCCCCAAGACCCTGGACTGAACAGGCCAGGAGCAGAGGGGTGGAGCTCTAGCCCTCAGACCGCAGGGTTGCTGGCTGTTTCACTGGAAACGCTGAGCAGACCTTTGGACTCAGCTGAGCTGCAGTTGCAGAGGCCAACTGACTCAGATAAAATCCCCCAGGCCTACATCACAAAAGAGTTTTTGTTAGATGCTGATTGGGAGGGAGTGGCTCCAGAGACGTGGGAAGAGGGCAGGCTAGGCAACAGAGGAATGAGGCAGGACCTCCGCCTGGGTCAGGAGCTAGGGACTGTCGTCAGCCACCTGTGGTCAGTCACAGGATTGAGATTCTCCTCGGATCCCCACTAGGGTCCTTTATTCCACGGCTACTGGCTGGGTGCCCAGAGCGTGCCAGGCCCTGTCCAGGTGCTGAGATGTGGCAGGCAAGGAGGCTACTGCGCAGCATGATGCCTAACAGTGAAGATAAACCGGAAATGACTGACAATGTAAGGTATTTTCAGAAGTGGCAGGTGTCCCCAAGGGGGCAAAGTAAAAATAAAAGGGGATATTAGAAAGGGTGCTGGGGGTGGAGAGCAGCATTTTGAGGGTTAGGAATGGCCTCTCAGAGGAATGACATTTACACTGACATCTGAATGACCCGAGGAGCCAGCAAAGCAACCGTCAGGGGAAATAGCCTTTCAGGCAGAGGGAACAAATTAAGCAATGACCCTGAGGTGGGACTGGATTTTGTTTTTGTTTGTTTGTTTGTTTGTTTGTTTTGGGTCCTGGGGATTAAAAGCAGTGCTTTTCCACTGAGCCACATCCTCAGCCCTTTTTATTTTCTGAGACAGGGTCTCAGTAAGTAGCTTAGGGCCTCGCTAAATTGCTGAGGCTTGCTTGAAATTTGTGATTCTCCTGCATCAGCTTCCCGATCCCATGCCTGGGATCACAGGCCTGTGCCACCCTGCCTGGCTGGAACTGGATTTGACATGATCGATGAAGAGCAGTGATGGGCGAGGTCAGGCAGGAGGCCTAGGTCATGGGAAGAACTTCAGCTGGGCGTGGTAGTATGCACTGTAGTCCCAGCTACTTGGGAAGCTGAGGCAGGAGGATCACAAGTTTGAGGCCAGCCTCAACAACTTAGCAAGAGCCTGTCTCAAAAAATTAAAAGGGCTGGGGACTTGGCTCAGTGGTAGAGCACTCCTGAGTTCAATCCCCAGTAACACAAGGAAACAAATACCAAAACAAAACCCGAAGCATCATTAGGGATGGGGCTGGGAGCGAAGCTCAATGACAGAGCATGTTTTTAACAAGTGAGGCCCTGGATTTGATCCCCAGCACCACAGATAAACAAACAAAAAGAATTTATGTTTTGTTTTGTTTTTTTAAGAGAGAGAGAGAGAATTTTTTAATATTTATTTTTTAGTTTTCGGCGGACACAACATCTTTGTATGTGGTGCTGAGGATCGAACCTGGGCCGCATGCATGCCAGGCGAGCGCGCTACCGCTTGAGCCACATCCCCAGCCCGAATTTATGTTTTATTTTATTCTAAATATAATGAAAAGCTATTGAAAGAAGGTGTTAAATAGCTGTCTCCTCACTTTAGCTGTCTTGTCAAGGACTTAAAGGAGGTGCTTGGTTGGAATCTTCTCAAGATCCGAGAGGGTAGGAGACATGGTGGGGAAGAGGGACAGGGTTTAAGGAGATCCAGTGTAGATCAGCCCCAGATGCTGTAAGCCACAACCAGAATACCTTCCTGAGGAGAATAAATGAGTTATGTGTGAACCCCTGAAGCTGTCAATACTTTCACGTGGCCCTATTTCAGGGAAAGAACCCAGAGTGTTTTTTGTTTTTGTTTTCTCACAAAAATGTGGACTGCGTCACAAATTTGTGTGTCATCCTTGGGCAGGAGCCATCTAATCTCTGCATCAGAACACAGAGCTTTAATCAGCACCTCCGGGAGACTCTGTGATCCAAGAAAGGCAGAGAAAGGAGAGTACGGACACGTGAGCTGTGTGTTTGCATATGCACAGGCCGCCTCAGCAAAGTCACAAGGTGTCACCTCAGAGGAGGGGAAGGGAGGGCTGGGGGAGGGTATGCTGGAGATGTATACACACACACACACACACACACATATATATATTTTTTTTTCATATGGAATTGAACCCAGGGACACTTGACCACTGAGCCACATCCCCAGCCCTTTTTATATTTTATTTAGAGACAGGGCCTTGCTAAGTTGCTGAGGCTGGCTTTAAACTTGCAATCCTCCTGCCTCTGCCTCCTGAGCCACTGGGATTACAGGCATGCGCCACTGTGCCCGGCTTGCTGGACGTATTTTGAAAAACTCTCTTCATTATAAAAGACTGATCCCGGGCAAGAACAAACGGGGAGGGCCTGTGCTGTGGAGCACCTGAGATCCTCCTGTGTCAGTGTCCCATGTCTCCTGGGTTGCAGACATGCGCTACCACACCAGCTCTTAACTGCTTTTATAAAGGGTCCATTTCCAGTGTGTTGGCTGGCTTTCACTAAAGGCTCACCTTATTCTGCCTGTTACCTGTGCCCAGCCTTCCCAGCAGACAGAAATGGAGGTAGGAATGTTCTCTTTAGTGTCTCCAGAATCTTGGCTTGGATTGGCTTTGCCTCACCATAAATAGGCTCTGGCTGGCTTTCAGGACCCACCTGTTCTCAGTCATCCGTCAGTGGGCAGCGACGAGCCCCTCTTGGTGTTCAGATCCCTAGTGATCTGGGGCCACGAGCCAGGGAATAGAGTCAGCTGCTGAAGACAGGTCCCTGGCAGGCTGCAGAGCAGATGGGGTCCTCCTGGCTCCAGACTCGGAGAATGGACTTGAGGGTGGCTCAAGGTCAATTAAATCAAAGAGGCGCGCTTCTCGGGCTGTGGAACAATCCAGACTGCTCAACAGTTTCATGCTGAGACCTGAAGAATGGCTTCCTTTGAAGGGTGAGAGCATAGTTAGCCATACTTGTATAGACAAATAGTGTTTGAATGTTCAAACTCTAAATCATAGTATCTGCCACCACTTGAGGGGGACTTACTGTGGGCCAGGCACTGTTCAAGTGAGAACTTTGTGTGTATCATCTCATTTAAACCCCACAGAACACTGACCCAACAGCATGGTCCATACTTCCCGACACACATCTGGCCAGGGAACTGAGCATTGCTGCTCATAAATAAAAACAAAGTGACTCACCAGAGGTCTCACAGACATCTGCTGATGGATCCATCCACACCCAGGCCCTGGAGAACAAAGGTCCACAGGTGACTTAGACCACACTGCGCAGACTGAGGAGCCCACACTGCAGGGCCAGGGCTCCTCCCTCTGTGGTCACTCACTGACCCTGTGGCCTAGGGCAGCTCCTGACTTCCTGGGCTGTTTGCTTTGCGACATAAGGGGATGGCTTATGCTCCTTCATGTCCCTGCCTGCTCTGGGGAGCTGTAGGTTCCCCTGGGTAAGAGCACCCTCTCCTTCCTTAGGGTACCTGAAACCCAGCCTAACTTCCCGTCCCTCGCCCTTCCTCAGTCAGGAAAGGAGTTAGAGTCCAGAGACTGGCCCCCGTTCTGCCCCCCAACGTGCCTCATTTCCTCGTGTGGTAAATGGAAGTGATGCCCACTGGCACACTCCTATTTCATGAAATTTTAAGACTGGCAAATGACGTCATGAATCACAAAAGCCTTTGTGGCTCAGTGGTGGAGTGCTTGCCTAGCATGTGCAAGGCCCTGGATTCCACCCCCGGCACCACAGCACAAAAGTCCTTGAAGACTGAGGTACTGGCCAGGGGTGGTGGCGCATGCCCGTAATCCCTGCAGCTTGGGAGGCTGAGGCAGGAGGATCATGAATTCAAAACCAGCCTCAGCAACTTAGTGAGGCCCTAAGCAATTTAGCAATTTAGGACTGTGGATGTGGCTCAGTGGTTAAACGTCCCTGGGTTCAGTCCATGGTACAAAAACAAAAAACTGAGGTGATGTACTTGAGCTGGGGAGAGAAAAGAGAAAATAATGAGTTTCAAAATACCTGAGGCAGCTCCTGGGAGGCTGAGACAGGGAGATCTCTGCCACACTGGCCAAGACAAGGCACCTGGGAGTGTTCAAATACTTGGCCAGTTTGGGAGCCTGGATGTGAAAAGAGTCCAGTTGAAGAAATGGGCCGAAGGCAGAGTGGGAAACCCCGAGAGCCAGGTGCATGTCTTGGCCTGAGCAGGTCCCCAGTTCCCATCTCCAGAAGAGCGACTTCTTGTAACTGAAATTCTATTAGGGGGCCAGTGTCACCCAGTCAGTGTGCCTGGCCACAGGTGGGACCTGCAGACAGTCGAGCCTGTGCCTTGGTGAGAGGGGTGAGCATGGGTCACCTCCTGTCTCAACCTGCATCTCGGCAGCAAGCCCAACCCCTAAGTTCTGATCTCCTTTGCCTGGTGTCTACTTCACCTTTCCTTCTGTGCTTGCTCCTGCCTTCAGCTACTCTAGGGACTTTCTCATTCCTTAAATTGGACACTTTCTTCTCAGTTTGTGTCCCTGGTTCACTTGGGACAATGGCCTAGGGGACATTCCTAAGCATTTTTCTCAAGTCTCCTCCTTGTGCATGTATTCCACAAGAAGTGACTAAGATCTTATCACTGTGTGTGTGTGTGTGTGTGTGTGTGTGTGTGTGGCACCAGCATAACAAACACAAAGCCATGCCCCCAGCACTTTTTAGTTTGAGATAGGGTCTTGCTAAGTTGCTGAGGCTGTCCGTGAACTGGCAATCCTCCTGCCTCAGCCTCCTGAGCAGCTGGGATCGTAGGCCTGTGCCACCGTGCTTGGCCTCAGATCTCGAATGTCAGATCCTGCTAAGGAAACCCAGACATGGGAGGCAAGGCCATTGCTCTTAAGAAGTTATAATCCAATTATTGAAGTGGTGAGGACATGGATGCAGCCTCCCTACCGTCACACCGTGGTATGAGCGCCATGGATTCTGCAGGCTGAATACAGCTGGAAGGAAGAAGTCATGCCAGGGCCAGTCATCGGCTTCCTGGAAGAGGTGACATTTGAGCCACTTGAGGAATGAGTAGGATGTGAGGTTAGAAAGGACAGAAGGCGGGGCTGGGGATGTGGCTCAAGCGGTAGTGTGCTCGCCTGGAATGCGTGTGGCCCCGGTTCGATCCTCAGCACCACATACCAACAAAGATGTCGTGTCTGTCGAGAACTAACTAAATAAATAAATATTTTAAAAAAATAAAAAATAAATAAAAACTAAAAAATAAAAAAAAAAAGAAAGGACAGAAGGCATTCCATGGGTGTCACGGGTAAAGTGTTAAGCTTTTGCATTGATCAATGTCATTCACACAGGAGGAGAGGAGAGCTTAGTCAGGAAGGGGACCCGCGAATATGTGAAGAAGAAACCTGTTGGCTTAAAAGACCAGGACTTCATGCCTATATGAAAGTCTGAAGCTAACCCTGTTTGCCCCGGAAGCCAAGGTGAGTCACGGCGCATCCTGGGTCCCCATTTGTTTACCTGTAAAGTGAAGGGCCTGGGTTGGAATGGTGGCACATGCCTGCAATCCCAGTGGCTCGGGATAACAAATAAATAAATAAGAGACTGGGCAGGAAGATATTTAAAGTTCTTCACTATTCTAGAATGAGGCTGGAAAGAAGTGAAAAATGACTTTAAGGTTTCAAAGAACGTCTCTAGCCACAGGGAATGCGAAGCCTGGGGAGGGAGAAGGTTTGGGGAGCAGACCCCTTCACGCCCCTTCCTTCCACTGGCTCTGGTCTTCACGGTCACAGGTTGATACATTCTAAGTCTAACAGGGGCACTCGCTGCTTCTCTCTCGCCTGAGACTGTGACCCCGGCTGTATCATGGCCAAAGTAACCAGCCTTTGCACCTGGAGAGTCCGTGGACATCCCCCTGGAGGAGCCACCTCCACCTGCACCAACGTGACCTCAATATGATGGCACTATGGAGTCACAGAGGAGGGTAGGAATCCCACAAGTCCATAGTGATTCTTTTTTTTCTTCTCTTTCTTTTTTTTTTTTTTTTTTTGTGTGTGTGTGGTGCTGGGGATTGAACCCAGGGCCTCATGCATGCGAGGTAAGCACTTTGTCAACTGAGCTAAATCCCCAGCCCCCTAAGTGATTCTTGAAATGGAAATTACTGAGAAATTGAAACGGACTTGTTCCTAGGAGCCTATATTTGAGACCCCAATTAGTACCTGGCTCATAATCCCTGAGAGGAGGGAGTGTCACTCAGATATGCCAAAGAGGCCCCAGGGAGTTCAGGAACAAGGCCACCCAAGGGGAGGACCAGGCCCCTTACTTCACAACCTCCACAGACACTTGTCAGTCACACCAAAGTGAGAGATTCCCTGGGGTGGACCCAACTGCCACCGGGGAGAGAGAAGGGCTCAGGCAGTCCCAGGAAGGACAGCTCCCTCAGGCTTGTGGGCCCAGCCCTTTGGGGCCTGAAACTGGAAAGCCAGGCTGCGGCCAGAGGGCAAAGGCTTTGCGAGCTGAGAGAAGAGCCCGGATCAGAACCAGAGCTGCAAGGACAGGGAAGGCCACAAGCAGGGGAGGGAGGTCTCCCCGCACCCCCCCCCCCCTCTTCATCCCCCTCTCCATCCACCCGATGAGCCTGGGCCTGTGGGTGGAGGCCAAGCGCTTTCCCTCCTGCCTCAACTTGGGCTCCGTTGTCGCGCGGGTTTCTGACTTCAAGGCCTTGGTATGTATGAAAGCCTGGCCTCTCCTTCGGCTGGCCTGCCGCCTCTGGCCACCTTTATTCCTACCCTTTTATGTCTGCCTTTCTTAGGTCCTCAGCACATTTTGTCAAGATTAATTTGACACCAAACTGGCATTCTCTGAAGTGCAAGGAAACTTCTAGGCACCAGAAAAGCTCCGTGTGGGGAAGATCACCATGGCCTCCTTGAGGCAGACCTGTGGTAGAAGCCCAGGACCCAGGGCCACCCAGCGGGGGAAGCAGCTCTGTCTTGAGGCTCAGCTGGTGGAAATAACTTGCTCAGGTTTTTTCCTCCCTGCTCCCTCTGCTCTACTCCCTGACTCTGAAAGAAGGTCTCCTCCCCCAAAACTAGGGACAGGGCCCTGTCACTTCCAGAGCTGACTTCTCTGTGTACCTCTGCTGTACCTGGAAACTTGACATCTAGAATGAGTGGACAGGTTGGAAGCTGGGCCCTTATCACGTGGTCTATTGTATGCTCTAAGAGCTCTTGAGGGCAAAAGAGTTGGTCTCTGTCACCTTCTTCACTTAAGACAAAACGCCCTATTTTCTGCCCTTAACTCCATATCTGCAATTGATCTGGGAATTGGGCACAAGGTTATGTGTGGTCAGCACAATAAGTGCAATTCCAGATTTAGGAATGACAATAAGTTACTCTATTCTCTCAAAATGCTTCGAGCCCAAAGGCCTGGCCCCTCAACTCTTCCTTCTGTCCTCACTGGGCAGTGCACACCCACCTCTCAGTCCAGAGCATTTTCCCTCAGCCGCTGCTAAGCCTCCCCCGCTCACAGCCACCTCACACTCTGGTCCTGGAGCTCCATGACACAACGATCCTGCCGTGTTGAGGCAATATCACGGAACTCAGGCCTGGTGGCACATCTGTTGCCAGATTTCTTAGCAAAGAAGACAGGTTCTGTTCAGATAGTGATGTGATTTCCCTTGACCCCTCAGCACAGGGCTGGCCCGTTATCATCAACCCACTATGAAAATACATGTAAGGGCTGGGTTGTGGCTCAGTGGTACAGACTTGCCTAGCATGTGTGAGACACTAGGTTCAATTCTCAGCACCACTTGTAAATTAATAAAATAAAGATCCATCAACAACTAAAAAGTATATTTAAAACACACACACACACACACACACACACGTATGTACTCTGTGTCATGGGCAAATCCTGACCTGAGTCCTGATGGAATCTGAAAGCATCCTCAGCAAAGAGCTCTGGGCATCATGATGATCAGCTTTTAGTCTTCACTTAATGCAATCTTTTCCATTCCCCCCCCCCCGTTTTTTTTTTTTTGTTTTTTGTTTTTTGTGGTGTGGTGCTGGGGATTGAACCCAGGGCCTTGTGCATGTGAGGAAGCACTCTACCAACTGAGCTATGTCCCAGCCCACCACCCCTCTCTTTTAATTTGCAGAATTGAAAATTGAACCCAGGACCTCACCCATGCTAGGCAAGTACTCTACCACTGAGCTACATCCCCAGCCCATAGGCATCATTTTATCAAATCTATAAAACAGTATGTAGAGAATGCATCAAAGAATCATCTAAGAAATCTTCCCAGTTAGCAGTCAACAAACATTCTCAACTATTCTGGAGGCCTGATCAGAAGCTTAGATCATGGCTATTTCCCAATACAGATGCAAGGAGGAGTGACAGGAGTTCAAACCACTTAACATAGTTGTCGAAGTACTGATGGGTTTGTAGACCTCAATGACTGCCAAAGTCATGTCTGATCAATTTAATTCCATAATATTTACTGAGTACTTCCTGTTCTGGGAACACCAGCAGCAGACAGTCATATGGCTCAGGGCAGTACAGAGGCAAAATCTGTCACTAGGTCCCCTGGGCCTGCCTGAGAAGCACTAGTACTTGAAATATGGAAGTACCATATTTCAAGTTTTCTTGATTTTGGCTGTGGGAATTTATGACCAAATCTGACATCTAGAGAGCAGTGATTAGGTGTCCAGAACACCCTATTCATGCCTTGATCCTCGCCTTACCCAATGGTTCACATCCTGTTTCTCCATTATTTCAACACCCCAAAGCCAGTTCAGGCCAGTGGAGGGAGACAACAGCCAGAAAGTGCTGGAATGTGGCCAGAGCAGAGGCAGTGCTCAGCACACTTGCTCCTGGGTTCATCCCACAAGCATTTGTTAAATGCCTGCTATGAGTGAGGTAAGGTGGTGGATACAAAGGTAAACACCACAGGGGGTCCCCACCCTCTGGGTTCCTGGGAGAACACAGGAGGTGTCAGGGTGCTCCCATAACAGTCATGGGCAATGGGCTAACTGGGCCAAGCCAAGGCCAATAGGTCAAAAGAACAGCATTAGAGCTGGCACAGTGGCACATGCCTATTATTCCAGTTACTCAGGAGGCTGAGGCGGGAGAATCTCAAATTCCAGGCCAACTTGATCAATTTAGCAAAAGCCTGACTGGAAATGAAGAAATAAAGGGCTGGGATGTAGCTCAGTGGCAGAGAGCCCCTGGGTTCAATCCCCCAAACAAAACAAAATTGCATGGTGAGGGGCTGGGGTCGTGGCTCCGTGGTAGAGCGCTTACCCCTAGCCTGCGGGAGGCACTGGGTTCAATCCCCAGCACCACATAAAAAAGTAAAATAAAGTTATTGTGTCCATCTACAACTAAAAAAAATATATATATATATTTAAACAGTGTGAGACAAGGTGACAATACACTAGAACAGGGAATTCATGGCTGGAGACCAGCCTGGCATGGAGTGTCTCTTTTGGAACAAAGGAGTTCAGCAAACCATGATTCTGAGGGGGCAGAAGGGCAAACACCAGGCTTTTCAGAAATAGTTATTATGGGGCTAGGGTTGTGGCTCAGCGGTAGAGCGCTCCTCTTGCACGCGCAAGGCCCTGGGTTCAATCCTCAGCACCACATAAAAATAAATAAGTGAAATAAAGGTACTGTGTCCAACTATAACAAAAAAATAAAAAATATTAAAATAAAAAGAAATAGTTATTATGACCCTACACCAAAGTTTCAGGGCCCGACCTGTACACATTGGCTTTAAAATCAGTATTAGGGGGCTGGGGATGTGGCTCAAGCGGTAGCTCGCTCGCCTGGCGTGCGTGCGGCCCGGGTTCGATCCTCAGCACCGCATACCAACAAAGATGTTGTGTCCACCGAAAACTAAAAAATAAATATTAAAATTAAAAAAAAATATCCTAAAATCAGTATTAGAATAGGGACAATCTGGGCTGGGGCTGGGGCTCAGTGGTAGAGCACTTGCCTAGCATGTGTGAAGCACCGGGTTTGATTCTCAGCACCACATATGAATAAATAAAGTCTACTAGCAACTAAGAAAATATTTTAAAAAAAAGGGACAATCTCTCACACTAGACCTTAATTTAAAACAGTGTTAATTCAACACAAAACTTTCTGAATGTATTGTCAGTTACATTTCTTAAAAATTTCACTTGTACACAACGTACCTGGATAACAGTGCCTGGTTAGAAAACTGGTTTTCTCCAGCTGAGGTGGCACAAGCCTGTAGTTCCAGCAACTCTAGAGACTGAGGCAGAAGGATTGAAAGTTCACAATCAGCCTCAACAACCTACTTAATAAGACCCTGTCTCACAATAAAAAAGGGCTGGGGATGTGCTCAGTGGTAAAGCACCTCTGGGTTCAATCCCCAGCAATGGGGAAAAAAAAAAAAAAAGAAAAGGAAAGGAAAACTGGCTCTCTCTTTTACTAGCTATGAGATTTGGGGCAAATTCCTGGAATTTCTTCTTGTTTGCAAATCTGTAAATGATGAGACAGTCTCTGGCCTAATGAGGACAGAGGGAGATAGATGCGTAAAGCTCACATCGTCTCAGGTGCAGAATAGAACAAATGCTATGGCATATTAGCTAGGTGATTATGATGCTGAGGATTGAAACTAGGGCCCTTCTCATGCTAAGCACAAATTCTACCACTGAGCTACACCATTAGGCAGCTAGAGAATTCCTTTTTTTTCAATGCTGGGGATCAAATTGAGGGCATTGAGCATGCTCAGCAAGTGTTCTACCACTGAGCTATACCCCAAGCCCTTACAAACTTCTTTTTATCCTTAAGACAATTTCCACAAACTTAATCTGATACTTCACAAGTTACTAAGGCATAGGAAAATTTCTCTCTTCTTTTTTTCTTTCATTTTTTTTCTCTTTTAATACTGGGAATTGAACCTGGGGTGTTCTATCACTGATCAACATCCCCAGCCCTTTTTATTTTTTATTTTGAGACAGGCTCTCACTAGGTGGTTGCCTGGGCTGGTCTTGGGCTTGTGATCCTCCTGCCTCAGCCTCCTGAGTAGCTGGATTCCAGGCGTCCACCACCGTACCTGACTAGGGAAATTTCCTTATGCAACTCTTTCAGGCCACTAAACCAGGAGAGTGGCAGCTGTGGTGACAGCTCTTTGGTCACCATTTCTTAATGGAAGGGACTATTTTTGACCTTCAGTTCTCATCAGTTACAAATGTCAAAGGCAAACCTTTCCCTTGCCTCCTTCTAGATAAGTGTTAGCTGACAGGCTGTGACAGGGCAGCACTGAAAGCTACCTAACCTAAAATATCTCCCTTGGCCTCCCAGGAGGCGTTTGGTCTGCATTGTACTCTGAGAACTGGGCAAAGGGGCTTCCCCTCAGAACCCAGAACTATAAATATGCCTCTGGGTTGGGACTGTGTAGCACCAGGAGTCCCTGATAAACCACCCTGCTGGGAGTGGGTCATTAACCCGTTTCTTCGCAAGCCCTTTGGGAAAAAGGAGGACCAGAACCCAAGTACCTTTTGAGAGGCACCAATAAAGGCCTGCAGTAAATGTGGCCCGCAGTCCTGTTTGTGATGTGCTTCCTGTTTGAAGTTTGCTTTTAGTAATTTGTCATATTACTAACCAGAGTATCTTGAAAAATAAAAACCCCGGGAAGCTAGGCATGGTGGTGCACACCTGTAATCCCAATGACTGGGGGGGGGGCAGGTGTAGAGGGGGTTGCTGAGGTAGAAGGATGGCAAGTTCCAGGCCGGCCTCAGCAATTTAGCAAGACCCTGTCTCATAATCATAAAAAGATCTGGGAGCGTAGCTCAGTGGTAGAACACCCCTGGGTTCAATCCCTAGTGCCACAAAAACAAAAAAACAAACCCAGTTGAGGCAGTAGGATAGCAAGTTCAAGGTCAGGCTTGGTATTTATCAAGACACTGTCTCAAAAAAATAAAAAAGAAGTGCTAGGGGTATTGCTCTGTTTTGGAGTTTTATTCCTAATACTGCAAAATGAGTAAAATAAAAGCTGTTCTTTTGCTGGGGATCAAACAGAGGAACTTGCTCTGCCACTGAGCTATATCCCCACCCTAAAAGCATTTTATATTTTCACCCATCATATTCTTAGACCTAATATCTGCTTCTGCCGAGCCCAGGATTAACTGACCTCCAAGCCACTTTTATTTTATTTTATTTTTTTATTTTTAACCTTTTTTATTATCAGAGATTTAACCCAGGGTTCTTTCCCACTGAGCCACATCCTTTTTAAATTGCTGAGGCTGGCCTGGAGTTTTCAATCTTCCTGCTTCAGCCTCTCAAGTTACTGGGTTACAGGTATGTCCCACCATGCTGGTTCCAAATCACATTTATTTATTTAGTTTTGATACCTGGCATTGAATTCAGGGGAGCTTAATCACTGAGCTGCATCCTTAACCCTTTTATATACATACCTATATATTTAAATTTAGAGACAAGTTCTTACTGGTTACTTAGGGCCTTGGGGGTTGGTGTAGAGGGGGTTGTAGAGGCTGGCTTTAAATTTGCCATCTGGTATTACAGGCAAGCGTGTTCAAGTCACTTACAAATAAGCAGTTACACTACCTGCAGTGGTACATGGCCTATAAACCCAGCTACTTGGGAGGCTGATGCAGGAGGATTGCAAATTAGAAGCCAGCCTAGGCAATTTAGTGACCCTCTGATTCAAAATAAAAATAAAAAGGGTGAGGAATGTAGCTCAGTGGCAGAGAGACTGTAGGTTTAATCCCCAGTGCCAAGGAGAAAATAAAATAAAAGCAGCTTTAAAGCACTGAATAGATTTAACAAAACTGGACTCATGAGTAAATGGCAAATAAAAATGTAAAGGTAGGGCTGGGGATGTGGCTCTGCGGTAGAGCAGTCACCTAGCACTTGTGGGGCCCTGGGTTCGATCCTCAGTACCTCATAAAAATAATACGGGCGGTGGCACCTGCCCGTAATCCCATCTGCTCAGGAGGATGGCTAGTGCAAAGCCAGCCTCAGCAATTTAGCGAGGCCCTAAGCAACTCAATGAGACCCTACCTCAAAATAAAAAATAAAAAGGGCTGGAGCTCAGTGATAAAGCACCCCTGGGTTCAATCCTTAGTATCAAAAAACATAAAATTAAAAAAAAAAAATAGTAACCATTTATCATCTCCACTATGCCCGCGGTTTTACATATATTACTTATTTTTAACCTGAATACATTGACAGTGCATGTGGTTAAAAAATCCAAACGTACAGAGTAAAATGGGAAAGCCTTTTCCACGGCTCTCCAAACCTGCACCTCTCCCTGATGTCGCCAACACTTCTGAGCTTGGGTGCATTCTTGCAAATATAAGTGGATCCTATCTTCAAGTCTATCTACGTCAAGTTAGCCCCACTTTAGAGATGAGAAAACTGCGGCAGAGAGGTTGTCGTATTCACTAAGGTCGCAGGACCGACCCCCGGTTCACGGCGGACGTTCACGGTGGGGTCGGTCCGCCTCGTCATTAGCTCACATTCCTCGCGCTACTGCCTGGGTGCCACGCGGTGTGGATGGAGAAACGAGGCTCGCAGAGGTCCTCAGCACTCGGAACCGCACGGGGGACAGAGCTGGCTGGGCTTGCAGGGGAGGCCGTGGGGAGGACAGGGCTTTGACCCGGGTGGATCTGTGGTCGCGCGGGGCCAACTCGGTCTGAGGCCAGCGTTCCGCTCTGGGGCCCGCGGCTTGCCCAGGCCACCGGCACAGAGGCCCCGGGGCCCTGCGGCCCTCGAGGCCGCCGAGCCTGGGAAGGCACGGTGCTCCCACCACAGTCAGTCCCGGAGGCTGGCGGTGTTGGGGCGCCGAGCTCCAGGCGGTGCGGGGACCTCCAAACCCACGGC
>NW_026000079.1:6569692-6589955 GCF_001458135.2 Marmota marmota marmota | reverse complement strand
CACCCGTCCCGCGACTAGACCGCCAGCCCGCGCCGCCGCCGCTCCCCGAGCTGAGCGGTCGCGCCCCCACCACGACCCTGGACCGTCCTCCAGCCCCTGGGGTTGAATTCCTGGGGAGGGGGTCTGATCCGCCGGTACTCTGGCCCCATCCTCCGGGCGGCCAATGAGCCAAACTTCCTACAAGGCACATAGTAAAGTTGGAAAACATACCCAAGACCTCCCTGTACGCGCTGGCGCCTCTGCCTCCCTCCTCCAGGGGGATGCTTTTCGAGGACATGTCCTCCCTCCCCACCCCCAACAGACACCTTCACTCCTGGAATTGAGGGACAGGGTCGCCGACAGGGATGCAGGTGAGTGCCTTTGATACAGCTCAACCTGATGGCGCAGGAGGTTGACCCAAAGGAAAGACACCTGTTGGATAGTCCTCCAGGCCCCAGGAGAGGGCCGGATGAGGAAGAAGGAATTCTGACTCAGGACAGGGACTCTCCATGGCCAGCCCAGAACCACACTATCTAGTCCCCACCCAGCAGCAGTGGCCCATTTCCTAGAGTCCCTTGGGTCAACGTTGGAGAAGGGATTAGCTCTGCTCCAGTCGCTCTCCTTGATCTCTACTGTCCAGAGTGGGAGGTGTGGCCAGAAGGAGCCCAGGTTTGTCCTGACCAGGGTCCAGC
The DNA here is from genome assembly GCF_001458135.2 of Marmota marmota marmota. Lineage (NCBI taxonomy): Eukaryota > Metazoa > Chordata > Mammalia > Rodentia > Sciuridae > Marmota > Marmota marmota. Next base: position 6,589,284 of record NW_026000079.1, on the reverse strand, counting down.
CTGGCACCAGAGTGACCAGTTCTGACCTCTACTTTCCTCACCTTGGTCAGAGAGAGACACCAGATGAGGGACATGAAAAGGAGTGAAAGCACAAATGTGTGTCTGTTTCCACAGAGCAGAGGGTATCGGCCCCCTGCCCAGCTGTGCAGGGGAGGGTGGGGCGAGACTTTTCCAGAGAGGGAGCCAGGCCTGGCCCCACCCCAGGAGCTCACGTCACCCCCACCCCTCACTTCTCCAGGGAACTGCCAAAGCCAGCTCAGGACAGGATTATGTGTACTGGGTAGACCCGTGAAGAGAAGCAGCAAGAATAGACCCGGGGAGTCGAGGGGAGCCCAGGAGAGGGGAGTGGAGCAGGCAGTGACCATCACCCTGTCTCTGCTTCCCTTCATCCCCAAGTAACATCCAGGCAGAGGGCTGAGAGTTGGGTTGGAATGTGGGTCCTTCTCTGGAACCCTATCTCCCCCTCCCATCAGGGCAGAGTTGCTGACCTCAGTGGCCAGCCCAGCCAGGGGAAAGAGAGGCCACCATCAACCCCCTCTCCAACTCCAAGCAGCTGAGGTGGCCCTGCCCTGTGGCTCAGCCACTTTGATCCCTCCCTCCAACTCTGAGTCCTGGGGTCCAACAGAGAGGCTGGAGCTGAGTGGTGCTACCCCCAAGCGCATTCCTACCCTTCCCTCTGCGTTTTCCTGCCCCTAAGCTGGCTCGGCCTCCTTGGATTCTTCAACGGGTGCCTTTCAGATCCAACAGAAACAGTGCTTTTTTTTCCTGGAAAGCAGAACTAAGACGGGATGGGGATGGGGGTGGGAAGGGTTCATAGTGAGAAGGAAGGGACGGGAGGGCATGGGTGGGTGAGTCAGGCTTTGACCAAGCCCCACTTCCCCAGTTTTCAGAGCTAGACTCCAGAATAGACTTCCCAGCATTCCAGAATGAAAGGGCTGTGACTGGGCAGCAAGGGCAGCTCTGGCTGCATGGCTGTCCTTCCCAGGTTTCCCCAGCCATTACAGCTGTGCCCCAAGAGAAAAATAACTGCATGAATAAGGCCCCCCAGAGCCCATGCTGAATGGATGCTGGCATGGAGGGGAGTTAAATCACCCTCTTCTCTAGAGATGAAGCCATCAACCCACTTAGTTTATTCCTTGGCCAAAAGCGTCAGAGACAGGCTGGGATGGGCCTGTTCCATCCATAAAGCAGCTTGGCTAAGGGAAGAAAAGGCCGGAGTCAGGTAGGAAACAGAGGGGGTGTCTGACGTCCTGCCCAGCCTGCTGCCCACCTTCCCAAGGAGCCCCGGAGGGCAGGAGCCGGCCAGATAAAACCCTGAGGACGAACAGCTTCTGGGCCTGCGCTGCCCCCCCCCCACAGCCCCTCCTCCGGACTTAGGGAGGAGCTGAGAGGTCCCTACAGGGCCAAGGGGAGGGGACCAAGCTGAGTTGGGAGGCTGAGGTCAGACCCCCACCCTGTAGCTTCAGCAGATGGAGAAGGCAGCATTCCTTCCTGCTCCCACCCTCAGATCATAAAGGGTTGGACTCGTCCCCCCACCCCTGCTCCCGAGATGTCCTTCTGAGGAGTCACCTCTCTCAGCCCTCCAGCTTGCTGAAGAGGTAACCACCGGCTTCTGTCCCTGCAGAGCGCAGTCTCCACGCCCTGATGCCCGAGTAGGGATCCTGGCCGGTCCCCTCCTCCCTTGCCCAGGGGCAGTGCAGGGCGGAGAGATGGAGAAGTGGGTGGGCAGGTAAGAGGAGGGGCAGCCAGCGAGGAGGGAAGGCTCATCCATGGATGTGGGTGGAAGGGTCACTGGGAGGGTCCAGGAAAGTGAGGAGAAACTTCTGCTTTCTGAGAAGTTGGCAGAAGTGGGAGTCGCTGGGGGGGAGGGGCGGGCGGTGTCGCAACACCTCTGGCTCTGCTGGTGCATCCTGGCCTTTGGTTTGCAGGCCCCGCCTGTGTCTTCTGCTGCTTCTGTCCCTCCCTCAGCTCTGCCTGGACCAGGAGGTGAGCCCTGGGCAAGTGGGCGGCCACCAGCCCCTGCCTGGGGTCTTTCCGTCTCCCCTAGCCTCCCAGGCTGCCTCCCCAGGCCAAGTCTCCATTTCCCACACCTTCTGCTGAGCTGTGGTCCCCTTCCCTCATGCTTGGCCCCCTCAACTCCCTTGCTAACTCCCTAATGCTTGACAAGGACACCGAAGGCTGAGGTCGCCTCTGATGTTGACCTTCAGCCAGTAACAACTGGCCAGCTCCAGGCCTGGACTAGGTACCTGGAGGGTCCCCCTCAGGTCACTCTAATTCTGTCTGCCCTTTTTCTCTATGTAGGTGTTGTCTGAACAGTCTCCTCAGACACCCCCAGAGGAGGGCCGGGGCCCTGAGGGTGTCTGGGGATCTTGGGACCAGTGGGCCTCTTGCTCCCAGCCCTGTGGGGTGGGGGTGCAGCGCCGAAGCCGGACATGTCAACTCCGCCCGGGCCTGCCCTTCCCTCCCAGACCCCCAAGACATCCAGAAGCCCTTCGACCCCGGGGTCAAGGCCCTAGACCTCAGACTTCCCGAGAAACCCACTCCCTGTACAGGCCACTGCCTCAGGGAAGGGGTGGCCCCCTTCGAGGTCCTGCTTCCCAACTAGGGAAAGAAGAGACCCAGGAAGCTCAGGGGCCACAGAGGTAAGGCTATGAGGACAGGGGTGGGCCTTGGGTAAAGGGGCTGGGGCTTGGTGTAGAAAAGGGTAGTAAAGGACACTGTGGTCTAGGAAGTTGGTCTTTGGTGCCAAGAAGTAGGCTGGAGAGACAGGTCAGTGATGGCCAGAGCTATGACCCCATGTCTGCAACACCTCTTCAGGTCCCGGGTTCGAGACCCCATCAAGCCAGGAATGTTCGGCTATGGAAGAGTGCCCTTTGCCTTGCCACTGCATAGGAGCCGCAGGCACCCCCGGAGGTCGTCCAGATCTGAACTTCCCCAGACCTCTTCTGGAAGGGAAGGACACTTTCCAACCCTGAGTCCCAGAGCAGAGCCATCCTCTGCAAACCACGGCTCCCAGACTCAGCTCCCTCCTCCAGAACCATCTGCCCATATCCCATCCCTCCCAGAAGAACCCCCAAACTCTGAAGCTGCTCAGAACGAGGTGCCCCCAAGAACCAGTCCTGTCCCCACACAGCCTCACCCCATAGCCCAAGCCTCTAGCACAGGGTCTCCCTCACCTTCCCCTTCCTTGGGAGAAAGTGGCTCTTTCCACATGTCTTCTCAACCAAGAATGCCAAATTCTCAGGGTTGGGCCAGTCCCTGGGTAGCAGGAAGCCGCCTTGACCCTTTCCCTTCTGTCCCTCGGGGACAAGGTCAGCAGAGACAAAGGCACTGGAGACCTGGGGGAAACCCTTATGGGTCCCGCATGGAGCCTGCCCCTCATCCACCAGATGGCTGGTTGCCTCTGCTGAATGCTGGACCCCACTCCAGCTCCCTCTGGAGCCTCTTTGCTCCTAGCAGCCCTGTCCCAAGATGCTCTGGGGAGACTGAGCAGCTGAGAGCCTGCAGCCAAGGGGTGAGTCCTTCCCTGGGCCTTGTCTCCCTAGCCCAGAATTCCAATCTGGTTCCCTAACACTGAGTCTGGGTCCTTGTCTGACCTGGACCTGAGGGAGAAGGGTTCTGGCATCTGATCTCAGGGTGGGGGTTAGGTGCTCTTTCATAGACCTGACCCTCCCCAACTCCCCAGGTCCAGCCCTGGCCCACACCCAAGTATCCCTTCCCGGTTCTCTTTTGTGTCCCCCCACCTCAGCCCTGCCCACCTGAGCAGCCAGATCCCCGGGCCCTACAGTGCGCAGCCTTTGACTCCCAGGAATTCATGGGTCAGCTGTACCAGTGGGAGCCCTTCACTGAAGGTGAGGTGCTAGCTGCCGGAGAGCAGGTGAGCGTGATGGAGGGACGGCCCCGGGCTTCCCCACGCAGGCCTTCTCTTTCTCTTCTGTCATACCTTGTTACTCCCCTGAGCTGGGCCAGAGAGATTTAGCCCAGCTCTGGAAAGGGGAGGGGACTTTAGATGTCAGATGGTGACACGTGGTCAGCAAAAGCGTCAGGCTGGGAGAGGGAGCTATCCAGAAGTGTCCTTTGGTTAGCTTCCTCTGGGAACATGTCCATCCTAAGAGGTGGGAAGTTGATGTGACACGGGAGGTCCTGTCCAGACGGCACAGTAGGAGCAGAGGTGCCACGGGTCCTGGTGGTTTCAGTTGCACCAAGACAACCCTTATAAGCTTTGAACTTATGTAATCATAGGTGGTAGAAGTCCCTTAATGGCCAGGGGCAGTGACAAGCACCTGTAGTCCCAGCTACTTGGAAGGCAGAGGCAGGAGGATGACTTAAGCTCAGGACTTTGAGACCATCCTGAACAATAGAGAAACTCCATTTCAAACAAAAAGCAAACCTTGATGGTCTCATGGCCTCTATTGACCTGATCAACATTTCTTCTTTTTTTTTCTTTCTTCTGTTTTTGGTACCAAGGGTGCTAAGCCGGGCTGGGGATGTGGCTCAAGTGGTAGCGCGCTCGCCTGGCATGCGTGCGGCCCGGGTTCGATCCTCAGCACCACATACAAACAAAGATGTTGTGTCCGCCAATAACTAAAAAATAAATATTAAAAAAAATAAAAATAAGGGGCTGGGGATGTGGCTCAAGTGGTAGCGCGCTCGCCTGGCGTGCGTGCGGCCCGGGTTCGGTCCTCAGCACCACATACAAACAAAGATGTTGTGTCCGCCGAAAACTAAAAAATAAATAATTAAAAAAAAAAATTAAAAAAAAAGTAAAAATAAAAAAANCTTCCCGAGAAACCCACTCCCTGTACAGGCCACTGCCTCAGGGAAGGGGTGGCCCCCTTCGAGGTCCTGCTTCCCAACTAGGGAAAGAAGAGACCCAGGAAGCTCAGGGGCCACAGAGGTAAGGCTATGAGGACAGGGGTGGGCCTTGGGTAAAGGGGCTGGGGCTTGGTGTAGAAAAGGGTAGTAAAGGACACTGTGGTCTAGGAAGTTGGTCTTTGGTGCCAAGAAGTAGGCTGGAGAGACAGGTCTCACTGGGTTCTTACAGCGTTGCTGAGTTGCTGGGGCTGGCTTCAAAGCTGCGATTCTCTTGCCTCACCTCGTGACATGCCAGGCTCTCACCAGTCTTTCTTTCTTTTCTTTTTTTTGGTGGTGCTGGGGATTGAACCCAGGGCCTTGTGCATGCAGGGCAAGCACTCTACCAACTGAGCTATGTCCCCAGCCCTCTCACCCGTCTTTCAATGTGTGGGACTGTTATGTTTCCTTCAGTCACACCAATTCACGTAACCTCAAGATGTCCCAAGGTGATATCAGTAAAGCTGCTGTCAGGACTCGGGGCTCTTTCACTCTTGGTCTCTCACCAGGGACCCTGGCTAACCAACCTTCTACCTTGTCTTCTAGTTCAGGGATCCCAACGCTGTGAGCTGAACTGCCGTCCCCGCGGCTTCCGTTTCTACGTCCGTCACACTGAAAAGGTCCAGGATGGGACCCTGTGTCAGCCTGGAGCCCCCGACATCTGTGTGGCTGGACGCTGTCTGGTGAGGGAGGACAGGGTGTGCATGTGCACACAGTCTCTTTCAGTCATCGTTACAACCACAAAGTAACAGACTCCCCCAGGGGAAGCTCTGGCCTGCCACGCTGAGGAGGGCTCCCGTCAGGCTCCCCACATCCCCGAGCGTGGCCAGGGCGCTGGGGCTGCTGATGAGCTGAGGGCCCCGCGTGGACCAGGGTGAGTAAGGGGGCATCTGGTTTCCATGTGACCCTGCCTCACCTCACCCTTCCCAGAGCCCTGGCTGTGATGGCATCCTCGGGTCTGGCAAGCGTCCAGATGGCTGTGGAGTCTGTGGGGGTGACGGTTCTACCTGTCGCCTCATTTCGGGGAACCTCACGGACCGAGGGGGCCCTCTGGGCTATCAGAAGATCCTCTGGATTCCCGCTGGCGCCTCCCAGCTTCAGATTGCCCAGCACCGGCCCAGCTCCAACTACCTGGGTGAGCACCCGGCCCCCGTCCTGTCCCACCTCCCTCTGGTCTCTCGGTTCTGCTTCCCAGGCTCCTATTCAGCACGACACACAAGCCAAACAGGGAGAAGTTCCCCCTCTTTCTGGGGAAATGAGGAAGCCGAGATGGCTTAGGGTATCTTAAGCGCTGGGTGGGATGCACGGAAGGGTCAGGAAGTAGTGGGGAGGAGGACAGAATGACTAACCTCCAAGTTCCGGATCTCTCCCTTTCAGCTCTTCGTGGCCCTGGGGGCAGGTCCATCATCAATGGGAACTGGGCTGTGGATCCCCCTGGGTCCTACACAGCTGGTGGAACTGTCTTCCAGTATAACCGTCCTCCTCGGGAGGAGGGAAAGGCAGAGAGTCTGTCAGCTGACGGCCCCACAACCCAGCCTGTGGATGTCTATGTGAGCCGGGGGCTGAGAGGAAGACCTGTCCTCTAAGAGCAGAGCCATAGGGGTCCCGTGGGAGGACCCCACACCCCCCCGATCACCTCCTCTCTCCCCCAGATGATCTTTCAGGAGGATAACCCTGGGGTCTTTTATCAGTATGTCCTGGCTTCACCACCTCCAGCCCCCCAGAGCGCCACTGCGGAGTCTCCCATCCATCAGGTTCAGCCTGGTAAGACTCCATTGACCCCCAGACCCAGGAGGAGCGGAGAAGCCGAGAGGAGCTCCAGGTGGTAGGAGGCATCTGATCTGCCTTCTCAACTCCCCTGCACAGAGAGGCTGAGGGGGGAGCCCCCAGCTGCTTCAGCACCCCGCCCAGTCCGGACCCCAGGCACCCTCCAGCGCCAGGTACGGATCCCTCAGATGCCTGCCCCTGCCCATCTCAGGACACCCCTGGGGTCTCCAGCTGGATACTGGAAACAAGTGGGACACTCCAAGTGCTCAGCGTCCTGTGGAGAAGGTGACTTCAGACCTATGTTCCTGACATTTCAGTCCAGATGCCCAACTCGACACTCCCAACTACGTATCCTAGATCGTGGGTCCACACCTTGACCTGGGACCTGGGACCCCATGGAAACTGGGGTTTAAACCATCCTGCTTCCCCTGACTACCCTTTCCTCCCCTTCAGGTGTTTGGCGCCCCATTTTCCTGTGCATTTCTCGAGAGTCAGGAGAGGAGCTGGACGAACACAACTGTGCCATGGGTGCCAGGCCTCCAACCAACCCTGAACACTGCCACAACCCCCCGTGTCCTCCATAGTGAGTAGAGCCCACAAAGAGGGTCAGGATACTAGAAACACACAAATTGCTCCTGGATTTGCTCCTCACTCACAGGATCTTACCTGGACTGTGCATTCAACTTGACATTTCCTGGCTGCAAAGAGATAATCAATACTAGATTAGAATGGTTGAGATAACTGGGGATGTGGCTCAGTGGTAGAGCACTTGCTTAGCCTGGGTAAGGCCCTAGGTTTGATCACCAGCAGCAAGGGGAAAAAAGAAAAAACAGAAATCGAAAGAGGCAAGAGAAATTAACTGGGAAACATCCAATTCCTTTTACCAAATGGGGTGGCACATGCCTATAATTCCAATGATGAGAGGCTGAAGAAGAAGGATCACAAGTTCAAGGCCAGCCTCAGCACTTAGTGAGACCCTAAGCAACTTAGCAAGACCCTGTCCCTGCCGTAAAAAATAAAAAGGGCTAAGGATGTAGCTCAATGGTAAAGCCCTCTGGATTCAATCCCCGTACCCAAAAAAGGAAAAGAAAAGATTGGGGCTGGGGCTCAGTGGTAGAGCATTTGCCTAGCATGAATGAGGCACTGGGTTTGATCCTCAGCACCACATAAAAATAAATAAAATAAAGGTCCATCAACAACTAAAAAAATATTCAAAAAAAAAGAAAGAAAGAAAAGATTAGAATGACTGACACCCCATAGACAGCAAGAAAACCCCGGCAGTGGCAATCTAAGTTGCTACAAGGAACCAGACTCCAAATGCTAGAGGTGCCCACTCTCCTCCATGGGGCCCCATGCCCAGTATGTTTCTTCTCCTTGCACACGGCAACCCCACACATCTGGTCCCTGTCTCTCCCTCTCCCCTGCCCTGCCTGTGCCCACAGTTGGGAGACTGGTGAGTGGACATCCTGTAGTCGCTCCTGTGGCCCAGGCACCCAGCACCGCCAGCTGCACTGCCGGCAAGAGTTTGGGGCAGGTGGCTCCTCTGTGCCTCCGGAACGTTGTGCACATCTTCCCAGGCCCAACGTGACCCAGCCCTGTCAGTTGCGCCTCTGTGGCCATTGGGAGGTGGGCTCTGCCTGGAGCCAGGTAAGTGGGCCTTTGCAAGGAGGACCCCAGAGAATTGGACATCAATGAACTAGATTAGTATTTTTTCCACTTCCTTCTTCGTCTACAGAAACTTTTTACAAACAGGATCTCATATGAAATCCTAATATATGTCATATAAGAGAAGAACCAGAGACTGGAGGCCTGGAGCCCCATGCTCAACCTCCTCCTCAACCCACAAAAGCTTGTACCCACTGGGTAGGGGTGGCTATCAAAGGCAGATCCTGGTTGATGGATTCCCCCTCACCCCCTCAAGTGTTCTGTCCGGTGTGGCCGAGGTCAGAGGAGCAGGCAAGTTCGCTGTGTTGGAAACAACGGCAAGGAAGTGCATGAGCAGGAGTGTGCTTCGGGCCCCCCCCAGCCCCCCAGCAGAGAGGCCTGTGACATGGGGCCCTGTACCACAGCCTGGTTCCACAGTGAATGGAGTTCCAAGGTGGGCCCCTCAGCCCCTTAACCAAGTCCTGTATCCCTGGTGACCCCACTCAGTCCATCCTATCAGTCTTCTCAACACAGCTCAAAATGCATTTATTGAAAAAATACCTATTATGTGCTTTATACTGGGAACTCAGAAATAAGTGAGGAAAAACTTATGTCAGAGTTCTGGACATGCAACTGTCATTACCCTTGCCCATCTGGTACCTCTGGGGCATTGCCAAACCTCTGGGAACAGGACCCAGGATGCTTCCATCCCAAAGCCCCCTCTTCCTGTTCCAGTCACCAGCAGCCTCCCTTCACACAGGACACTCTACTTCTCAACAGTGCTCAGCTGAGTGTGGGACAGGGATCCAGAGACGTTCTGTGGTCTGTCTCAGGAGTGGGGAGATGCTTAGGGCAGGGCCAGAGGAAGCAGGAACAGGAACCAGTGAGCAGAGCTGCCCACCAGGAAGCCGCCCTCCTGACATGCGTGCCTGCAGCTTGGGGCCCTGTGAGATCACAAGGTGTTGGTACACAGGGCCCTGGGGGGAGGTGAGCTGAGGGTCTGGGAGGGGGACAGAGCGGGGATTCCAGTCCCAGCAGGAGTTCACATCCCCAGTTGGGAATGATTTCTGTTTTCCCTTCCCCTATATCAGTGCTCCTCAGAATGTGGCTCTGGCACACAGCGTAGAGATGTCATCTGTGTGTCCAAACTGGGGACTGAGTTCAATGTGACTTCTCCTAGCAACTGTTCCCACCTGCCCAGGCCCCCTGCTCTGCAGCCCTGTCAGGGTCAGCCTTGCCAGGACCAATGGTTTGCTACTCCCTGGAGTCCGGTGAGTGCCTGGTTCCCTGCCCTGCTCAGCCTGGGCCTCCAGAGAAGGGGGAGTGCTCATCACACCCCAAGTCTCTGAGCCCCAGGATAAGCCCAGCTGAGGTTTCACATTGTCCTATTTTCTATAGACTTGGAGAACAGGTGGGCCTTTTCTCCACTTGGGATTTCATAATGTCCCCAGATAATGTGCCATCACTACCTTTCAGAGAAGGAGGTGGTAGCCTGGGGTTAAAGAGGAACCCTGGGGTCAGCAAAAGTCTGATATGATAGCTGTGTTCTTCCTAGTGTTCTCGCTCCTGCCAGGGGGGCACACAGACAAGAGAGATCCAGTGCCTGAGTGCCAACCAGACCCTCAGCACTCGATGCCCTCCACACCTGCGACCCTCCAGGAAACGACCCTGTAACAGCCAACCCTGCAACCAGCGCCCTGGTAAAATGCCCCCTCTCCCCAACCCCCAACAGAGTGGAGTTAGCTGAAGTCTGGGTGGAGGACAGAGAGGACCAGTGGGAGGGGAGTACAGCTCCGGATGGATGAACCCTTGTACCTGTTGGCCTCCTCTGTCCTCAGATGATCAGTGCAAGGACAGCTCTCCACATTGCCCCCTGGTGGTACAGGCTCGGCTCTGCGTCTACCCCTACTACACAGCCACCTGTTGCCGCTCTTGTGCGCGTGTCCTGGAGCGGAGCCCCCTGGAGCCTGCCTGAAATGGTTCCAGGACACTCTCTCCTTATGTTTTCTTATGCCATCACTGGTCTCATCAGTCAACCCACTTTGTACTCCCTGGTTCTCCAGACTGCCTCAGTCTCACCAGGGTGTCCTCCAGGATGACTACAGGGGCAAAGTGACTGAAGGGGACTATCAAGATGTGTGATTGGGTCTGTATATGTGGTATGATGGTGTGTGTGCACAGATGTCCCCAGATGTGTATCTGGGCCTGCAGGGGTGTGCACCCCCTTACATGTGTGTCACTTCCCAAAAAGAAATTATTTAAATTGATAAGGAGTGGGGGGGGGGCAATACTTGTTTCCCTGAGACTTTTCTAAGCTGAGAGAAAAGCAAGTTTGCAGTTCCTTACTAATCTGAGCTACTTAAAAAGTGTGGCTTCTCCATCAAATACAATTTTGTGCCCTAAACCTCATTTCTTATGTTCAGGCCTCACATCTTCTAAACCATCCTTTTGGACTGGGGACTGGAGCTCAGTTGTAGGGCACTTGCCTAGCATGCCCAAGACAAGTACTAGGTTCCATCCCCAGTACTCCAAAAATTAAAAATGAACCACCCTTTTGTCTTTGATCCCATTTCCCCTTACCCAGACTCTATTTCTTTCTCCCTACTTAGCTAAGGGTGGGAGGTCAGCCATATCAATCCTGCTTTACCCACAAAAGACTGCCTCTTGGAACAGGGACCAGTTGGGCAGAAGGTGGAAAAAAGAAATGTTACCATAAGACACTCTAGCCTCTGTCCCCACTTCCCACCTCCTAAAATAGTTCCTTCCCCAGAACTAATTTATTTTTTATTAAAGTTGATTATGACAAGTAAGAAATATGCCTTTCATTGTCCTTGTGGGAACACAGCCATCTGAGCCACCTAAGCAGTGTGAGGTCAGAATTGAAGGTAGGAAGGGTACTCAGGTTCCATCCTCAGCACCACTTAAAAATAAATAAAGGTAAAAAAAAATGCGTAAAGGGCTGGGGATGTGGCTCAAGCGGTAGCGCGCTCGCCTGGCATGCGTGCGGCCCGGGTTCGATCCTCAGCACCACATACAAAGATGTTGTGTCCGCCAAATACTAAAAAATAAATATTAAAATAGTCTCCCTCTCTCTTTAAAAAAAAAAAATGCGTAAAAAGCGGAGGGCTGCTGGGGATGTGGCTCAGTGGTTAAGCACCCCTGGGTTCAATCCCCAATATCAAAACAAAAACAAAAAACGTGCCTGGGTCAAAGGGAGAGGATCCTGGCCAGCCTCAGTCTTGCAGGTCACTCACTGGCCACTAGGAGTCACCACTTCTCCCAGTTTAGATGTGAAGTTGGGATCTTGGATCCTGAGCTATGGGGGTTCTTGGGAGGCTCTCTCTGTAAAGTCTGGGAACACAGTAGTACTTTTTTCAATAGAGGCTGAGCTGAATGGCTGCTGGCCTTTTGGAGCTGTTTTCCTCTTCTCTTTGGCCCTGTCTTTCTGCCTCCCCTTCTTTTCTGTTATTAGCAATTTTCCTGTTAAGCTCTTGGTTTATTGCTTTTTGTGGGGGTGGGGGCATGATTTCTGGCCCCCTGTCCCTTGAAGAGGAAATGATTAGAGGAGGAGGAGCCTGGCCTGCCTTTAAGGGCCTTGGGGCTGGGTGAGGGAGCGCCCACAGTACTGAATGTCCTGCCAAGGACACATTCTTCAGAAGTGTCTCACCCTAGTCTCCTCCCTCTGCTCCCCCACCCCCTCCATTTTTTTTTTTTCTCAAGGTAAATAACTTTCTGAGGTGGTGTGACCCTGCAGTTCTGACACCTGAGTTCCTTACTTATGGAGACCAGATTTCCCAAGGGGTGACAGGAGTAGTTGCCCCTCCATTGAGGCAACCTTCCCATATCTGCCTCCCCTCTGCCGGCTGGCTAAGACCATTGCTAAAGGGCCTGAAGAAACAGTCTAACCCCATGACTGGGTCCAGTGAAGGACACCAGAGCTGCCTGGGGGACAGGGTTTCTCTAGCAGTCTTCCTCCCCTCACAGTGCTACCCTGGGACTCAGGCCTTCCCTGGGCTGGATGTGGCTGAGAAGGAAGAATTTGGGCATCTTGGAAGGAGACTGGATGAGGAAGGAGGGAAAAAGAGTGATGGAAGGGAAGGAAAATGAAACAGACTTCAGCCAGCGCAGGAGTGAGGAAAAGGGTCAAGGAAAGGGAAAGTCCAGCCTTGATGTCACAGTCCCATCTAAAGAGATGTCAGGTGGGTTCCCCAAGGACCTGTAAGGGGAGTCAAACAGGCGAGGAACCAAGGAAATGGGACCTACGCCAGTCTGCAGACGCCGGAGGCTGAAAGTGGAGTCCGGAGGGGAGGAGGTGCAGTGCAGAACCCCAGCGCTCCCCACAGTTCCTGGAAACAGGCTGCAAGCTGGGTGGAGGCGCAGCTCAGCTGACCGGCCAGCCCTTCCCCTCCCTCTTTCGCCTCTTAAGGCTGTTGCTGGGCAGGTTTGGAGTATTGGTCTGAGTCTGAGAACCAATCACAGGTGGAGAAGGAAGCCATTTCTCCTTGTGGGGTTCCCCAGCCTCCAACACCCCTTTTCTCTTTCCCAGAACCCCTGGAGTCCCCTCACTGTCTCCAACTCTCATTTCTCAAGTGGCTCTCATCTGGGGTTTGTTTTTTCCTCTCACTTGAAAGCTAGGACTCAGTGCAGCCCCTAGGGACTCCTTCCTCTAGACAATGTGGAAGTTCTTAGGAAGGGGAACCTGACCCCAAGCAACCCCTTTTCCTGGCCCCCAAGACAGGGGTTGTGTGGCCAGACACCTCTGAAACTCTACGGAGGGTCTGAGAGAGGAAGCTGCCACCCAAAGGGCAGAGACATGTGGTGGAGGAGCCCCTGGTTTTGGTGTGGGAGGGGGAATTTAGGGAAGAGTTCAGAGGAACTAGACCCCTGAGAATCAAAATGGGACAAATTTGACACGTACAGAGATCAGGCATGTAGATGGACAATGCATGTCCAGGACTCCTCATTTTCAAATATTTGCTGGGGGACCAGAAGGTGGTTCTAGTCCAGGTGTATTTAGGGGTAAACTATGAGGTCTCAGAAGCTCAGAAGTTCCTCAGGTCTGGAAGCTGAGGGTGTAGCTCAGTGGCAGATCATGCTTAGTATGTGATGCCCTGGGTTCATCCCCAGCCGCCCCCCCCCCCCAAAAAAAGAAAAAGAAACAAAAATTCACTTGGGTAAGGATTCCTCTCCCTTCCCCCTGCCAGTGGGTAAATACCCACCCAATTTAAGCTGCAGACTTTGGACTAAATTTAGCTCCTAGACTCCCCCAACCCCCTAGTCTTGCCTCCCTTGTAAGCAGGTGCTCACAGCTGCAGGGGTGGCCTGATTCCCTTCCCCTCCACTCTTTCAGGTTCAGCCTCTCTGATAACTGGGAGTGAAAAGCACAAGAACCAGGCTGCTGGCCCAGTTAGTTCAAGAGTGTCTCAGTCTTAAGTCATGTTTTTTCTTTCAGAAAACACGTATGAGAAGTAAGGTTGAGGATCTAGGTAGACATTGCCAGCCGAGGGCCAGAGAACAAAATGCAGATCCTCTCCAGCAGATTCTTTTTAATTTCTTGCTTTCCCCTTCTCTCCAGTGTAACAGATTCCATCTTAACATCCTCTCCCACCAGAGTAAATTGAACCATGGAGCATCTTGCTAGAGTAGATTATGGTTTGGGGCGATAAGATGTAGTAGGTATAGGCTTCTTATTTCCTCTCTTCCCAAAATACCCCTCAAACAGGGGGCACTGGCACACGCCTGTAATCCCAGCGGCTCCGGGGGCTGAGGCAGGAGTATCATGAGTTCAAAACCAGCCTCAGCAATGGTGAGGTGCTAAGCAACTTAATGAGACCCTGTCTCTAAATAAAATACAAAAATGGGGTTGGAGATGTGGCTCAGTGGTCGAGTGCCCCTGGTACCCCCCCCCAAAAAAATACCCTTCAAATCCATCATCTCTGCTGCTGAGAGGCAGCTGGGTGGGGGAAGTTAAAGCATGAGGGGTTTATTTGTCACAGGCAAGTGATGAAGAGGTGAGAGACTCCTCCTTTATACAGGAAGTAGAAAGTCTCAGGAAAGTACCTAAGCCTATGCCTGTCAACAAGAGAAACAGTTTTGAGTTAACTCAGCATAACTGGCAACAATCACCAAACTGATCTTGGGTTCCTTGACCTAGGAGGTGGGTGACAACTCAAGAGGAAGGTATTTCAGGGCTGAGGTTTAAAGGTGGGTAAATTCGAGAAGGAAATGTCCAAGGCTAATCCAAAATATGAGACATGACAATCAGCTCCTAGGGAACATGTCACCTCAATTGAAAGGGAGGTACAGAAACAAGACAGAGCGCAGTGCTGCAGTGGCCTGAGGAAAAGCCCCAGTAGTTTGAAAAAGGTCCCAAGTTGGAATTGTATGTGGTACTTTTCTGAGCCTTGCCTGAATCCCTTAAAAGAGTTCAACAGAACTTTGAGTGAAAAGGGAAAAAAGGTGGAGAAATGAGGATTGGGGTGACTATAAAAAGGAGCATACTGTTTATCCTTGAGATTCTGGGCTAACAAGCAGGTAGCCAGGGCCTGCCCACTAATGGGAGCAGAGTCCCCCTGCCCCAGGAGCTAGGTTGCTAGTTCTCTTCTTCTTTTTGGATACTGGGGATAGAACCCAGGGGCACTTAACCACTGAGCCACATCCCCAGCCCTGTTTTGTATTTTATTTAGAGACAGGGTCTCACTGAGTTGCTTAGGGCCTTGATAAACTGCTGAGGCTGACTTGGGACTTGCAATCCTCCTGCATCAGCCTTCCAAGCAGCTGGGATTACAGGTTGCCTGCCTCTTTCATCACAAAATGAGACTCCTCAGCTCTAGTTCAGGGTTGAGCAACATTTTTCTTTACAGAACTAGATGGTCAATATCTTAGGCTTTACAGGTCATCTCTCTGTTGCAACTACTCTCCTCTGTTTGTTGCAGTACAAAAGTAGCCACAGATGGATAAGTAGACAAATAGACATGCTGGTTCCAAGCAGACTTTATTTATGACACTGAAATTTAAAAAAATATATTTTTAGTTGTAGATGGACACAATACCTTTATTTTTATTTATTTATTTTTATGTGGTACTGAGGATTGAACCCAGTGCCTCACATGTGCTAGGCAAGTGCTCTACCACTGAGCCACAACCCCAGCCTCCACACTGAAATTTTTTTTTTTTAATATTTATTTTTTAGTTTTCGGCGGACACAACATCTTTGTTTGTATGTGGTGCTAAGGATCGAAACCCGGGCCGCATGCATGCCAGGCGAGCGTGCTACCGGTTGAGCCACATCCCCAGCCCTGAAATTTTAATTTTATACCATTTCAAGGTGTCATGAATATTCTTTAGAAAAAAAATTTTTTTTTCTAGTTTGGAGATGGAACCAGAGTACTCTACTACTGAGCTATATCCCAACCCTATTTATTTTTTCTTTTGATACAGGTTTTTGCTAAGTTGCCAAGTCCTACCTCAGCTTCCTAGATCACTGGGAATAACAGGTGTATGCCACCACACCCAACCAAACAGGATTTTGTAGACTTGTAAGGAATAAGAATTAATAAATGCACAGGTTAAGGTGGCACATTCCTATAATCTGAGATGGAAGGCTGAGGCAGGAGGATCAGTTTGAGGCCAGCAATTTATCAAGACCTCAACTTAAGTGAGACCCTGTCTAAAAAAAGGAGGAGGAGGAGGAAGAGAAGGAGGGAATGAAAGAAAAAAATCAATCCTAATTAACAGATTTTTTTTCTAGGACAAACTCAAAGTAGTGTTTATGTTGTGTACTTGAAAGCAATGCAACTGCATTTCTTCTAAAAATAATCTTTACTTGAGACTTCTTACCAAATCCTTATTCTATATTACTAGTTTATGCACTGATATGTGCTTCATAACTCATAACAAGGAAAGGAAGGTAGAAGACCTCCATCCTGTTTCAGATCTGGCTCCAACCACCAAACTTTGAGGTGGGGGTAAGGGTTAAAGCAGCAGGCAACCACGGGCTCCTCATCACTATTACCAAGCTCCTGTGTAGTACTGTTTGTTGTCTCTTACAACTGACAACAAGGGCTGGGGGTGTGGCTCAACAGGAGAGTATGTGCTTGGCATGCACAAGGTCATGAGTCCAATCTCCAGCAACACAAAACAAACCGAAAGCAAGCTGTATCATTTCAAAACATGCACTTGTGTGCGCGTGCGTGCACACACACACACACACACAAAAAAAAACTGCATTTCAACACAAAGTTGTTTCCCCGTTTCTCTTCTCTGCCTCATGAGGGATTTCTGAGAAATGAGAAATTTCTCACTTCTCACAGCCTTTGCAGTTTTTTTTTTTTTTAATCATGAAGAGGAGTGGGGGGAGAGGAAAGGAGTTTTCTACTTAAGCATATAGTATGATTCCAAAACTTTACAGAGTAAGAAAACACCCTTACAATATCTCTTCACCTGAGGTGTGCCCCACCTTTCCTTAGATCTGGGCTCTCAGGGTCAACAGGAAATAAACAAGATATCTTGCCCTCAGGAAATTTCAGTAACAAAGCAGTGAAACTCCACAGCTGCTCCAGTACAGCAGTCCAGCTGTCTGCTCTCCTCCCATTTCCACCAAGGACAGGAGATGGGTGGGAACTGCTCCAAGCAACCAAAGGAATGGAAAATGCAGGATAGTCAGGCATAGAAGATTCAAAAATAAAATGCACAGGAAAGCAATGTTTCCGAGGGAAACTCTCTTTTTGTCTCCTAGATCAAAATACCTAAGAGTCAAAACCAGCTCAGTACATTACAAAATGTATGGCAAAAATTTCAAAACCAGCTCCTCCTAGCTGGGTGTGGTGGCTTATTCTTGTAATCCCAGGACTCCAGAGGCAGCAGGATCACAAGTTAAAGGCCAGCCTCAGCAATTTAGCTAGGCCCTAAGCAACTTAGGAAGACCCTGTTTCAAAATTTTAAAAAAGGGGTGGGGGGAGGGTTGGGGATATCATTCAGTGGTTAAGTGTCCCTGGGTTTAAATAAAAAACAAAAACCTAGGGCCTTGTAAATGCTGAGCAAGTGTTCGATCTCTGAGCTATATCCTTGTATCCTTGGCCTAAATGTGTTTTTCGTTTGTTTATTTGTTTTGCTTTTTTGTTACTGGGGATTGAATCCAGGGGCCCTTTTTCCCTGACCTAGTCCTTTTTATTTTGGACAGGATCTCCCTAGTTGCTGAGGGCTTGCTAAATTGCTTAGAATGGCCTAGAACTTGGAATCTGCCTACCTCATCTGGGGTGAAAAAAGTGAGTTCTTTACCTCACTGTATGTGTGCACCTCACTGTATGTGTGCATCTGTAGACCCAGCTATTTGGGAGGCTGAGGCAGGAGGTCAAGGCCAGTCTAGGCAACATAGGGAGACCCCATCTAAACATAAAATTAAAAAATAAGTGTAATGAGAGAGTTTGAGTCCAATTTCTCCTCTTAACTGGAAGACCCCTGCCCTGCTGCCATGACCCCTTCAATTAAACTGCTTTGTTTTGTTTTTCCTCAAGACAGGGGTTTGAACCTAGGTGCATTCTACCTGAGCTATATCTCCACCCTTTTCCAGACAGGATCTTGCTAAATTGTCCATTCTGGCTTTGAACTTGTGATCCTCCGGCCTCAACCTCCCAAGGAGCTGTGATTACAGATGTGTGCCATTGTGCCTGGATGCCTTCTTTAAAAAAAAGTGGAGCCAGGCGTGGTGGGGCACACCTGTAATCCCAGCAGCTCAGGATGCTGAGGGCAGTAGGATCACAAATTCAAAGCCAGCCTCAACAATTTAGCATGACCCTAAGTAACTTAGTAAGACCCTGTCTCAATATTAAAAAATAAAAAGGGCTGGGAATGTGGCTCACTGGTTAGGCACCCCAGGGTCCAATCCCTAGTACCAAAAAAGAGAAATATTTAATAATAATAATAATAAAGTGGAGGGCTGGGGATGTGGCTCAAGCGGTAGCGCGCTCGCCTGGCATGCGGGCGGCCCGGGTTCGATCCTCAGCACCACATACAAACAAAGATGTTGTGTACGCCAAAAACTAAAAATATTAAAAAATTCTCTCTCTCTCTCATTCTGACTCTTTCAAAAAAAATAAAAAGATTAATAATAAAGTGGAAAATTAACCTAAGGTGAAACCTAACAGTTAAATGTTTTTTTTTCTCCTTGTCTGCTTCCTTGGCTCTCTTTCCCAGCACACCTTGTCCCCTGCTAACTTGAATAAACATACACATGTGACCACATGAGGGCGGGAAGAATACCAAGTGGGGGTGGTGAAATTCTGAATGGAATGCAGCCTCAGCCAGTTTGGGGGCCCTGGGCTGAGACCTCTGGCACTGGCTGTGGATATATACAAGCAAAGAAGCCAAAACAATGAGCTCATGGGCAGGAATGCAGCTTGTGGGGAAGTCTGGGCGGCCAGAGCAAACTGGTTTTTTGAATCAGGGTGGGAAGAGCAATAACCAAGTCTCCCACGGGAACAAAATTGGGGAAAGTAGCAGCTACCATTCAGCATTTTGGGGGTCCAGTTAACTAACTTCCAGGGGCTGTCCCACATCAAAGTTGTTCTGCAGAGATTAGAGTATTCCCAAATCTATACTCAAAAACTTGTTTCCCTCAATTTAGCAGCAGCAACTTAGCAAGACCCTGTCTCAAAATAAATTGTGACTGTACAAATATATAGAAACAAATCTGATCATTACTTACAACTATGAAAAGTGTGAAAAAAAGGATTTAAATTTTAAAAATAAAAAGGACAAGGACTATAGTTCAGTGGTAAAGTACCCCTGAGTTCAATCCCAGGACCAAGGGGGATAGGGGTGGGGAGCAGTTCTGACCTGGCATGGACGTATGCTTGCCAGGTGGCTGAAGCAGGAGTGGTCACTTGAGCCCAGGTGTTTATAGTCAGCCTGATGAACACAGCAAACCAAAAAATAATCAAATCTGATTCTAAGAGGTGTTTGATACATCAGCCTAGATGCAGGTTCCCAGCCCAGATCTTTGCACATGCTTCACATAATGTGGGCTGGGGAGGTAGCCCAGCAGTAGAGCCCTCCCCTAACATGCCTCAGGCCTGGTACTGGATCCAGAGCACTGAAATAAAACATTGTAACAACTTTGCAACTAAGAGGGACAGAATTAAATTTTCAAATCTTGAAACTAAGGCCTTTGAACAGAGTGTGGGAAAATTCCAAAGGACTAAATGGATTATGCTGTGGATTACATGCCTGCAATTACTGCAACTTTGAGGGCTGAGGCAGGAGGATAGCAAATTTTTTTGAGGCCAGCCTCAGAAATTTAGTGAAACTGTCTTGGGGGGGGGGGGTAGGAA
>NW_026000079.1:6563306-6568746 GCF_001458135.2 Marmota marmota marmota | reverse complement strand
CCACCCACCCACTTCTGAAGGCATGATACAAACACTAATTTCTAAAATCACTGGATAAATCAAGCAAAAAAAAAGTACTAGAATATTCAGCTGATCCTCTTGAATTCCAGGAATAAAATGGCCTGAGCTTTGGGCATCTGACTGGAACTATGCTACACACTAGCTATACAAGTTATTTCACTTTAATTTTTGTAAAATTCTTTACCTGTCACAATTATTTTAAAGAAAACATCTTCCCCCTTTGGGACCCAGAGATTGAAGGCAAATGCTTAGTCTACACCCTATCACTTGTGGCTCAGAGGTAGAGCACTTGCCTAGCACGTATGAGGCACTGGGTTCCATCCTCAGCACCACATAAAAATAAATAAAGGTATTGTGTCAAACTACAACTAAAAAATATTTTTAAAAATTTTTTTAGTTGTTCATGGACCTTTATTTATATGTGGTACTGAGAATTGAACCCAGTGCCTCACATGTGCTACGCAAGCGCTCTACCACTGAGCCCCAGCCCCAGCCTAAGAGAAGTTTTTTGAAAGGAAACAATATAAATGAAGACATGCCTCTAAAAATCACAAAACAGGAACTGAAAGTTTGGTGGTATCAAATAAAGGGAAGTGTTGACTACTGACTCCTCTAATGATTCAGGTTACCTAGTTACTATCTGATCAGTTTTTAAGGTGCTGTGCACACTGCATGCCTGTAATCCCAGCTGCTCAGGAGGCTGAGGCAGGAGGATCTGAGTTCAAAAGTCAGGCTCAGCAACTGTGAGGCACCCAGCAACTCTGAGACTACAAAACAGGGATGGAGATGCGGCTCAGTACCCCTCCCCCCCCAGGGAAAAAAAAAGTTCTGTAAGGTGTAAAACTTGTAAGACTTTTGCAAGTGGGAGCAAGAGCACTGGGCAGAACTTGACCCAGGCCAAGATTTGGAGCCTCCTATCTGTCCTTAAGTGGGTACTTTTCTCCCATCACACCTCTATGCTTGGGAGGGTCATTTGTAGAAAGCAGCTTTATAATAGAAAATTATTGCCTTCTGGTAATGAAGCTCTAGAAGGGTGCTTTTGGATCAAAAGGGATGTTAAATACACAACTAAATAGGAAAATGAATCTTTCTTTGATTAGCAGTTTGTGCTCAGGGCTGAAAATCAGCATGCAAACCTCTCATTTGCACATTTCCATGGTGATTCAGCTCCCTTTCAAGATAGTTGAAAATAAGGGCTTAAGGGCTTGCTCAAGTTTTGGAAATCGACTATCATCATCATCTCCTTTTTTGGGAGATGAAGGGGAAAAAGCACTTACCAGTACCAAGAACTTCCTCAAAACTTATTCTTCTAGTTTCATTTCAAAAAGTTAAGAGGGAACATGAAATAACAGCTTTTTATTTATTTATTTTAGATGTAGATGGACACAATAACTTTATTTTTAAAATATGGTTTCAGGGATCCAACCTAGTGCCTCTCACATGCTAGGCAAGCTCCCTACTACTTACTGAGCCACCACCCCCGCCCCATGAAACAACAACTTTAAGCAAACCCTCACCTCAGAAATATACTTGGTGACTCAAAAATCTGGACAGGGATTTTGACTTTTGTATTAAATGTATTGTAACTGAAGTACTAGAATCACTCCAAAGTGCAGTAGTAATACATTTTATTAAAGAACCAACACCTTAACTCTCTCTCCCTCTGGAGGTAGCCAGCATTCAACATCCACATTCCTTGCTTTACCCCAAGACTCTTAACCTATGCATATTTGCTCAGCTGACTTCCCTAACAAGGCTTGCCTAAGAGGGGGAAGAAAAGTGTCAATAGAAAAGACCCGTATCACACCTTATATTTGGGAAAAAAAAATGATTTTTTTTATTTTCTCAGGAAAAAAAAACAGAAGTTAGGGAAACACTACAATTTACAACCCACATTGATTTGTAGTTGGTCCCAATTCTTCCTGGAACAGCTGTCAAAAACACTAGCTGTTTAACCAGAACCAAAGTGTTCACCCCATAGAATGTACATGGACACCACTAGAGGACTGCATGTTTTTCCCTGAGAGAAGCAGAAAACAAACAGAAGTCGCTGAGAAAGCCATTTCAAGCAGCTCCTCCCTTTTCCATTCTGGAGGATTTGCCTGAACTATGCAGCTAGTCAGCACTTGGACCACGTGCCTCTTCTCCCTATAAACCAATTGTTCCCCCTCTTCCCAAACCATTTGGGCTCCCTAACCCCTCAGTGTTCTGGACCCCAAATACCAACTAACATCCAGTCTACGTACGTTTCAGCAGTCACGCCTAGTGAATTGGGAAGTGGTGCTTCTAAACACCAATTTATGTCTATACCTTATTTCCACAACTGGATATGGGGAGACAGTCCTTTTAGTCACCTAAACCAGATCTTAAGATTAATTAAAAACTACATAAAGTGCTTTTAGGTCCTTAGAGACAGACATGATATAAATAATTGGCTTATGATCAAGAACGATAAATACATAGGTAAAAATAGCTCTAGCAAGATGACCTTATGGCTCTGGAGATGGGCAGGCAAGGCAATTCTTCCCCATTACATTCTTAGTCATTTTATTCATACCTATTTTTATCTGGAGTCCACAGACTAAAGGTCATGTTTTAGAGCTGAAGCTTTCAAATGACTCGTTACAACAGCTTTCTTCAGTTTACCACTAGCTTTTATAAAGACTCTTTGAGGTTGTTTTAACACAGCTCACTTCTTTAGGTAAAATTCAAGTGAGCTTACTCATATACAAAGGGGACTTCAGAAAGCCAATGTAAAATGATGTTCTCCTGAAAATTCTTAAAAGGACTTTTGAAACCTTTTCCCCCACAGAACAGGTTTAAAGCAACTGAAAAGTTATCAATCCAAGAAAAAGAGACGTCCTCCCACCACCATCGACTTATTGTTCCAGCACCCATCACTACCTCTCAACAGGATAAAATCCATAAAAGATGAAGATCTGCTGACTCTTGGGGGAAGGGGGGGGCATTAGGGAGGAAAGGGGTCACTCAGGTGCATAGTGCTGAAAATTAACAGGTCTAGTAAAATTCAGGGATGGCAGGGTAAAGATGTAGACATTGATATAAATATCTGAAGAGGGAGCAGAATAAGCAGCATATATTTCAACAAAGGAGAGGAAGTAAATGTGTTCAATACAACATCAGGTTTGAAATCAACAGAGATGACAATGGAAAAATTCAAAACAAAGCTTGGGAATCATTAATAGAAAAGAATCAGTATTTCTTTTATTGATGTATGAGGCTTAAACCTATGTTTGAACAAGCAAGCCCCATAATAGCACCATAGTTAAGACTCTAGCCTGCTTTTCCAAGCCATCATTTTACAACTTATTAGGCAAACAAGGGATCAAATGTCTTTCATCCACCTGATGTTATCTTTTTATAAACAATGCTAACAAGTCCCACTTGGAACAGCTGAAAATCTTTCAGTAAAAGCTTTAAAGATGAGCTCATTCACTCAGTCTAAATTTTACCAGTTAAAGTAGGTCAAATGTAAGGAACTCAAATGATTAGTTGCCTAATCAGAGCCCATTATTTTTAAGTCACTAGCCTACTCCCCCCACCCCTAAAAACAACCTCTCAAAACTCCATTTAGACTCAATTATTGAAAACCCACACATAACCAAATGAAAGGATTAATTTTCATTCCACAACTTCTTAATCCCAGGTTTCCAAATAAAAACCTATCTAAGGAATACTTACCAATACCAGATTGGAAAATTAAAGCCTGCATAGTTATAAATCAGATTTGTCCCACTACAAACAGGTTGCATACAATTACAAATTGGTTCTGTATATACTCTAGAACTGAACTGGAGAAAGTTTAGAATAGAAAAGCTGTAAGAAGAAATAGATTCCTAACTACAGAAGTTACAATTTTCAAAATTTAAATTCAAGACTTTTCTCCCTTTATGTTCGCAGAAATATTTTCTCTGTAAAAATATACACATTTTTACAGACAAATACATTTACAAGCTGTTTCTGTCCTAAAAAAAAAAAAACGAGAATATTCCACATTTGTAACTAAATGAACCTTAAGTCAAGTATTCATGGCCATTACTATGCTAATGAGACTCATTCAAATCAAGCCAAAGTAGAACAGGCATAAAAGTCCTGAACACTTGGATCTTCTATTCAAGAAAATATACCCGGGAAAGCTAATCACAGAGGAAAAGCTTCCCTTCACTGTTGCACAGTAATGAGGCTTCTAGTCATAGCTCAATTACTTGTAGCTTAAATTTTTCTTTATAGGATCACTGGCATTGCTAGTACTTTTCTTTTCACACTATGGGAAATTACTGAATTTGGCGGGCATATTTAATGAATTTTATGACTAGTCTGGCTACTGACCTCTCTTCTGGTTCTAGACAAGGAAATTAAGTTTTTCCACTAAATCTAACAGTCCTCCTCTGTGGCCTCCCAGTTTGCTTGGTGCTGAAAGTGAACTTTGCTTCTTTCATACAGTGAATTCTTCAAAGGGGACTACTTTTCCCATGTATTTATTCTTGTTAGACATAATCCTCTTGCCACTTGCTTTCTGGCTAGGTTGCTAGAGTGACACTCTTGGAGGTTACAGCCTGGGCAGCTTGAAGTCCAACTTCCATAAATACATTTGATTTCCCAGAAGTTTTGGTGGCTGGAGTTGGTTAACAGTCAACTATTGCACTTACAAGGCTATCTTATTAGATACGCCAAACCAGCTCCTACGCCAGCAACACCTGCAAAAGCCAGCAGCACATTTCTGATGCCGCCTTCTAGGTCCTCTACATGGAAGAACTCCACAAACCCATCCTAGAAAACAAAAAAGAAAAGACCATTTTCAAGTATGGGTTTCTGCCCTCTTAAAAACACCACATACACAGAAAAGATGAGTTTTAATGTCTAATAAGGCACCCCCACCAAAGCAGTAATGAACCAATTACTATTCATCTCTGGGCTGCAAAAGAGACATTTTGAGTCCTTCAGTAAATGGGCACCCATAACAGTTAAATGTCACTTTACTGTACTATTGGTCATATTATGACAACCTATAAAAAGACCACCCCACGCCAAAAATTACTACCTCAAACCCCCACCACATAAGTGCTTAAATGTGTAGATCGGTATTTCTCACTGTGGTTAAGTACCTTCTGCATCAGAACCATCTGGGTGGTATGCTGAAAACACAGGTCCCATCCAGTAAGGGGCCTCCTAGGAATGTATCTTAATGACTATACCCAGGGGACTTTTATTTCTTCAGGGTTTGAGTCCACCGGTCTGACGATTATCCGACTGAATTACAATAACCTACAGAAAACCAGGACCTCTGATACAATTCAGGACGGCCACACACTCTCCCTACAAACCCCTACTTCACCAGCGCCCGGCAGGCAGGGGTCCAGCCCGCGCCCGGGAGCCCGGAGTTAGTCGCCGCCGCGGC
>NW_026000079.1:6546723-6560834 GCF_001458135.2 Marmota marmota marmota | reverse complement strand
TTGAGTCCGATGACCGCGTTCCTCTTAAGGCCGAACATCGCACGCCGCCACCACAGTTTCCAGTCCGTGCGAGAAGACTACGGAGGCCTCGACTCCTCTCTCGAAGGAGGCGGAAGTAAGGAGTGGGAGAGGCGCTCCTAGATCACGGTTTTAGAGCCGGTCCTACGCGCTGGCGTCAGAAAAAACCGAAAAACCATAAAAGGGGAATAGGGGCGGAAGCTTCCGGAGAGTTGCGCATGGCTCTTACCGGCCGGGGCGGGGCCGGGGCGGCGACTTCCGTTCTCCAGGCCTCCGGCTGCCGGTTACGTAACGGCGGTTCCGCGCTCTCGGGCTCGTGCGCCTTGGCACCGCCTGGTGCGGTCTTGGACGTGATCAGGTGCCTCCTCCGTCCACGCGCCGACTCGCGAGCCCCCGTTTTTGTGTGCCAGAGGTTTTGTCTGTTTTTACTCTCGGCTACTGGGGGTTCTACTCAGCGGCGCTCGGTTGAAGTTTTTGAGACAGGGTCTCCTAAAGTTCAGGAGACCAGGATATCTTGGAACTTGCCATCCTGTTTCAGCCTCCCGAGGCGCTGGGATCATAGGCGTGCGTCATCTTGCCCGGATTGTGCCAGTTTTCTTTCTTTTTTTTTTTTAATATTTATTCTTAAGTTTTAGGTGGACACAGTATCTTCATTTTACATATATGTGGTGCCGAGGATCGAACCCAGTGCTTCGTGCATGCCAGGCAAGCACTCTACCACTGAGCCACAACCCCAGCCTTTTCTACATGTCGTAGATGGATACAGTACCTTTATTTTATTTATTTTTATGTGGTGCTGAGGATTTGAACCTAGGGCCTCATACATGCTAGGAGAGCGCTCTAGCGCTGAGCCACAAATAAGCCTCAATTTTTTTTTTTTTTTTGTACCAGGGATTGAACCCAAGGGCGTTTAGCCACTGATACACATCCACAGCCCGTGTTTTGTTAATTTTTTTTTTTTTTTACTTATAAGTTTAGAGACCGGGTCATACTAGGTTGCTTACAGCCTCAGTAAGTTGCTGAGGCTGGCCTCCCAAGCTGCTGGAATTTTAGGCATGCACCACCAGGCCCAACTTTGATGCTTCCTTGTATAGCAAAAACTTCAACCTCCTAAACTCATTTTCTCTCTTGAGCCCAGTTCAGTTAACTTTTCATTCCTACCACTCCAAAGTAACCATTCTTGTAGATATTATCACTGGTCTCAGTGATCTTTTGCAACCTTCCTTTTACCTGACTTCAAGCAGTCTTTGATGTGATTGATTAGTGCATTTGGAACACTATTCATGTACCTTCTAGAGTACCATATACTCCTAGTTTTTCCTTCTTCCCCACTGTCTACTCTTTAGGTTTATTAATTTCTTGATGCTATCCACTTGATGAGAACACTCACCCTGCTTCCTTTTGTAACCCTACTTATGCCTGGCTCATGGCAGATGCTCCACTGTTGAATGGATAAATTGAAATGTTAATAACAAGGTATATGTAAAGGTTAGAAAAGTGGGATGGGGGGGATGGGGATGTGGCTCAAGCGGTAGCGTGCTCGCCTGGCATGCGTGCGGCCCGGGTTCGATCCTCAGCACCACATACAAACAAAGATGTTGTGTCCGCCGAAAACTAAAATAAATAAATAAATATTAAAAAAAAAAAAAAAAGAAAGTCAGTTTTCAAAGTCTGAGGAAATGAGCAGTAGTGACCAATAAGCTATGAACTCTTGCCGTGGAGGTCGTTTTAAAAAAAAAAAGAAAAGAAAAGTGGGATGGGGCCGTATTACTGAAGGGTTTGAAAGTCAAAGAGGTATTTGGGCATAAGCAGAATAGGTAAACAAGGTTCATAGTCTTTAAAATATGGTTAAGCAGGGTATGGTGGCATAGGACTGTAATCCCAGCTGGCCTGTAATCCCACTAGGATACCATGATGTTTGCTATGATTTAACTTCATTAATTGTATTAGAATAGATTAAGAGAGAAAGGATTAGAGGCAAAGAAATAAAGTAGGAGGCCACTGCAACATGACAGCCAAGAAATAATGGTAAGCCAGGCATGGGCACATCCTGCAATTTCAGCAACTTGGGAGGCTGGGGCAGGAGGATCACAAGTGGGAGGCCAGCCTGGGCAACTTATTGAGACCCTGTCTCAAAATAAAAAATAAAAAGGGCCGGGGGCATAGCACAGTGGTAGAGAGTACCTGGATTCAATCCCCAGTACCAAAAGCAAAACAAACAAACAAACAAACCTGAATCATTATAAATCAACATGGCATTCAGTAAAATTCAAACAAGGAAGAGAACTTTAACCTTATAAATTGGATCACTGCCAACATTACAGCAGGGAGGGGAGGGAGCATGGGGGTAGGAATGACAGTAGAATGAATCGGACATTATTACCCTATGTGCATATGTGATTACATGCATGACCTGTATAACTCTACATCGTGTACAACCAGACAGATGAGAAGTTATACTCCATATATGTATGATGTGTCAAAATGCATTCTACTGTCATGTATAACTAATCAGGCAAATAAAAAATGTTAAAAAACATTATAGCAATCTTCAATCCCATTTAGTGGTGTAGCATATTAGAAGCATTCTCCTTAAGGAAAAGAAGCCAGGCACACTGGTACATGCTTGTAATCCCAATGACTCAGGAGGCTGAGGCAGGAGGATAGCAAGTTCAAGGCCAGCCTGGGCAACTAAAAGAGACCCTGTCTCAAAATAAAAAATAAAAAGGGCCGGGGGCATAGCACAGTGGTAGAGAGTACCTGGATTCAATCCCCAGTACTGCAAATAAAATAAGGACAAGAAGGGAACTTTCTATCACTGTTTATATTTCTTGGAGTAGAGTGAAAAAGAAAAAGAAAAGGAACAAGGATTAAAAGGAAGAAACAAAACTGACAGTATTCACAGATAATAAAACTACATTTGTGTGTGTGTGTGTGTGTGTGTGTGTGTGTGTTGGGGATTGAACTGAGGGGTGTTTAACCACTGAGCCACGGCTCCAGTCTGTTTTTATTTTTATTTTTTGTTTTGAGACAGGATCTCATTAAATTGCTGAGGCTGGCTTTGAACTTGGCAATCCTACTGCCTCAGCCTCCCAAGCCACTGGGATTACAGGCCTGTGCCACTGTACCCAGCCAAAACTGCATCTTTTTCTTTTTTTTTTTAATTTTTTGAGACGGGGGTCTTACTGTGTTGTCTGGGCTGATCTCAAACTTGTGGGCTCAAGTGATCCTTACCAAAATTTCTTAAACAAGACATAAAAATCAGTAACTGCCTGGCACAATGATACACATCTATAACCCCAGTTACTGGAGAGGCCAAGAAAAGAGGATCACAAGTTCAAGGTCAGCCTAGCCAATTTAGTGAGACCCTCCCTGTCTTTTTAAAAAAAGTCACTAAAGAGAAAAAAAATGAACATATGAAAACAACAAGCTTAGTACCAAAATAAAACTATCAGCAAAATGCATGAGCACACAGAAGAGGAAATAATTAACTCTGCCTTGGGAGAAAATGATTTCAGATGAATATCAAGCTATGCAGAGAAAGGACAAAACATTTCAAACAGGTACATATGCAGACAGAGAGAGGCAAAATAATCTGACCTGTTCAAGGAAGTACCAGGGGTAGAATGCAGAGGGGTATGCATGAGGACACAGGCTTCAAATCAGCTCAGCCCAGCCCCACCATTCACCAACTCTGCGATTCTGGGCAAATGATTTTATCTCTGAGTGTGTTTGAGTGACAGTATTCTTACTTCATGAGGTTATAAGGATCTAAGGCATCAGTTCTCAAAGCCTGGTAAACAGACTGAAGAGTCCCCTGATCCCTGTGGGAGGCAATCCTTGAGGTAAAAAATATTTTTACAATATTAAGATGTTATTTGCCTCCTTCACTGATTTTCACACTGTTCATGCTAAAGCAATGAGAGTAAAACTGCTAACAAATCAGCACAAAACAATGGGCTGGGGTTATGGCTCAATGGTGAAGCACTTGCCTAGCATGTGTGGGTCACTGGGTTTGATCCCCAGCATCACATAAAAATAAACAAATTAAAGATATTGTATCCATCTACAACTCAAAATATTAAAAAAATATATAGCATAAGACAGGCAGTGGTGCCTGGTATAGTGAGCACACTTATAATCCCAGCTACTTGGAACGCTGAGGGAGGCACAAGTTTGAGGCTAGCCTCATCAACTTAGTGAGATGCTCAGCAACTCAGTGAGACCCTGTCTCAAAATAAATCGAAAAAAGATCTGGGTATGTAACTCAGTGGTAAAGTGTCCCTGGGTTTAATCTCCAGCCAATCCCCTCCAACCCCCCAAAAAGGCACTGTGGTGCACACCTTTAATCCAAGCAAGGAAGACCAAGGCAGGTGAATCACAAATTTGAGGCCAGCACTGGCAACTTAGTAGATCCTGCCAATCAATCAATCAATCAATCAATAGGCTGAGGATGCAGCTTCATGGTAGAGCACCCCAAGATAAACTCCCAGTACCACAAAGTAATAATAATAATAATTTTAAAAAATTTTTTTGTGGTGCTGAGGATCAAACCCAGAGTCTCCTGCATGCTAGGCAAACACTTTACCACTGAGCCACATCCCCAGTCCCAATAATAATAATTTTTAAAAAGAAAAGAAAAAGCCAGGTACAGTGGCATGTGCCTATAATCCCAGTGGCTCTAGAGGCTGAGCTAGGAGGGTTCCGAGTTCAAAGCCAGCTTCAGCAACATAGTGAGGCCCTAAGCAAATTAGTGAGACCCTGTCTTTAAATAAAATACAGAAAAGGGCTGGGAATGTACTCAGTGGTTAAGTTCCCCCTGAGTTCAGTCCCTGGTACCAAAACAAAAAAGGCAGGGGGATAGCTTAGAGGTAGAACACATGCCTAGCATGTGTTTTGATTACCAGCACCTCAAAAAAAAAAAAAAAAAAAAAGAAAGAAAGAAAGAAAGAAAAATCAATTCAGTGACACAAAACTGTACTAGTAGTCAGTTTTCACATTTTCAATGATGAAAAAGATGGATTTTACTTATGAATGATTTTGATGAAGCAATAAAAATTAATTTTAGTGAATCTCAACCCTTGAATGTGTGGCTATCTATTTATTTATTTTTTTGTACCTGGGATTGAACTCAGAGGTGATTAATCACTGAGTCACATCCCAGTCCTTTTTAGTTTTACTTTGAGACAGGATCTTGCTAAATTGCTGAGGCTGGTCTCAAACTTAAAATCCTCCTATCTCAGCCTCCTGAGCCACTGGGATTACAAGTGTGTGCACCACTCCCAGCTAATATATGGCTTTTTAATATTCTCTTGGGTAAGATAAAAAAATGTACCAAGTAAAATACTTAGCTTTAGTCAGACGCCTTGGCACACACCTGTAATCCCAGTGACTCGGGAAACTGAGGCAAGAGAATCCCAAATTCAAAGCAATTTACTGAGGTCCTGAGCACTTTAGTGAGACTCTGTCTCAAAAAAAGCAAAGGGCTGGAGCCTACTCTTCTAGGCCCTTCATTCACTTGCCCCATTAATTTAGTAAAAACATATCGAGTGCCAACAATAGTTGTAGACTCGACAGATATATCAGACATTAAAAAAAAAGGACAATGATCTCTGTCTCTGGTAAGACAGAGGGTAACCAATAAGCAGGGGATAATAAAATGAAACATTAAAAAAAAAAAGAGGGCTGGAGATGTGGCTCATTGATAAAGCACCCCTGGGCTCAACCCCCAGTACAAACAAAAAAAAAAGTACTTTTGCTTTATATCAAAGTTTGATTTTGTCTCCAGGAAAAGCAGTGGTTCAGTTGTTTGGATTATGAGCTTAATTAACTTTTTAAATTTTTTTCTCATTACTGTACTGGAGATTGAACCCAGGATCTATCTTGTGTACTCTAGGCAAAGTGCTGTGCCACTGAACTATACCTCCAGACTTTTTTTTTTTTTAATCAAACACCTTTTAACTTGAAAGGTTGACTGACATCCAAACTATAATTATTCAGGGCTGGGATATAGCTCAGGGGTAGAGTGCATATCTATCATGCATGAGGCCCTGAGTTTGATTTCTTAGTAATGCCAACAACAAGGTTATTCAGCAGGCACAGTGGTACATGCCTATAATCCTAGGCTGGACTCGAACCTTTGATCCTTCTGTCTCATTCTCCTGAGTTGCCAGGATTATAGGTGTATACCATTTTGCCCAACTCTTAGACTGTTATGGTTTTAATAAATGTGGTGTGTGTGTATCACATTATATATGGATAATGAAATTTTCAACATTTACAATATCTGCATAACTAAGTGAACCATTTTCCAAAGAACCAATGCATAATGTCTTAAATATGGTTGCAAAAGGCAGTAGGCAAGTGATGGGGTTGGGGTGTTGATTACTGGGAATCCACCTAGGAAGTTGTTGCAATTGTCTGGAAAGAATTTGGGGCACAGTGGTGCATGTCTGTAATCAGGGCAATTTGGGAAACTGAGCATTCTTGAAGTCCTAAATTCAATCCCAGCACCATAAAATAAACAAAAAGATAAAGGAACAATTAGCCCTGTCCTTCCACATAAGGAGAACTGAATAAAAGGTAATTCTCATGAGATAAGAAACAACTATGTGAGATGTTTCTACTCAACCCCTTTTTTGGTGGTGCTGAGGATTAAACCCAGGGTTTCACATATGTTAGACAAGTGCTCTACCACTGAGCTACATTCCCTGCCCCATTTCTACAAAAAGGGAAAGTTAAATGTAGATTTTTTTTTTTTTTAAAGAGAGAGAGAGAATTTTTTAACATTTATTTTTTAGTTTTTTGGCGGGCACAACATCTTTGTTTGTATGTGGTGCTGAGGATCGAACCTGGATGCCAGGAGGGCGCGCTACCACCTGAGCCACATCCCCAGCCCCTTAAATGTGGATTGAAGAACTAATCTAAGCCAGTTTTTAAATGGTAGTTAGCATTCAGGTCTAATTTCAGATCCTTTCTCCTTCAGGAGACTATAGGGGAGGAGAGAAGAGGATCTAATGGGACTCTGAGGGAACACCAACATTCTATGGATGGATTAGGAAAAGAGAAATCAAAGAAAAATCAAAGATAAATCTTCTATGTCTTTGTTTATTAGAGCTGCTGTTACAAAACACCAAACTGAATGGCTTAATTTACAGAAATTTGTTTTCTTCGGAAATTAGCAATCCTAAAGTCAAGGTTTTGAAGGATGGTTTCTCCTGAGGCTACTTATAGAGAGTTATCTTTTCCCTGTGTCTTCACAGTCTTTTTTTTCTGTTCCTCACTGTGATCTAATCTCTCTTTTTCCAAAGCCATAGACAGAGGTTTATTTAGGGAAGCAGATACTTATTCAAGAAGAAGAGGCTATCTCAAG
This sequence comes from Marmota marmota marmota, assembly GCF_001458135.2. Lineage (NCBI taxonomy): Eukaryota > Metazoa > Chordata > Mammalia > Rodentia > Sciuridae > Marmota > Marmota marmota. Next base: position 6,553,444 of record NW_026000079.1, on the reverse strand, counting down.
AGAGACCCTTTAGGGTAAAGTAAGGAATATGCACTGAATGCTGGCAATCTCCAGAGGCAGAAATAGCCACCTAGTTTCTTTTTATAAGGACTCCAGTTGTGTTGGATTAGGGCCCACTCTCTTGATCTCTTAACTTAAATTACTTTTTTAAAGATCCTATTTTCAGGGGGTGTGGTGGCTCACACCTGTAATCCCAGATGTGAAGATCACAAGTTTGAGGCTGGTCTCAGCAATTTAGCAATATTTTCAGCAACTAAAAACTTTTAAAAGGTAACATTTATTTGCTGTATTATAATTCTAATATCCATAGTCTCTGTAGGCCTAATTCTGCTATTTATGATTTTGCTCATTCTCATTCATGGTCCCTTGTTTCCTGTTATTTTGTGTTTTGGGCTTTTTATTGGTGAATTCATATTTGAAGAAACTTTATCTCTAAGGATTGATTATTTTGGGCAATGCTGAACCCAGCACCCCACACACAAGGCAAGTGCTCTGCCACTGAGCTACATCCCAGCCCTGTAAGGAATTTTTTAAGATTTGAATTAAAGGTGCATTTAAAAAAAAAAAAAAAAGAGAGAGAGGATTTATGTTTATTTCTCTGAAGTGCCTGGTGATACTACCAACCTATACTTTAAATTCTGGGATCTGGGAATGTAGCTTAGTGTCCCCTGTAGAGTGGCTTCCTAGCAAGCACAAAGCCCTAGATTCAATTCCCAGTACAAAAGTGTGAAATTTTTCTTTTTATTTAAGGTAGTATGAATTTAGGCCATAAGCTCATTAAAGGACTAGCTCGTGAACCGCTAGGGAAGGCCTTTCCCCCCCTGATTCGAAGGTAATATTGACATAGGGACATTTCTTTGCTGTCTCTCTTCTCACAGTGGGTATTTTCTGGTTTATTCTTTCATTGAGAGCCTGTAGGAATCCTTCCCTTATATAGAGGTACCGCTGTTGACTGGTGACAAGTCCTTGCTTCCCCAATGTTGAAGAATAACACCAGAGAAGCACGCCGAGGCAAGGGCAGAGTAGAAATTAGAAGTTTATTAAAGGATTGCAGAAAAGACTTCTCCCGGAGGAAGAAGGCGACCCAAGAGATGGAATCCGTGGAAGTGCAGCTGTTTCCCATTTTTATAGTTCCTTCAGTGATGGCATGTAGGTGGGAAGGCCCGAGGGGTGGGACACAGGTGGGCCAAAGAAGTAATCTGGGCAGGAAGGACTTCTGAGTCAGCACCTTCAAGTTTGCTGGGGGCTGTTCATTAACACTTCTTTGGGATGGACTTTGGGCCTAGGGCTTTTCTGGGGACTTCATTAACATTCCAAGAGTTGCTCAACTTTTCCCCGGAATTCATTCTCAACATGGCCTCCATTTTAGATCTCACTCGATATTAGAGCCGATTTACCTAACTACACTGACTACCTAACTTTAAATCTGGCTTCAGAGGGATCCTGACTCAGCTACTTTTTATGCAGATTGTGTCCACTATCCCCTGTGAAACCGTTAAGGTTGAAGCTCTGTCACTGAGTATTTGGCAGATGTCTCTAGAATGATCACCAACATTTCAGCTTTACTTTTTTTTTTTTTGGGTGGTGTTGGGGATTGAACCCAGGGGCACTTTACCACTGAGCTCCATACTCAGCCCTTTTATTTTTGAGACAGGTCTCCCTAAATTGCCAAAACTGACCTTGAACTTCCTCCTGCCTTGGCCTCTGGAGTAGCTAGGATTAAAGGTGTATGATGTCATACATGCTTTATATTTTTGGCTTCATGCTTTTGTTTTTTATATAGTCAAGCTGGTGTTTTATAGTAGAGTAATTGTTTAGAGCATCTGGTCTGTTATATTGCTGGAAATGGAAGTCTGGTTATTTGTTACTATTCCATCACTGTAGGTTCTGTGAGAGCACAGTCTTGTCTTCACTGTTGTCTTCCCAGCACCTTGGCCCTGTGCCTGGCACACAGAAAGGAATCAATAAAAAACTTTTGAGAGCCAGACATGGTGGCCAACATCTGTAACCTCAGCAACTCAGGAGGGGGAGACAAGAGGATCACAAGTTCAAAGCCAGCCTGGGCAACTGGGTCATACCCTGTCTCAAAATAAAATAAAAAACAAGGGTGGTTGTACAGCTATAAAGCACCAATCAAAAAATATGGAAAAGAAAAAAAAAAGGAGCTGGGTATATAGCTCAGTGGTAGGGTGTTCCTGGGCTAAATTAGTAGTTCCACACACAATTTTTTTTGTTTATTTTGAATGTATGAAGGGAAGAAAGTCAGGAGTTAGAAAGGCAAGAGGTTAAAATTCAGATAAGGACTAAAAAGAAGCCATTGTATTTGGAAATTAAAATATTTTGAGGGAGATTTAATATTGAAGCAAAAAGCTGAAAGAGTCAATAGTTGAATTGAATTAGGATAGAAAGTACAACATTTTTCTTTTTTTTTTTGTAGTGGTGGGGGTTGAACCCAGGGTCTTATGCATAAAAGCACTCTACCAACTGAGCTATATCACCAGCCCAGAAAGTATAACTTTTTTTTTCAGTACTGAGGATAGAATTCAGTAACCCTTTACCACTGAGCTACATCCCCAGTCCTATTTATTTATTTATTTATTTTATTTTATTTTGAGACAGGGTCTCCCTAAGTTGCTGAGGGTCTTGCTAAGTTGCTGAGGCTGACCCTGAACTTGCGATCCTCCTGCTTCAGCACTTATCCACTCCCCCAAAGCTGCTGAAGGGTGGTTGAGTGGAAGACTTTTAGAATAAGGAGGAAAAAGGTTAAGGGATTGTAGGTTAAAGAGAATTGCCTTGTGGAATGAAAGAAATTACAAAGGAGAAGAGACAATTGATATGGTATAATACTGCAGAAGAGAGAGAAGAGCAAAGGATTGAGTTAAAAAGCCTTTGCAAAAAGATCCTTGTCTTTAGTCAGACAGGAAATTACATGTCATCAACAGATAAATGCTGGGGAATTTGGCACTTATCTATTTTCCTTTAGAGGTAGACTACAAGGTGGTCTACACAAGCCAGAGCTGGGACTAGAGAAAGATTCTTAAGGAGCACATCTGTGGGAATTTCACAAGGCATCTCTCTCCCTTCCAGATCCCTCTGGTAGCTAACTAACCATCTCCCATAAATCAGCAGTCAACAGCCAGAGTGATGAAAACCTGTCTTTATCCTTAATACCTAGTGCCTCAGAAACATTTCCTTTTATTGTTGTTGTCTGTTGTGCATGTTAGGCCAGTGTTCTACCCCTGACCTACATCCCCGACCCTGTAAAAAAATTTTTCAAAATTATGATACAGGGTCTCTTAATTGTCCAGGTTGGCTTTGATCTTGTGATCTTCCTGCTTCAGCCTTCCACCACACCCAGCTGATAAATAGTTCTTGAATGAATAAATAAGTATAAAGGTTACTGATCTAGGACTAGGGAGTGGTGAGGGACCAAAGAACAAAGGTAATTAAGGATGGAGTAAAAGTATCTTGAGACATTGTGGACTCTAGGGTAGCTAGGGGAAGAAATGAAGCCAGAAAGAATGTGGCAGAATTGTCATTGACCCAAATAGGTGATATAAGAATGAGCTGGGCATGGTGGTGCACACCTATAATCCCAGTGACTCAGGAGGCTGAGGCTAGCCTCAGCAATTTATAGAGACCCTTAGTAACTTAATGTGACCCTGTCTCTACATACAAAAAATAAAATAAAAAAAGGACTGTGGATGTAGCTCAGTGGTAAAGTGCTCCTGAGTTCACTCCCCATTACCACAAAAACAAAAACTACCTGAGACGCTAAGGTAGGAGGACCTCAAATTCCAGGCCAGTGTTGGTAATTGAGTGACATTCTGTCTCAAAAATAAAAAAGGGGTGGGCTGGGGATATAGCTCAGTGGTAGACTATCCCTGGATTAAATCCCCAGTACTGCTTAAAAAAAATATTTTTTTTTTGATGATAGATAACTATACTTGTAGATAACAAGATCAAGAATGTGGAAGGATAATGAATATGTTGGATAGCAAAATCAGAATACAAGGAGATTTTAGCAGGCCAAGTCAAGATGTAGTTTAAATGGGTCAAATGAACTTTTTCTTTTTAACCTCCAGAACAAGGTTGAAAAGAAAAAAGTTCAAGAATATACATGAGATAAGGCATAATATGCTGTAAAAATTGCTTAGAAAAACCAACAGAAATATAGGCAAAGCAATTAAAACATAAAGAACATACAAGGAGCCAGGATTGTTAAGTTCAAGACCAGTCTTAGCAACTTAGTGAGAACCTGTTTCAAAGTAAAAAATAAAAAGGTCTGGGGATGGGGCTGAGGTTGTAGCTCAGTGGTAGAGTACTTGCCCAGCATGTGTGAGGGCACTGAGTTTGAGCCTCAGCATCTTATAAAAATAAATAAAATAAAGGTATTGTATCTGCTACTACTTAAAAAAAGGCTGGGGAGGGGTTGGGGCTGGGGCTCAACAGTAGCACACTTGCCTGGCATGTGTGAGGCACTGGGTTTGATTTTCAACACCACATATAAAAAAATAAAATAAAGGTCTATCAACAACTAAAAAAATGTTTAAAAAAACCCAAAAAAGCTGAGGGCTGGGACTGTGGCTCAGTGGTAGAGCACTCACCTAGCCCATGTGAGGCCCTGGGTTTGATCCTCAGCACCCATAAAAATAAATAAATAAAATAAAGGTATTGTGTCCAACTACAACTAAAAAATAAATATTAAAAAAAAAAAAAAGGCTGGGGATATGGCTCAGTGGTTTAATCCCTGGTACTAAAAATAAAAAAAAAAAAAAATGCAAGTGACATATACTGCCAGGTTTCTGTTCTGGCAACTAAAAGGTTCAGGGGTCATTCCAGGTGAACCGGGCTCTGCGCAGAATAACCACACAAGAGACACAAATACCTTTTTCTTTGGGGTCGCTGTGACGGCTCCTCTGACCTTAAGGGTCTGCAGGAAGAGAGAGAGCAAGAGCACGCGCTGACCCCTTTTATTGAGGAGAAGCTATTCAGATGAGGCAAGGGGTCAGGTTTCAGGGGGCTGAGTCTATTTTCATGATGTCCACTGTTGACTGACACCTGGGTAGGCCACACCCAAGGGCACAGTAAGAGAAGGGGACACATACAAGGCACATCCATGGACCATTCTACCCTAAACACAGCAAGGGGTTATATTACAAAGGAACAGATGAGTTAGCTCCACCCATGGGGCTGTAGCAAGGCACAGTCCCTTGAACCCTAGAAGAGCAGGGCAGTCTAGCAGCATGGGTGCCTGACGCCACATCGCCCAACAGGGGAGTTAACTTAGTCATGTGTGAGGTTGGTCTCCCACAATATACATAAATTTACATACATATACACACATATACATATATTTATATATAATTGTGTGTGTGCATGTGTGTATTTAGTAACTTGTTCATCTTTCATAGGAGTAAAAATTTAAAAGACTGCTAACATCAAATGTTAACAAAGGCATGGGGGAAACACCTAGGGGTATAGTCTTACAAGGTTGTTGGGAATATAAATCACTTTAGGACAATTTGTAAGTATGCATTAATTTTTTAAAAATATTTATTTAGTTGTAGATGGACGCAATATCTGTATTTATTCATTTTTATGTGGTGCTGAGGATCCAACCCAGTACCTCACATGTGCAAGGCAGGCGCTCTACCACTGAGCTATAGTCCCAGCCCATGCATTAATTTTTTTTTTAATATTTATTTTCTAGTTTTCGGCAGACACAACATCTTTGTTTGTATGTGGTGCTGAGGATCGAACCCGGGCCGCATGCATGCCAGGCGAGCGCGCTACCGCTTGAGCCACATCTTCAGCCCCCATGCATTAATTTTTTGAATGCACATTCCTTTTGACCCAGCAATTGAATCTTTCAATATTTACCCTAGAGAAATATTTCTATTTATCTGTAAGAGATATGAAGAATTTTCACTGAAACATAATAGGAAAAAGAATGAAAACAAGAAAACATTCTGTATATCCCAAAACAGAATGGTTAAACTGTGATACATCCCTACTATGAAATACTGTATATAATAATTATAAAGAAAAAAAGTAGCCAGACCTCATGGCGCAGGCCTGTAATCCCAATCCCAGCTACTCAGGAGGCTGATGCAGGATTTTTTTTTTTTTTTTTCTTTTCCTGAGGATTTAACCTAGGGCCTAGGGTTACTTTTCTACTGAACTACATTCCCAGTCCTTTTTTATTTTTTATTTTGAGACACGGTCTTTCTACATTGCTGAGGCTGGCCTCAAACTTGCTTCTCCCTGCCTCAGCCACTGGAGTTTCTGAGATTATATTACCTTATTTAAAAAGTTTCAGGGCTGAGACTGTAGCTCAGTGGTAGAACACTTGCCTGGCACATGTGAAGCACTGGGTTCAATTCTCAGCACCACATGAAAATAAATATAGTTTAAAAAAATTTTTTAAATGTTTCATACAACTATATACTTCTGTAAGTATATAACTTCTTTTGGTTATGTATCTTTCCATATTTTCCATATTTATTTAATAAAGATACATAACCAAAAGGAAACAGTGTTTATCTCTGGAATGAAAGAAGGAAAGAGGGATTTTGGATAATAGCAAAGAAGGCTTTGACCTCTCCTGCAGGTTTCTGTTTTTCCCAATGCTGGGTTCTGAATCAGGTCTTGCACATTCTAAGCAAGTACTCTACCAATGAGCTATGTCCTCAGCTGTATTTTTTTTTTTTTTTGGTAC